>NC_090268.1:377973911-378298494 GCF_040414725.1 Anabrus simplex | reverse complement strand
TTACCTTCCTCCCTAATTTTAGACAACGAAGTCTCCACTTTGAGCGTAAAAATTTCCGGTAAATAATTAATGATCTGTTTGGAAGTTCAATCTTTATGTGGCGGCGTGATAGCTGTTCTCTTCCTCTGTTTTATCACTCGTTGCACACCCTTCCGTGTGCCTTGTTGTCTGCTTCTTTAAGGGACTATAAACTGTGTCTCTCTGGCTTGTTCGCATAAACAAGGAGCCAGACAGGCGCACACCTGGTCCAGAGAAAAGATGCCGTCGATGTTTCTGGAGGCAAAGGAAACAACGAAGGGAAGAGTAAAAGAAAGAAAGAAAGAAAGAACGAAAGACATAATAATAATAATAATAATAATAATAATAATAATAATAATAATAATCTATGAGTTCAGCTACCGATTTTCGACCTTCTGAAGTTATGTCGTCTAGATAATCTCTGTTTTAAGTCACTTTGGGATCTTCAAAAATCGTAAGAAGTATTTAGTATTTACAGCAAATTTATTATTATTTGAACCTTCATTAAGGCCAAGGCTTGCATCCGTGAGATAGTGGGTTCGAACCCCACTATCGGCAGCCCTGAAGATAGTTTTCCGTGGTTTACCGTTTTTACACCACGGTCGCTTCCTTCCCACTCCTAGACCTTTCCTATCCCATCGTCGCCATAAGGCCTGTCTGTGTAGATGCGACGCAAAGCAAGTTGTAAGGCCGAGGCCGCTTTCTTCTCACATCATGGCAGCGGTAGTTCGAAACTTCGTAGTTCCTCCACATAAAATTGTAGGTCCCGTAACTATAAGCACGATATCAACCATCGCGTGAACGTATAAACTTGAATTTTTGCTTTGCTTTCTCCTCAGCCCTAGCCTTTACCTATCCCCAGTTAAAGCCACATTAGCTCCATCATCGATAAACATAACAGAAAGTTCCTCAGAAAAAATACATTAAAAATATTGTTTTACATATAATTTTTTTTCGGAAATGAATGCATAAACCATGCCATTTTTTGTTTTGGCTTAAGGATGAACTATCAATATAAAACAATACTGATCTTCGTTTAGGGCAATGGCAGGTTCCCTATCTGTTGTTTTCCTAGTATTTTATCAAATTATTGCAAAGAAATTGGAAATTTATTTAACAGCTCCCTTGGTAAGTTATCTCAATTTGTCCTCTTGAATTCCAACTTTATCTTCATATTGTGATCTTTCCTACTTTTAAAGACACCGCTCAAACGTATTCGTCTACTAATGTAATTCCACTTCATCTCTCCGTTGACAGCTCGGAACATACCAGTTGGTCGAGTAGCTCGCCTCCTTTCTCGCAAGTCTTCCCAACCCAAAAATGCAACGTACGGCTCCATGGCTAAATGATTAGCGTGCTATCCTTCGGTCACTGGCGTCACGGGTTCCATTCCCGACGGGGCCGAGGATTTTAACTTCGTCTGGTTAATTTAATGAAAGTAACTATTTACGATGTTTAACTCTCCGAATTTTCTCACTCCGTTCTGGAAGGCACTTCACCTGCCCCAAGTATGAGTTACCAGGGATTAACCTCGAAAGTTAATGTCTTATTCGTATTCAATTGTGCAGCTGTTTATATTATTAAAATCATGGAGTCAAATTTTTATTTGAGATAATCAACTGATTATAACGCTGTCCATATGTCAAGTACCGTAGATCCTCCAAAAATGTATTGTACTTTTGAAAAAATAGTATCCCTTTCCCAGCTGAAGAGGTTGTCAGCGCTTTATGACACTCGCTCCTGCCTCATATTGTGGCGACTGGTGTGTCAATGGTATTATCGCCTGCAACATTGCGGCGTGACATTAAGTCGTAGTGTGGTCTGCCATTTAGTAAAATGTCGCTCCCGCAGCTAATTTCAGGTAAATTGGCTGCGTCATATACAATAGCTCCTTCTACACCCCAAGATATCTCAGGCAGATTACAAAAAATTTCAAGCCCGTAACGCAGTTTTAAAAATCAGAATAATTGTAGTTGTATTATAAAAATAAGCTACGTGACTATTAAGAAGGGAGCTATTTGGATTGGACCAGCCGAATTTTATTTATTTATTTATTTATTTATTTATTTATTTATTTATTTATTTATTTATTTATTTATTTATTTATTTATTTATTTATTTATTTATTTATTTATTCATCTTTAGTAGTGGCAAGGTTAGGACTCACGGTCCTCTCTTAGACTTAACCACATCATTGAACAGAAAGAATGGCAGTATCCTATTACTATTGTAACAGCGGTTTTCAGGGCTTCGTAGATTTACTTATTAGAAATTAGAAATAAAGGGTCCGCCTGCGTGGTATAGTAGTTAGTGTGATTAGCTGCCACCCCCAGAGGCTCGGGTTTGATTCCCGGCTCTGCCACGAAATTTAGAAAGTTGTACGGGGGCTGGAACGGGGTCCACTCAGTCTCGGGAGATCAACTGAGTAGAGGGGGTTCGATTCCCTCCTCAGTCATCCTCGAAGTGGTATTCCGTGGTTTCCCACGTCTCCTCCAGGCAAATGCTTCCTTCCCTCTTCCTTGTCTATCCTTTCCAATCTTCCCAACCCCCTCAAGGCCCCTGTTCAGCATAGCAGGTGAGGCTGCCTGGGCGAGGCACTGATCATTCACCCCAGTTGTATCCCCCGACCCAAAGTCTCACGTTCCAGGACACTGCCCTTGAGGCGATAGAGGTGGAGTCCCTCGCAGAGTCCGAGGGGAAAACCAACCCTGTAGGGTAAACAGATTAAGAAGAAGAAATTAAGGACAAATATTATCTTATACAACTGACCACTATGTATTCACGACAACAGCTAACCTCCAAATGAGTTCGTGAGTCAACATAGCGCCATCTTTAAAGTATGCGTGTGACGTCACATATTTAGCAAACATTTTGACTTACACTCAAGAAATATTTCATGGAAATTACGTTTCGCAAAATGTTTTTCAACTTGTAGCCCCCTCCTTCTCTGTGAATTGAGACATTAAACACAATCATAACTGAAATACAATCGGCAATATACACGTTCTACCCATGTACCCGTAGTCGAGAAACGTAAGTCTATGTTGAAACCATGCAGAATATTAAATATTTGAACATAACTCATTTGTAATTTAAATTCAAAATAAATACAATATAATAAGTATACCAATATGTACATATTATCCGTCCAACTTCTCCTTCCTTACCTGTTTACCCTCGAGGGTTGGTTTTTACCTCGGGCTCAGCTACGGATTCCACCTCTACCGTTTCAAGGGTAGTGTTCTGGAGCTTCTGACTCTGGGTTTGGGGACACAACTGGGGAGGATGACCAGTACCTCGCCTAGGAGGCCTCACATGATATGCTGAGCACGGGCCTTGTTGGGGGATGGGAAGATTGGAAGGGATAGACAAGGAAGAAGGAAGGAAGCGGCCGTGGCCTTAACTTAGGGACAATCCCGGCGTTTGCCTGGAGAAGAAGTGGGAAACCACGGAAAAGCACTTCCAAGATGGCTGAGTTGGGAATCGAAACCACCTCTGCTCAGTTGACTTTCCGAGGCTGAGTGGACCCCGTTCCAGTCCTCGTAAAACTTTTCAAATTCAGTGGCAGAGCCCCCGGCGGTGGCAGCAAATCACACTAACCACGACACTACAGAGGTGGACATTCGTCAACCTACTAAATGAGATTTAAGTTTAAATTAAGTTAATGAAAATTAACTAAATTATGCACGCCATCATTCACTCATCGTGATGCACCCGTTGTTTTATGCATCTAAGACTTGAATGACTTTAAAGAGTTAATTAATGTCTTTTTACGCCTCAATAAGTACTTTTAATGATTTTTGGAGACTCCGAGGTGCCGAAATTTTGTCCAGTAAGAGTTCTTTTGCGTGCAAGTAAATCTACCGATTCGAGTCTGACGTATTTGAGCACCTCAAAATACGACCGGGCAGAGCCAGAATCGAACCTGAGAAGCCGGAGTCAGAAGGCCAGCGCCTCAACTGTCTGAGCCACAGAGTCCGGCCTCCAAAGTGTTAATGCTGTGGTTGTTATTTAGAACAGAGTTCCATAATCTAGCCTACTTCCCGTCGCAATAAATCAGCGGCTATAGGCAGCTTGGGGGAATGGTCAAATAATAATTAAATTTAATAGCAAAGAAAAGCAAAGTCATCTCCGAACAGACGATGAACGATACATGGCATTATCTCTTAACCGGCGAATAGTTCATTGCTGAAAAGGCAACGAACACGTCTAGCAAACTGAAACGAAGTATCGGTCAATCTCGCCTCACACAGCCATTGCGTCATTCACAGGTTTTCAGCGACGCTGAGATGGGAAAGATCTAGGACTTCGTACGTAGCGGTGGAAGGTGTAGAATTTGGAATCGACAGGGGTGGAAGGTCGACATTTGGTGAGGTAGAGTGGTTAGCTCTACGCCCGGTCGCCTTTCCTCTAGGAATTAACCCGTTACTCATTTTTGGTGTAGGCTGAGTAAACCTCAGATTCATTTGCACCTCAGAAAGTGGAGATAGCGTTTCTTAAATTTTCGTCTTCCAGACGGGGAACCAAACCGTAGTTAAATCGTAATTAAATCGAATTTAATTTATCGAATCGTAATTAAATTTAATAGAAATAATAATTTTGTCGCAAAGTCTCATTTCTTGTCTGAAGGATCAGCACTTTGGCCTCCAATCAGAGGACCGCGCCTTCAACTTGTTTTGAACTGAGTATGGTTAATTTATCCGGCTAGGGGACTGGGTGTTTCTGTTCGTCTCAGTACATCACGATAGAAACTCGCAATAATGATTACACTCCTCCACATACGGTAACTGCAAAAAACAGGGGAAAATCCAAAAAATGCCAAATGCAGAGCTTGGCTCCACAGCCGTAGCGTGTTATTGCGCGCGTCCAGTCCGTTCGGTGTGACTGGGGTAATAATTATCGTGTTGAGAGACAATACGACGTCACTTCCTGTCAGTTATTTTCCTTAAGACTGGTCGCACCTCCCAAACACATATGAGTGTGCAGTCCATCAGAACAATTTTCGTTCGTCGCCATAAGACCTATCTGTGTCGGTGCGACGTAAAGCCCATAGCAAAAAAAAAAAACAAAAAACAAAAAAAACAATTTTCGTTGTCTGAGAAATGAAGCTTCCACGGTGTGTAGAATTATTGAGTTATTTTTCCGAGGTGAACTGTATTGTTGATTTCCGTACATTCCGTAGAGTTTGCCGACGTTTCGAATACCTTCCGGTATTCTCTATGAAGGCGAATGAAATACCTCTACTCTATCCGAGATAATCTGTCTCCCAGGCAGCAATCACAATCATTATTCGAGCAACAACCATCAACTACGCTACATCTCCAATCCGATTTGATGGGACCACAAGGATAATGTCGAGATAGAGGAGGAGACTAAGGCCAAAAAAGTAATAAAATTTACATATGATAACAATGACATTTACAATAAGATACAAAAGTTAAAAACTAGAAAAGCGACTGGAATTGATCAGATTTCTGGGGATATACTAAAGACAATGGGTTGGGATATAGTACCATATCTGAAGTACTTATTTGATTATTGTTTGGTCGGAGGAGCTATACCAGATGAATGGAGAGTTGCTATAGTTGCCCCTGTGTATAAAGGAAAGGGTGATAGACATAAAGCTGAAAATTACAGGCCAGTAAGTTTGACATGCATTGTATGTAAGCTTTGGGAAGGCATTCTTTCTGATTATATTAGACATGTTTGTGAAATTAATAACTGGTTCGATAGAAGGCAATTCGGTTTTAGGAAAGGTTATTCCACTGAAGCTCAACTTGTAGGATTCCAGCAAGATATAGCAGATACCTTGGATTCAGGAGGTCAAATGGACTGTATCGCGATTGACCTGTCTAAAGCATTTGATAGGGTGGATCATGGGATACTACTGGCAAAAATGAGTGCAATTGGACTAGACAAAAGAGTGACTGAATGGGTTGCTATATTTCTAGAAAATAGATCTCAGAGAATTAGAGTAGGTGAAGCTTTATCCGACCCTGTAATAATTAAGAGGGGAATTCCTCAAGGCAGTATTATCGGACCTTTATGTTTTCTTATATATATAAATGATATGAGTAAAGGAGTGGAATCGGAGGTAAGGCTTTTTGCGGATGATGTTATTCTCTATAGAGTGATAAATAAGTTACAAGATTGTGAGCAACTGCAACGTGACCTCGAAAATGTTGTGAGATGGACAGCAGGCAATGGTATGTTGATAAACGGGGTTAAAAGTCAGGTTGTGAGTTTTACAAGTAGGAAAAGTCCTCTCAGTTTTAATTACTGTGTTGATGGGGTGAAAGTTCCTTTTGGGGATCATTGTAAGTATCTAGGTGTTAATATAAGGAAAGATCTTCATTGGGGTAATCACATAAATGGGATTGTAAATAAAGGGTACAGATCTCTGCACATGGTTATGAGGGTGTTTAGGGGTTGTAGTAAGGATGTAAAGGAGAGGGCATATAAGTCTCTGGTAAGACCCCAACTAGAGTATGGTTCCAGTGTATGGGACCCTCACCAGGATTACCTGATTCAAGAACTGGAAAAAATCCAAAGAAAAGCAGCTCGATTTGTTCTGGGCGATTTCCGACAAAAGAGTAGCGTTACAAAAATGTTGCAATGTTTGGGTTGGGAAGAATTGAGAGAAAGAAGAAGAGCTGCTCGACTAAGTGGTATGTTCCGGGCTGTCAGCGGAGAGATGGCGTGGAATGACATTAGTAGACGAATAAGTTTGAATGGCGTTTATAAAAGTAGGAAAGATCACAATATGAAGATAAAGTTGGAATTCAAGAGGACAAACTGGGGCAAATATTCATTTATAGGAAGGGGAGTTAGGGATTGGAATAACTTACCAAGAGAGATGTTCAATAAATTTCCAATTTCTTTGAAATCATTTAGGAAAAGGCTATGAAAACAACAAATAGGGAATCTGCCACCTGGGCGACTGCCCTAAATGCAGATCAGTATTGATTGATTGATTTGATTGATTGATTGATTGTCAAGAGCGCAGCATTGTAAGATTTTACATTGGGATAAGAAATCACCAAGCAGTAAAAAACTAATCCCAATCCGTCTCATCCTATTAAAGTTCAAATTAAATTTGGTCTAATGATAAAAAACATTCTAGATAAAACAAACATTAAAACTAAAATAATGAACGGTTTAATGATTAAATTAATTTAAAATTAAAAATTAAAAATTTCAAAACTATATTTTGGTTAAACTATTAATTGTATATGAAAGAAAGGTTCCTGATATCTCTGCTTTTATATAGGTGACATTCCCACAAAATTTCGTGAAAATCCATTCATTAGCTAAATTTATCCTTTTATCTTCGGTGTGTCACCTTAATTAAAATAGCGTTGCTTGAACTTAATATATTAATCGAATGGGTTATTTGAAAAAAAAAAACATGTCCACTACTACAAGTTTTGAGAAAGTGGATAAAACTGCCTACAGCTTATAATGTTTGGAATTTGTCTCTAGTTTTTTATACCAATTATTTATCAGATCTTTTGTAATAATTCTGATCATTTTTTTAAAAACGTAAGTTTTCAAAATTGAGTGATATAGTGACTGAAAACTATCGGACATGTGTTCTTTCTGAAATAAATAAACTCTTGATAGCAAAAACATAACAAATTAGGTTATTTAATGCTTACGAAAGTTTATGCACACTAAATATCATAGTATAATTATGTAATTTTCATATTTAAATTTCCCTCCATTAGAGTCAAAATTCCCAACATTTTCCAACATTGTCAGTCTTAACAATATAACTTATTACAGTTACTCCGGGATATCCGCCCTGTTGGTAATAACGCCAAGAGAATGTCTTGTCATGCCTGTTACTCGAGTCCCTCAGATATGGACTACCCATTAAAACTAAGCCAGGAGAAAATTTTCAAGGTCCCAGTAAAACCCTTATAATGAGACGGACATGTATGCTTCTTTCCTGAAAGATGGGAATACATATAATTTTAACACATATGCATTAAACCTATTTTGTCTGAAAATGGACATGTGTGGTTTCTCAAATAACCAATTCAATTAATTACATTTCTGTTATAATCATTCATACATCTAGTGTTCTAAGGCTATTTTATTTGCCTTGCTTTATCAAAAGATGCTTTTTACTGAACTTGTGCTTGCAACAGTATACTTTACCAGTTAATTAATTAAGCGTGAATCAGAGATTAAGTTCATCATAAATTATTCCTTAAGCTTTAGTGCTAGAAAATAGAATTTCAAATATTCCAATAATCGCAATGCATTAAGAATAAATTTACATCACAAAGCGAACCCTCTGAGTTGTGCTACAACTGACAAGAACACATTTCTGATATTCAATTTATCAACGAAAATACGTCATTGTTATTCCATTACTTTAATTGTTACTATTTTAAAAGTAAATATGTTTGTCACTGTGCTTGACAAGATTGATTCACTTAAAACTAATGTACAAAATACACAAAAACTTCAGTGGTTCATATTCGTGATTCGTGTAAAGTGTGTGGACACAAATAAATTTCGTGTTGATGGTCTAGTTGAAAATAACTCTGTATCAACTAGCATGTCCAAACAAATATTGACTCATTATATGTGGTTGTTTGTCGGTACCCGCATGTGTGGGAGCTGAACAGTGCACTGACTGATAACAGAGACCGTTTCGTGTTGCACTAACCGTGCCAGGCACACAACAAAGTGTTAACTCCTACAGACCATGAAATGAAATGGCGTATGGCTTTCAGTGCCGTGAGTGCCCAAGGACAAGTTCGGCTCACCAGATGCAGGTCTTTTGATTTGACTCCCGTAGGCGACCCGCGCGTCGTGATGAGGATGAAACGATGATGAAGAAGACACATACACCCAGCCCCAGCGCCAGCGGAATTAACCAATTATGGTTAAAATTCCCGACCCTGCCGGGAATCGAACCCGGGACTCCTGTGGCCATAGGTCAGCACAGTAACCATTTAGCCATGGAGCCGGACATACAGACCATAATATTCATTTTAGCGAAGAATTACCAAAAATCTCCCGTTAATAGTCGCGTTTCAATGTCGTTTGATATTTATGACATCCTCTTTACATGTCTGGGGCTTTGCAGAAGACATTGACAATGAGGCTACAGTGAGGATTGATGATAGAATGAGTTTTTATTTCAGAGTCGTTACAGGTATTATAAAACCAAACCAAACCAAACCAAAAGGAGCAGCAGCCCCGAAGGGCCATGTCCTACCAAGTGACCGCTGCTCAGCCCGAAGGCCTGCAGATAATGAGGTGTCATGTGGTCAGCACTACGAATTATTTCGGCCGTTAATCTTGGCTTTCTCTTTTCGCTGTTTCAATTACTCATAGTAACACCTATTACGCTCTTTTTGTTTCATATCTTTTATTCCTTCATCATTCACTTTTCTTGTTTCAATTCTTTCTTTTGCACGTTTTTGCCCAATCCTATACAAATCCTTCTTTTCCATTATTCAATTTGTTATTCTATACAACTGACCACGTTGTATTCACGATGACAACTAACCTCCAACTGCAGTCAACACAGCGCCATATAGTAACAGAGTATGCGTGTGACGTCACATATTTAGCACAAATTTTGCCTTATTATGAAGCAATATTTCATCGAAACTACGTTTTAGAATTTAAATTTATTTTTTGTAACAGGTAGGCTCCTATTTTATCTGTAAATTGATACATTAAACATAATCGTATCTTAAACACTCTCCGGGATATACGCCCTCTATCCAAACACAAAAAGCGTCTTAACATTAATCCTTCCATGTACCCGTTGTTGTGGAACGTAAGTCTACGTTGAAATGGCCAATAAGTTGGATCCTAACCCACAACGACGCGAAATCGGAAGGATATGGATTCGGATCCTCTGGTGCACAGTCGGCCATTCTTGTCCGGTACTTATCATTTCTTCGGTATGTTCAGTACTACATGTACTGAACACGGTCTATGTGAAGAAAGTTTATTTCAGGAATGAACTTGATGGATGAAGCTTTGCGTATAAATCGACTGCGGTGGTGGGATCATGTGAGACGAATGGAGGAGGATAGGTTACCTAGGAGAATAATTGACTCGATATGGAGAGTTAGAGAAGTGGAGGAGGACTAAGGCTACCATGGTTAGATTCAGTGTGTAATAACCGATAAGAGATATGGAATCAGACGAGACCACAAAGATAGTTATTATTAGAGGATTTTGAGGCGTTTAGTAATTCACAGAGATTTTTAAAATGAATGCTGAAAGGCGTAACAGTCTACAATAAAATGTATTATTATTATATTATTATTATATTATTATTATTATTATTATTATTATTATTATTATTATTATTATTATTATTATTATTATTATTATTATTATTATTATTATTATTATTATTTTCTTCTTCTACTTAATTAGTTTACCCCCCAGGTTTGGCTTTTCCCTCGGACTCAGCGAGGGATCCCACCTCTACCGCCTCAAGGGCAGTGTCCTGGAGCGTGAGACATTGGGTCGGAGGATACAACTGGGGAGGATAACCAGTGTCTCGCCCAGGAGGCCTCACCTGCTATGCTGAACGGAGGCTTTGGTGAGGGATGAAAAGATTGGAAGGGATAGACAAAGAAGAGGGAAGGAAACGGCCGTGGCTTAAGTTACGTACCATCCCGGCATTTGCCTGGAGGAGAAGTGGGAAACCACGGTAAACCACTTCCAGGATGGCTGAGGTGGGAATCGAACCCACCTCTACTTAGTTGACCTCCCGAGGCTGAGTGGACCCCGTTCCAGCCCTCGTACCACTTTTCAAATTTCGTGGCAGTGCCGGGAATCGAATCCGCGCCTCCGGGGGGAGGCAGCTAATCACACTAACCATTACACCACACAGGCGGACCATTATTATTATTATTATTATTATTATTATTATTATTATTATTATTATTATTATTATTATTATTATTATTATTACTATTAAAGTCAAGAGAGGGTCAGAGAGCGATAGATACTAAAGTATGAACTATGAACGGCTTATTTTGAAGGAATCTGGTATTCAAATGATGTTGAGGGTTATTTTTACCAGCTGTAAAGTAGGTACGTTAGTAATAAATATATTGGAATTCCTCCGAATGTCTGAGCAGGGTAGTTCCGTTCAGTTCTCTGCAGTGGCGCGTGTGAAATGGCCGTAATGTAGAAGAAACTTCCTGTACCGAAGAAAATAATTACACGGGTGCTTAATAATGTAAATTAGTGGACAGGTTATTTTTGCCAACATTTATGGCTTAGATTACAGAAGCTATTAAGAGATAAAAGTGGTAAAATTAATTATGATAACAACAGACATTAACGGGTAATTCCTCTTTTAACCTAGAAAAATGAAATAAATCTCTTTTAGATAAAAAAATATATTAAGCGTTTTTTCCAACTTTTATTTGAAGAGGTCATGCAACCTGTCGAAAGAGAGAAACTGGAAACTTTTAGATATCAATGTTGCGCACTCATACGTCAACTCAAGGGTGATTACGAGTACAGTCAAGAGTTCCTAAAACAAATGTTTATATTATTATTTGATTTCGTATTAAACTTATTGAGCAACAGTATTTGCTGAATGATCAATAATATTTATATTATGCCATAAATGGAGAGGGTTCGTATCCCCGTCACAAAGTCGTAAAATTTAAGAAATGAGATTTCTACTTCCGGAGGTGCATATGGAGCTGAGGTTCACTCAGCCTACACCAAAAATGAGTTCCAGTTCAATTTCTTGGGGGCAAAGGCGGCCGGGCGTAGAGATAACCACTCTACCCCATCACGTGCCTTGACCTTCCATTCCTCCAAGTGCCTTCATGGCCTGTACGGAGCTGACCTTGCTTTGCTTTTGCATAAATGGAGAAGCAGAAGAATTATAATAATTATATGAATAAGAAGGAATTGGCGTTTGGCAAGTGACTCAACAATCAAATTCGTTAGGAGCCCAATCCTGAGTACTTGCCTGGGAATATTTTAAGACTATGAGTAGATGTTACCTGGCAGATACCCTAAAATCTCCAAAGTTATTTTTACCTTAAGCTTTTAAAGCCAACACATGATAAAGGCTTATAAAATTCCCTACAAGTTCTTCTTACATTACTTTCTACTATGAAATTTCTCGTTTAATCGCGTAACGTACTGAACTTTCTTAAACTCGTCTTCGTGATTATAGAGAATATACAAGGAAAAGTCATGCAACTTGTCGAAAGAGATGAACTGAGAACTCTAATATATTAATATCTTGCACTTATAAGTTAACTAAAACCACCTATCTGAATGTGAAAGATAAATTCAGAAATTTGAGAATTTCAGCTCAGAATCTTGCCAAGAGAACAAGAGTGACCTAGGCCAGCGTAGTTCCATGGTAGAGAATCGAACCAAAAATCCGTATGTTGTGTGTTCGATTCCCATCGTTGTACGGTTGACCGTGTTTGGTCTATACTTAACATTCCTTCTGCATGTACTACATGTACTCGCACACGACCTAATAAGCTGAAATTCTTCTTCTCTGGCCTTTTCCAATTATCTAGAATCGGCTCTGTGGAATAAACCCAGTTTTATAGCGGAATTTCCCTTCCTAACGCCAACCATATATAGAGAGTCATCTGCCTCTTATAATGTAGTATTATGCCACACGCTATTTATAGAACACCTTAAAGCATCGGATGTTGTAGTTATGCAAATAATACAAAATGAATGCCCATGCCAATCTCAGTGAAGGTCATAACGCTGTCTCCATTTTCTTTTCATTTGTCCTCAGAGCAAACAACTTTGGTGTTAATAAAGGAGCAGTGAGCACATGCTATTATCATGAAGCCAATAGCTGACATGTTGGTACACCCTACAACGAACTTAACTAACATGCCAAGAACTGGCCTAATCTTGAAAACTGAAGCTCAGTGTACGAATAAAACTATTTATGGAATGTGGGACCCGAATCGCTGATTTTACTACGGTCTAATTAACACTCACTTACCAAATCCATGTGCGAAGGACTTGTATTCAGGATGTCTAGTGTGAAATTTGCCTTCATTTCGATGCTCCAAAACTGTATCTTGGTTTTAAGTACGGATAGCACGTTGTACTCCATCTAATAACTTTGCACGATCTAAATATCCATCATTTGTTAAATTAATGTACAACAACTGTTTGAAAGAGTGTGATATCGTTGGAACGGGCTTTTTCTCATGGTGTGAAAAGTAAATAGATTCCAGTGTGCTTTCAGTATGGGAGGCAAGCAGAGTAATGCCGGCCATCACAGGAACAGTGACCCAATTTACTGTGCTTAATTTATTCGAAATTAGTGTGGAACCTTAAAAATAATGTTTTGATTTTTCTGGCTGTACTAGTTATTGTTCAATTACTAACTTATTGTTTGTAGGTTTACAAGTATAAGAAAATAAAATATAAAACTCAGGTCGGTTGAACGGGATGTAAGGGAACGTACCACATCCAGTATACTGCGACTGGTACAAGGAAACTTGAAAAGTAATTCCTATTTTGAAAATGCAATTTGAAATTAGCCCGTGTTTACTTGGACATCTGATGAACTCCACACAAGTTGACTTTGTTATTAATTTAATCTCTGATGTAGGATTGCATTCGCGAGATAGCGGTTTCGAACCCCAATATCGATAGCCCTGAAGAGGATTTTCCATAATTTCCCCATTTTCACATCAGGCAAGTGGTGGAGCAATACCTAATTTTGACCACGGTCCCTTTCTTCCAAGTTCTTATCCCATCGTCGCTTAAAACCTATGTAAGTTAATGTGTCGTTAACCCAGTAATTCTAACAAATCTTTAATCCCCTCTTCTCGGCTGTGTAGGTCGGTACTATATTTTGTTTAATGGGAAATCTGACGAGCCCCACATACTGTAGAATATTACCTTCACGTTTCTATTTATCGTAAGAGTTTATCTTGAAGGAGTAGACTGGGATTAACACTTGTGTAGAAGGGATACCTAATTAAACCCGCTTAGATATGCAAAGGCTATTGTCCCTTTCAATAATTAAAAAAAGAAAGAAAAAATCACGACTAAGGTGTATTGTTGGATCACATACCTTACCCACAAGGGGCAGCTGATTTGCCTGCTATATTCATTATTGCGTGTTTTTACGGTGGGTAGTAATGAATCCCAGTGAAGATGAGTATTAATACGACCGAAAACATGCAGTCCCCAAGATATAGGAATTAATCACGGTTAAAATCCACGACCCGGCCGAGAATCGAACCCGAATCTCTACGAAATAAAAACTGGTTATTCAGCTAACAAGGCG
Source organism: Anabrus simplex (assembly GCF_040414725.1). Lineage (NCBI taxonomy): Eukaryota > Metazoa > Arthropoda > Insecta > Orthoptera > Tettigoniidae > Anabrus > Anabrus simplex. The sequence goes on along the minus strand of NC_090268.1, from coordinate 378,284,180 downwards.
GACTAATAAATTGGAAGTTGTTGTTTGTCTACCGCTTAGTCCCATATCGTGATACGGGTTGAGGATGGAGCAGTATGAACTTATATGGCATATTTTACGGCCGGATGCCCTTCCTGAAACCTCACAAGGGGAGCTAATGAGGTGAAATTAATGACTGTGAATGAAATTGAGCAATGAAGTGGTAGGAATCGGATATGGCCTATGAGATGGAATTGTCTCGGCATTTGCCTGGAAGTGAAAATGGGAAACCACAGAAAACCATTCTCAGGACGGCTGGCGGTGAGATTCAAACCCACACGCTCCACGAATGCAGAGCTGTAGAGCGTTAACATACGTGCAGGTAGCCACTCCGTTCGTATTTCAAATAATAATAATAATAATAATAATAATAATAATAATAATAATAATAATAATAATAATAATAATAATAATAATTTCGCTGGACCGAATATCTCAGACGGTAGAGTGCTGGCCTTCTGACGACATGTTAATGGAATTAAATCAGGCTCGGTCCGGTCGTATTCGAAGGTTCTCAGATACGTCAGCCTTGCATCGGTAAATTTATTTACACGTATTCAACTCCTGCGGAACATAATTACGACATCTCGGCTTCTCCGAACGACTATAAAAGTAGTCGGTGTAATGTAAAACCATCAGTATGATTATTAACTGTAACGTTTTCCGGCTAGTTAACGAGGGAATCGAACCCACGTCCTCTCGCATAAAGCAAGCAAGCAACCCTCATTATAACAGACTCAGTATCGAAATAGAGAGCTGCTCAGATAGCAGATGCCCCTACCCAGGCGATAACTAATAACCTTCACACCGTGCTATAGGAGGGTGTATCACACAACACGTATGGCAGACAATAGCCGCTTTTACTACATTGTCTTCCAGCTCCCATCTCTTCTTTCCATCGAGAAGCGTCATTACCTCTAAATGTACCCCTTTTTCACGGGATGCTAATCTTGAAGAGTATTCTCTCTACTTCACGATTGCGAGTTAAACTTTTACACTTCCCTTTTTTCAACTTTCTCGTATTGAGAAAGTTAGGGAAAGTGTTGCGAGAGTTTGTTAGTTTGATTGATTGATTGCTTGCTGGCAGAATTGCTTATTTTGACTTCAGAATGAAATTGAACAACTTTCAAGGAACTGCGAAGTAGGTCTAACGAATTCAGGTAGAATGCGTGGCAAAGAAAAACATGTTACACAAAATTTTTCAAAAGTTCGCACATTGATTCAAATCCATTGTTAATCAAAATATTGTCTGTTGATAAGTTGAAAGCCTTTTCACCAAGAACAGCCCATAGGTTTATATAACTCCGGTAAGGCTGTATCTGATTGTTGTTATTTTCCTTGAAATGATTCGCTTGTGGGTGGAGATGGTACAATACACCTGCGGGATCCTAAATATGTCGTAAAGGGTGCCTGAAAGGGCAATCCCAGCGACTCCCATCTTAGAAGTTCTTCCTTCCTTCTTATCTTACAACGTTTGGTCCATTTTTATTATTTTTTATTTACATCGATAAAACTAACTGTAGACTACGGGTCCATAAACTACCTGCCTCTATTTCTTAGGCTTACACCTATTTGTTTACATTGTAATCAAAGGTTTCTTAACCTCACCCTCTTTTACAGCCATTTAGCATGTTCTTTCTCTGGATCATCTCTCAACTCCGCAACTTTCTTCCTAAAGATGCTCCTCTCCATTATGTTCCCTGGTCTTATATCATTTACCCGCATGATCCTTCAGCCAGCGCGGATAATACTTCCACTTTTCCTGTAACGTAAGCAATTTGTGCGCCAATCTCTCCGGGTTCATTCTCTTCAGGTGACCATAAAATGTTAACCTTCGTTTCTTTATAAGTTCCTTGGTTGACTTTAGGATTTTCGTGCATTTATTTATTTATTTATTTATTTATTTATTTATGTATTTATTTATTTATTTATTTATTTATTTATTTATTTATTTATTTATTTATTTATTTATTTATTTATTTATTTATTTGTGCTTGCTAGTGGTTAACGTCGCACTAACATATCAAAGCTTTTCGGCCACACTAGCATGGGGAAGGGCTGGGATTGAGAAGGTAGTGGCCTCAGTCTTAATTAATGCCTGCGAACGACGTAATTCGAGCCCATCATATCCTGAATGCAAGCTCACAGCTATGCGGCTCAAACCCCTCGGCATTTATTGTTCTCTTCCAACCCCTATGATATTAGATTTGTTGCGGGACTATGACCGCTTACATTTCCATGCCATTCGTGCACCTTTCTTTTCTTTGAACGACACCCTCATTCTTGCATATTTACTTTCTGATTAATGTTAAGTGAGGTTACCTGCTCACTTGTACTTCCTCTTAAAAATAATAATCACCACCATCTTCAAAGTGACTTGAGACTTGTGATTGTGAAGTCGGTCTGATTATCTATGTGGGCATTTTTCTTTCTCGGCATGTCATTTTCAAATAACTCATTAATTCGCGCCGTATTATCCTTTTTCTCCACACGTTTACAGTCTCAGATATGTCTTCGACGACTTTGGGATAGCATGCTTGTGTGATATTTTCCATTCCTTGGAATTTGGGCACAAACAGACCATGCACCCTTTACAACACAATACAAGTTAAAACAAAAGAAAAATGTGGTTTAAATCTGAATGTTGATGCTTTTCATACAATAATGTTCTAATGGTGCTTTCTTATTGTGGGAGCTTCGGGAGTTTTTCTACTTTTATGAAAGAAAGCACCTTAATAATGCTCAAAATTTGAGGAACAGGAAATGAAATATTTCACGTGCTTACTTGTATAGTATTGGAGAGAGAGTCCATCCCCTTGTCTCACACCAGTTTTAATTTCAAATGTCTCTGGGAATTTGCCTATTATTATTGATTCGTTGTACCCAACTAAGGACCGTGTTTGAACTTATTGGCACCTTTTTGGTCATTCTTCTTCTCTTCCCAATATCTCTTCATCCTCTCGCTGTGTTTCTTTTTACAGTCCATCTAGTATTTAGGCGGGTGGGGTTTACAGAAAATTTATGTTTGTGAATTAAAATTCTGAATTTTCCGCCAATTTCATTTAGGTTTTCACTCATTTCTTTTACCCAATTATTGTAATTTTTTATTGATAAGGCTAAGTTTAAATTTCTTTTAAATTTTCTTTGTCAGCCTGTTATTATCCATTACATATGAGTGACCATTAAATTGTAATCGCCGTTTCCTGATTGTGTCTGTGATTTTTACTGTAACTTGATAAGATTTTTTGTGATTTCCTTTTCATCCAAATTTCTTTTTCGCATTTTTGTCCTAATATTTTCCTGAGAAATTTTCTTTCTTGTTTTTCTATCATGTTTATTCGAAATCTTCCACCGATTTTAATAGTTTCAGGCGCTTCTGCTTTAACTACTCTGTTATAATGTCGTAGATTTGCCTTTTTTGATATAGTTTTTTTATCTCTTCCAAGTAATTTTGTATACTTTCTGAAGTTTTGCAATTCTTTCTTTGTTAGCTTGCTGATTTAACCCTGCTTGCTCAATAAATTTTCCCAGATACTTAAATTTGTCTGCTTGATCTATATTTTCATATTCGTTGATTACTGTTTGACTGTCGAAATCTCATCTAGTCTCTTATATATACTTTGTCTTTACATAAGAAATTTGGAGTTATGTTTTGGCTGCTATTTCATGGAGTTTTTCTACTGACTGGATTGCTTCCTGTTTGTTGCTAGGGATTAGTAAATGCTAGGTAATTAAGATGTATATTATTATTTCTGTAATCAACTGAAGGGAGAGGCAAAAGTAGCATTTTCCAATATACTATACGTCACGTTGTATATTTTTATATCTTCTCCTACTTTGTATAAGATACTGCACACTATACGTATTGCAATGATCGGCAGACAAATTACTTTCTCGAGAAATCCATAAACGACTTCTATTCCTCCATTCGTGACTACTTACCGGCATGCGTGGGCGCAGAAGACAGCGTCACTCCTACGCAAGAAGCTATAAACAATGTCGAGGTATGATGCTCTTAATGTATTCTTGGAATCTAAACGTTTAGAACTCACACATATCGGTGATGTGTTCAACTTGGATTAGGGCCATGAATGTCTTGTATTCAGAAGAGCGTCATGACACAGCCATTAAGGCGGAGGGTGGTTGTTTATATGCCGGGGAACATTTCATCCTCTCTGCACATTAAGGTAACTAATTTTATCAACCCAGCTTTCTCATTTCTCACACTACCATCATGAATCCTCTACGCAGTTCTCGAGAGCACTCTATCGTCTGACAATCATTCTTCCGTTGAGGCAGAGAAAGCACAGCTGAACGTTGCTAGCCTAATTAATGCCCACAGCTGGAGCAGAGAGTCACTAATCAGTGGAGCCCGGACTCTTATGTAATTACATATTTATTTACTTCTTCAATTGCCATCCCTCCTCGGAAGGTCGGCTACCAATAATAGAGATTCTTGCTTTACATGATGCAGCACGAAACAGCTCAATAGTGGAACAGTTGAACCAAGTTTTCAGATAAACAATCCAAGAAATGCGCCTTCTCCCTGGTCTTTTGTCTTTTATCTTCCCTTAAATGATCAGCCGCAGTAAATGATATTTCTGTCTTCGCGTCACATAACCGAGATACTGGAGTTTTCAGATTTTTACAGTATTTAATATTTCCCTTCTCTTTCCCGTTCACCTCATCTTTTGTATTAGCTCTCCAACTTAACCGCAGTATCCTTCTACACGTCCGTAACTCAAATGTCTCTAACCTGTCCACTTCCTTTTCCTTTATGGTCCGGGTCTCAACTCCATAGAATAAGGTGGAGAAGACATTAAGTTCTCAGAAGTCTAATTTTTATATTCAAACTAAGGTCTCTGCTACAGAACACCCTCCTCACTTTATTGAATGCATTTCTGGCTTGGCCAATCCTGGACTTTATTTCGTCAGCACAGTCAATATTGTAGTTGACATTTCTTCCTAAATACATGTATTTTGTACATTTTTGCACTTTCTGTCCATTGACCATGAAGCTCTGTTGGTGATGTACTCAGGATACTACCAAAAACATGTCTTTCTTACATTAAGTGTTAAGCCCCATTGGTTACTTGCCTCCACGACTCGTTTGGTCAGTCGCTGTAAGTCTTGTAAGCTTTCTTCCAACAACAATGTGTCATCTGCAGATCTTAAGTTGTTGATTGTTTTTCCATTAACTTTAATTTCTGCTGTTTCTTCTGATAAAGCTGCTTGTATTACTTCCTCTGAGTATTGGTTAAACAACCTTTATGTGTGAAAATGAAAAATTGTCGGAGAATTGTGGTTCTGATATTGTTATGTCTGTATTTTATTTTAGATAGTTTTACATATATTTAGTAATATTACATGTTTTACATATTATGCGAAGAATGTAACATTTTATATATATATTTTGATAATTATACAAAAATGTGTCAGCTCGTTTGATTTTTAGACTACAGTAAAATAATTGGCGAATTTCATCTTGTATAGGATATACTTCAATTGCTGAAGTTGGTTTTGAAATTCCTTTAAAATTAGGATTAGAAATACTGTAGGTCCGAGTGCCTCAACATCATACAACAGCACTAGTCTTGATCCTTTCTCAGAATCTGGGATGGCTAGGTGCTTTTCGTTGGTCAGAGTTTATAACAAACACCTTGCAGTCATGAAACGAAATCTGGGTTATTGAATCTCTTTATCTTTTTGCAAGATCATCAGTAGCGAACAAGAAGAGTCCCTGGAAGATATTTCACCCAGCTAGTTTTATCTTCAAAAGTATGCACCGGTGACTTCCCTGCGATGTTGAACGATTATTCTCAGCCTAGAAGAGTATTTGTTCGAACCAGCGCCAAAACTTCACAATGGAAGACTTGGAGTACTACTTGGCAACACTGCGCATCACGATAAAAATTTGTGTTACTCAGTAAGGGTTTAAAGACATTGATTGGGAAAAGAATATGGTCTATAAACCGACCATAACTTATTTTAAAGATAAATTTGGATTGAAGGACATTAATGTGATATGATTAATTATGGGAGATCGAGGGACTATTTTTTCATTCATTGTGAATTTTTGGAAGTAATTTAATTTAGAGGTTCCGAAACTACAAACTATGTCTTTGCTAGCTTTACGATGTTCCATTTCATTACTGATAAATCATTGCTACGTGTCATAACTCTTACAGTTTAAAGATATTATAAGAATAACGTTCTTTCTTTCTTAATCTATTTTTCCCTCGGACTCAGCGAAGGATCCCACCTCTACCACTATGAGAATAATGTAATCAACGAAATTATTGTAAATCAAAATTATAATTTCATCTGTTTTGTTATGCTTTGTTATTGTGGCAGCCTTCAACTGAGGAAAGTCTTGTAAAGGGCAACATGAATTTAGCTAAAACAATACATTGTGTACTTTACTCTGCAAATTACAGTGCATAACATTATTTTTATATATTTAAAGTATATTTTATTATACTATTAATTTGGACTACATAAATTGTCTAAAGTGTTCGAAACAATTTTGTTGTCTCATATCGTAGCCTTAATAACTCGTAATCTATATAAATAAAGCTGTAAGGGGTCTGCTGCCTGTAATTTTCGTTGAATATTTTTCAGATATTTATCCGTTTTAGGACAACTCAAGACCGTATCAGTGGCTTTTATTTTTCTTGTCTGTTTGTCTGTTTGTTCCACCGTCACGGCGAAACGGCTGGATACATCTCGACCAAACTTGATATTTAGAGTATACTCATCCCAAGGAAGACTCCGATATGCATATGATTTAAAAATCACTGAACGTACGTTGAGTTTATAGCAAAAGCATTTTCTATAAAATACGTGGACTATATGTGAAACGCCTCTTCATTTTAAACAACTTTTGTAATGTACATAATTTTGCTTACTCTTCAAATAACGGATAAATTACTATTTTCTGTGGCTTTCATGCTCTGCATTGAGTGAATAATAGACCAACAACGAACCTACTGGTTACATGGAAACTTTTATGGTTGCTTGCAAGCAGGGAAGTAATGAATGCCATTTTCGTCATAATTCCTGTCAACTCGTGCTTGTTACTTGAGTATAAAGCGAGACAGACGTAGAACTGCAGTTCTGCGGGATATTTGCGGAATACCGCTGGAGGTTACAATTGTCCTCGAATAGCACTAATGGGGGTGTTAATATCTGAACAGTACCGCGGAGTGTAGCCCACTATTTCACACCATAAGGTTTTTTTCTGTCGTCTGCTATAATTTTTGCTGAATTCTCTTCTACTCCTTTTTTCCGCCTATGATTTTTTGTCGTATCTCGAATCTTTATAAGTTAGATAGCGTTGCATTTCTCGATTATAATAAAATCTCTCCAACTCGATTGTAATAGTTATTAGGAAAACGAGCCTTTGTTTATAATGAAAACTCTCCATCTGTATTGTGAATGACAGCGTGCAAGTAGGCCTGCAATTATAGTGGAAACTTCCGAACTCCATTGTGTATTGAAGTGGTAAATGTGGCCTGCGGTTGTCATCAAAACTTCCCCGATGCCCACCTTACATCGGAAACAACATAAGGCGTCCTCCCTGTTTTGTTTCTCGGATAGCACTAAGAGACATGTAATTTACGTAGAAATCCTTATAAATGGTAGAATGCCGTAGAGAAGCACCGGTGCGTTTGCTAGTAAAAGTAATAAACGAAGATTTTCTAAATTTAGTGCAATAATATTATTTCATATATTATGAATATTGCATATTTAATTACATATTTTATGAATATTACGGATATAATTACATATTTCACTGATATTTACTATATTTAATGTACATATTTCGCATTTTGATTTTATATAAAGATTCCGGCCATTCCAATCAGCCACTCTCAGGAGTGAAATTGAGTTTTTCATGGGAAAGATTATTAAATATAAAAGGATAGGTTTAGTTCAACTAAGTGAACATATTCCGGTTCCTGAAACCATGCATCCCTGTCTGTCTTTCTGTCTGCCTGCCTTCCTAAACAATATCACATCTAAACCACTGGGCGGAATTTCGTGAAATTTTGCACAAACATGTTCTCAGGTGGATCTGTCACATGGCTTTGATTTATTTAAAGATATAAGCCTGAAAATATATTTTTTACAAAATAGTTTCTGGAAAGGTGCCCATTAGCTTACTCCTAGACCACATACCGTGGTTACGTAAGTATAGCCATGACATTGACTTACTAATATGAAGACGATAGCGTGCGGTTTGCCTAGCGTAGTGAAAGTACGTAAGTATGCGCAAGGGTTTCCTACACCAAACATTTTTCTTAGTAAATTATATTTCCTAACTAGCACTGTACCCATTCTTTGCACAGGAATTTGCAGTGCGGGAATTTATGAGCAGTAACATGTATCTACTCACAAGTTTCCTGTGGCATGTTAAAACGGTACTTTCCTACGAAAGCGCGTGGCGATGACGCTGAAGAAAGTTGAGAGACAATGATGACTGTTTCCGAATTTATTGTACGGTTCAGTTCCTGGTCCGAAGTTGTGCAAAATTCTCCGTGATCGAGATACAATCTTTAGTGTAAGAGAATATGGAAAAGAAACTATTCTGGTCTTCGTATAAACGCCCAGTCTATGAAGTGATTTTAAAATGATAAGCATATCGGAACCTGCTCCTGGATGAGTAGACTCTAAATATGAAGTTTGGTCGATATCCATGCAACCGTTTACCCGTGATGGTACAGTAGACACGAAAGTTAAACCTACTGATCCAATATTTAGTTTGCAGAAAGCTAATAAATACTGTATATCAAAATATGGCAACATTAATAACATTACAGGCAGTGGACCCCCAACAACTTTATTTATAAGGTTGAATTCAGATTTCAAGAGCGCATGATTCTTCAAAGCGTATGAGAAATTAAATTAAAACCTACGATTTTCGTTATATTTTTAGTTTATCAAAATAGGGATTTGAGATTCGAACCGATTAAACTCGGGTAAATTTGGAGAACAATGATCTCAAGCACATACCTGAGAGATTTAAAATAAGTTCGATTTAAAGCGTTACCATGAACGCGGTTTCACCTTCTACCTACCTCAGTAACATCATCTCCATATCGCCTATTGTTCGTCAAATGAGAAGACCTATACGATGTAATCCGAACATGTCCCCCAGACACTCTCGCCATTAAAAGTCAGACCCTAACTAAATAAAGCAGGGTGGACTCAGATATCTCATCCATAAGTTAAAAATAACATACATGAAAGTAGCGACAATGATTGTTTGTAGTTTCAGGTGGGAAGAATGGCAGGAGGATATTCCAAATGAGGAGATAAAGGCTAAGTCAGGAATAAACTCGATTTATGCATGTGTGTGTGTATATCATCCGGCGCTGCACTATATTAATTTTGTTTTGCACTTATTCATTTTCACCTTTTACTCCTTCGCCAAGACTATGTTCAAACCATTAGCCAGGTTATACAGATCTTCTGCAGACTAAGATAAAATAAAATCATCTGCAATATTAGTGTAATTAATAAACGGAGTATTACAGTATATAAATATTGATGTATATATGTAATGAACGAATCAATGGCTTCGAGCAATTACAGGTTGTCACAACGGACAAATTATAGCTTGCCGGGATAAAAATATTTTTATCTGATATAAATATAGCGGTTTTATGTCTTTGTTTTAAGTATGGATGTCCGAACAAATGACATCTCAGAATGTGTACAGATCCAAGTATGGTGGTGGTAACTATGCTTTCAATGCTGTTCATAGACAGCAGAGTTCTATGAACAAGCCGGGCATTGTGTCACGAACACCAACCATTAGGCCGATAATCTCAACTTCTTTCAGCTGGTATTTGTTTTTATAGAACGGTATGATGGGAATAAACTCATTTTAGGTTGCTATGGCCCTCCATGCTAAGTAAGAAGGGTGAATTCAGAATAGCTGATATTTAGTTGGCTTGTTAATGAAGACTTGGTATACCCCTTTTGGGAAGCGAAATTTACCTACGGAAATACCATGACATTAGTTTGAAGAGAGAGAACATCCCAACTTCTCTTACAAATTTAATGAATTAGATCTTTGCTTAGTTTCTCCCACGTTAAGTAATATAATTGACAGCCAGGTTTATTCTAACACTAAGCTTTTAACTTCGTACGAGATGATTTTGATTCTCAATCTGTACAGTTTCAAGATTGCCTGCGATGAAGTTCAAACCATCGTGCCTCAAATGCAACAGCCCGTAGTGCGTAATAAAATAATGATAATTTTTAGTTACTATAAATTAATAATTAACTTCAATCATTCTCCTTGTAGTTCACTGTATTGTGGTTAACCATAAAAGAGAGGCTAACCACATCGTACTCCCGACACATGTTACATGTAGTGCAGCATACATGACACATGTGACTGATGTTTTCGATATGTAGCTTATATCCGCAGGGTAATCAATACATCGTACTTGTTAGAACAACTCCATGCTCGTAACATAGCAAGTCTACAACCTAGTGTAGACACTAAAGTATGAATATCATTTGAAATCAGGCTCCACAACTTTAAGAGTTTTAACGATCACGGTAGCTCACGGATTAAAACCCTAACAAGGTATGACGTATATATTCGTCCCTGTATGGGAGGAGGGGGAATGTGCACACTGGTGTGCAGATTCTGGCTTTCCAGACGGACGTCTGAGATTTGAATCATGTTGGACTCAATATGGAAATTTACACCTGGAAAATTCACATGGTATCAGGAAGCGAAATGGCTTTAAACCTCTGACACGGTAAAGACCTAAGTAATGGTCATCATAAAACATGTCATTCAACCTGTTAACTTTACAGTAGCTGGCACATCACTGGAATAAGTTCAACGCTTCAAGTATGTCAGCAGCGTACTTGATCACAGCTGGAACAATGCTGTTGAAATTAGGTCCCGGATTGAAGAGACAAGGACTGCATTCAAGAGAATTCTTCTCTGTAACAGGGACTTTAATATCAATCTCCATATTTGTTTACTTCGGTGTTACGTATGTTCTGTTTTACGTTATGGTGTCGAGACTTGGTCCCTGACAAGAAAACACCCCCAAAATACTTAGAATATTTAAGATGTGGTGCTCCCGGCGCCTACTCATAATATTATGGGTTGACAGGATACGTAACACTGAAGTTCTCCAACGCCTGAATAAAAATCTAGTGGTCATGCACAGCATCAAAAAAGAAAGAAACTTGAGTACTTTGTCCATTTATACCAGGTAGCTCCCGAACGCCGTACTTTCTACTTATAAATGTCCCGCATTCATACATGATGAATGGGATATCTACCAACTGATTTTCACAGGGGCACTACTACCAGCGGGCAGGTTACGTCAGAATATGAAGAGAGAAGAATCGGCCTGTCGCTCGCAGCTTATCTTAAAGGTAAAATTGAAGGAAGGAGAAGTAGGATAAGAAGGAGAATATCCTGGCTACGGAATGGTATGGGCTCAGCACCCGTACTATTTTCCGAGATGCTGAGAACAAGAACCAGATCGTCCAATGAGGATGTGGTACAAGAAGAAGAATAGATCTATCGAAAATGATATAGGTGGCTCCAGCGACTACAGAAATACCTGGGATTATCCGTGGAGAGTCCTTTCCGATAGAAGTTATCGTGGTCGGGTACGATAGAATATGAAATTCCACAAAAGCGTTTTAAGTAATCCCCTTTAAATACCATATATCGTCATTGCGCCTGCGACTACTGCTATGTGGTAACGTTTTGGGGAAAATACTGACCCGCAGCACATACGTCACAAAAGTGAAAATTCTTTTAAGTCATTCGCACAATATTGAACCTTAAATGACAGAACCTTACTGGACAAAGTTCTAAGCTAAGATATTTCATATAATGGTTTTCTCAGGCGCAACGACAATATACAGGGTGTCCTTGAAAACTGTTCCAAAATTTACAGAGAGGACAGCTTGCAACAAACGAAGGAATAAAGATCCTACAAACATTGTTCGCTAACCCAGTATCTTTGGAATGAAGATCCGCTACCACTATCATCACTATGTGTTGATGTACTCTTCACAATATGTGACCGATATGGCCACCATCTATTACAATGTAGCCTTCCTCCATACGTCGTATGAAATCACGCATTCACTGGAACAGCCATGGATGTTGCCAGATTGCGTCACAGGCATTGAAGACGCGTTCTTCTTGTGTATCCACTTCATTTACAGCGACCACATACATCGTGGTCTTTACACGTCTTCAAAGCCCCCTCCCCGACCAATTCATTCCTCATGGGAGAACCATGTTAGGTGTCGCCCAATCCTATGATGAAAATGGGCCTGAGCTCCATCCTTATAAGACCATAACGAAACACACTAGAAGGTTTATGACCAATGCTTAGACGGGAATGTATATCCCTCTTTTGTTGCATACGTCCTTTCCTAAATTATTAGAAAATCTTGATTATTATAATAATGGCAGCGGACAATACCTGCGAAGATAATGGGTTTGAGACTAATGTTTATAGGATATTTATTCTTCGTTTGTAACGTGTTGCCTTCTCTGTAAATACCGGAAACGTTTTCAAGGATATCCTGTATAATTAAAATACTACCACGCGGGATCTTACACTACCAAGAGCTGGAAGCATACTAGACGATTCATGATGGTTATCGTCATTTGCCGTCACTTACGGAGTTGGGAGCTCAAGATTAGAGCAAAAAATATTATGTAAATATTTATCTGATTTTAACACTAACAGAGATACTACCATTTGGAAGTTCTTGGTAAAACACATTTTTGTTAGTTCCTTTCGTTCGAACTGAACATAAAATATAATTAATTTTCACAAACAATCCTTTATTAAAACGGCTTCTGTTCTGAAGCTGAATGTGTGATTTGAATTCTTTACTCGCTTAGTACAAATCTTTCCAAATTTTCACCTACATAAAGTGGAATATTCTAGCCTCTCAGTCTATGAGTTAGAGTTTGCATAATTAATGTGTTACCTTACACATTTTACACAACATTTTCAAAAAATGCCACCGTGCGCTTCGATACGCATACCCGAACGCTAATGAACCGCGCTCGCCGCTCTGCATAGCATCATACAGCAAGAACATAATTCAAAATAATTTTTGATCTTCAGAGCACGAGCCAATTAAATAAAGGTTTACTTATAAAAAGTTCCTATGATTTTGTTTTACCCTTCAAGTAACAGGAATTAAAAACGCATGTTCTTAAAAATACCTCAAAATTGTTGTAATTTCTTTGAAAGCATTCAAGACAAGACTAGGCAAACAACTTGATGGCGAATTTGACACCTGTGTGAGTCCTAATTGAAGATGGAATGAATTGGATTGGTACAATGCTGGCAGTTCAGTCCAATCCAATCCATTCCAAGAATCACTATTGATCTGCAAGAGTAATATGTAGACAAGTCTTACACAATGTATTTTCACCCTCTAATTTGAAAACACAATGGAACTGGACATTTATTCATATTATATGACACGAATTGTCCGGATCCTTGGCTGAATGGTCAGCGTAGTAGCCTTTGGTACATAAGGTCCCGGACTCGATTCTAGGCTGGATCGGCCCGGAGAATTTAACCTGGTCTGCTTAAATGCTCCAGCCTGGAAACTGGGTGTATGAGTTCGTTTTAATACGCATCACCTTTTCCATAAAACATATCACACAACAGACAATCAGACGACGGGGTGCAACGCTCTCCGGCCCACAAGGAGAATAACTCTTTTCTTACAATTGGCTTTTCGTCGCACCGACACAGATAGGCCTTATGGCAACGATGGGACAGGAAAGTGCTAGGAGTGGTGGTGATTATTGTTTTAAGAGGAAGTACAACTAAGCAAACCATCCTATATATAACACTAATCAGAGAGAAAATATGGAAGGGATCCCACGCTTCGAATAATGAAGGTATCGGTCAAACGAAGACAAGGACCACGAAGGGCGTGAAAATGAAAGACTCCCTAGGCCTCAGAAACCTAATAGCGATGGGGTCGAAAAAAAAAGGGTTGACCAAGGAAGGTCGGATAGGATAGATGAAAATGAAGAGTCTGGCAAAAGTAAGTGGAAGCAATGCCAGGACTCAGCCGAGGAACACCGTGGTCGCCAACCCACGCTCCAAATTTCAGAGCCCTTGGGGCCAATTTTAGTCGCCTCGTAAGACAGGCAGGGGATACCGTGGGTGTTTCTACAATCCCCACCCACAGGGGTAAAAAGTGCTAGGAGTGAGAAGAAAGCGGCCGTGGCTTTAATTAACGTACAGCCCCGGCATTTGCCTGGTGTGAAAATGGGAAACCACGGAAAACAATCTTCGGGGCTGTCGACAGTACAGCTCGAACCCACTATCTCCAGGATGCAAGCTCACAGCTGCGCACCCCTAACTACACGGCCAAATCGCGCGGTCAGGAGAATAAACTAACCTTAAAACCAATAATCAGGAAGGGCATCCGGTCGTAAAATTAGGCTTTATCCACACGAAGTGCTAGCCCCAGATATTTGTAGATGAGGTTAATAATTATTATTATATTAATAATAATATGTAGCATACATATTATGGCAAAATAATATTGTAATATATATAATTTAATCTGACTTTGCAGAAGATCTGTATAAATTGGTGAATGATATTGAACACGTTCTTGGAGAAGCAGTAAAAGATTAAAATAAATAAATACAAAATGAAAGTAACGGAATGCAGTCGAACGAAGTAAGATGATGCAGAAAAAATTAGAATAGTAAATGAAATGTTAAAGGAAGTAGATGGATATTGTTACTTGGGTAGTATAATAACAAACGACGGCAGAATTAAGGGCATTAAATGCAAACAAGCAATATCAAGGCAGGTATTTCTTAAGAAAATAAATTTGCTCATTTCGAACATTGATATAGGAATTAGAAGTATGTTTTGAAGATATTCTTCTGGAGAGTGGCATTGCATGGAAGTGAAACATTGACATTAACTAGCTCAGAATGAAGGAGAACTTAAGATTTTAAATGTAGTACTACAGAAGAATGTTGAAGATGAAATAGGCAGATCGAATCACGAACGAAGGGATACTGAATCGTTGGCGAAATATGTTAAGATACACAGGACGTGTACACTTAGTTTTTGAGGGAACTGTAGGCGGTAGGAACGGTATCAATCACTACTGAACTGCATTTAGGGCAGTCGCCCAGATAGCAGATTCCCTATATCTTGTTTTCCTAGTTGTTTCTTAAATGATCCCAAAGAAATTGGAAATTGATTGAACATCTCCTTTGGAGAATTATTCTAATCCCTAACTCTCCTTCCTTTAAACGAATATTTGCCCCAGTTTGACCTCTTGAATTCCAACTTTATCTTCATACTGTGATCTTTCCTGAAGACACTGCTAAAACTTATTCGTCTACTGATGTCATTCCACGCCATCTCTCCACTGACAGCTCGGAACATACCACTTAATCGAGCAGCTCGTCTCCTTTCTCCCAAGTCTTCCCAGCCCAAACTCAGCAACATTTTTGTAACGCTACCCTTTTGTCGGAAATCACTCAGAACTAATCAAGCTGCTTTTCTTTGGATTTTTTCCCAGCTCTTGAATCAATAAATCCTGGTGAGAGTATATAGACTAAGGCATGAATATGATCTACAAATTACAGTCGATGTAGAATGTAGTGGCTATATAGAAATGAAAAAATTAACGCAGGATAGGGAAATAAGCAGAGCTGCATCAAGCCAGTATATGGACTTATGAACCAAACAACAACAACATGTAGCACGAATAATTACATTCTTAAGATATATTCATTTTCGAACGTTTTCCATATAACCTCCCATTTAAACGAGTGGTGAAACTTTAAATGGGATAATATGCTGACAACTGCCTTAAGCAGTGAGGCTGTATTCTCTGACAGGGAGAATACAGAGTGCTACACTCTCCGGCCCACAAGGAGAATACACTAACCTTAAAATCTAAAATCAATATGCCATGGCTTTTCTCTCGGACTCAGCGATGAATCCCATCTCTACCGTCTCAAAGGCAGTGTCCTGGAGGGTGAGACACTGGGCCGGGGATACCACCGGGGAGAAGGACCAGTACCTCGACCGGGTGGCCTCACCTGCTATGCTGAACAGGGGCCTTGTGGAGGGATGGGAGGATTGGAAGGGATAGACAAGGAAGAGGGAAGGAAGTGGACGTGGCCTTAAGTTAGGTACCATCCCGGCATTTGCCTGGAGGAGAAGTGGGAAACCACGAAAAATCACTTTGAGGATAACTAAGATGGGAATAGATCCCCCCTCCACTCAGATGACATCCCGAGGCTGAGTGGACCCCGTTCCAGACCTCGTACCTCTTTTCAAATTTGGTGGCAGAGCTGGGAATCGAACCCGGGCCTCCAGGAGTGGCAGCTAATCACACTAATCACCATATAATACTACACAGGCGGACGTCATGGGAACCTTTCAAAAGTAATTCTGTAGTTTGTATTTTATTGAGTTTTTCCTGACCGGAGTTATCAATATTGTATTTACGCCTCATGCTACGTATTTGCCCAAATTAACCATACTAGGATCTGCTGGTTTTTAGCAGTGGCGATCTATCATTGAGTGGAGTGATGTTTTCTTGCAGCCGCTAGATGGCGATTAACAAACGCCGCGATATGGCCGCAGTCCTCCCCTAATCATGCGACAAGGAAAGTCAATCAGGAGCGGACATGCAGACAAGCCTGTTTTACTCTGTACGCTTTCAGGAGCTCGATAACACAACGTGCAAAAAGCTGATGGCTATCACTTCCTTTCAGCTACTGTTTACTCATTCCCTAACAGTACTTTACTCGGCTTTTAGATTGATATCCAGGAAAGGATTTCTCAGAATCTAAAACACAGCCGACAAACCTTTTAGATGTTTTTACAATTGGCTTTACGTCGCACCGACACAGGTCTTATGGTGACGATGGGGTAGGGAAGGGGTAGGAGTGGGAGTGGGAATAAATCGGCCATGGACTTAATTATGTTACAGCCCCAGAATTTGCCTGGTATGAATATAAGAAACCACGAAAAACCATCTTCAGGGCTGCCGACAGTGTTTCGAACCCAATATCTCCCGAATGCAAGTTCACAGCTGCTCGCCCTCAAGCTCACAACCAACTCGCTCGGTTAGATATTAGTGTTTCTTCTGCCGTCATAAAGTACAACGTGCTGTTGAAGTTCTATGTGACTGTCAATTTCTTGTGTACTAACCCATTGATTGATTGCTTTTTTTTAATAGTAACTTACGTGTACCGTTCCGTTCTAATAAGTGGGCCTACTGCATCCCTCGATATATACATGTGTGTACCAAAGAAAAAGTAACCGAACAAGTGGCTACACGGTTTATGTCACGTAGCTATCCGCTTGCATTCGGCAGATAGTTGGTGCGAACTCTTCTGCCGGCAGCCCTGAAGAATGTTTTCTGTGTTTTCCAATTTTTACTCCAGACAAATGCTGGGTCTGTACCTTAATTAAATTCACGGCTGCTTCCTCTCCACTCCCAGCCCTTTCATATCCCATCGTGGCCATATGACCTATCTGCGTCCGTGCAACGTAAAGCAAATTGAAGGTAAAAAAGAAAGGTTTAGGTCACGTAATTTTCCGCTTGCATTCAGGAGATAGTTGATTCGAACTCATCTTTTGGCAGCTCTAAAGAGGCTTTTCCGTGGTTTCCCATTTTTACTGCACGTTAATGCTGGAGCTGAAACTTAATTAAGGCCACGATCCCCATCGTCGCCATAAGGCCTATCTGTGTCCGTGCAACGTAAAACGAATTGTTGTAAAAAGAAACTGTATACTAGACTTCAACCAATAATTACAAAACTATATAACTTACGGCTCGGAGTGTTGAACACTGAACGATAGACCAAGTGGTAAGATGGGGGGGGGGGGGTTGGAAATGGATATGTTACGACGGAGAATGAGATCTACCCGCTTGGATGGGCTGAGGAATGAATATGTAAGGATAGATGTGGATGCGGAATTCTGACTCCTTGGCTGAGTCATCTGCGTTCAGACCTTTAGTTCAGAGGGTCCTGGGTTCGATTCCCGGACGGGTAGTGGATTTTAATCACGTCTGATTATTTTTATGGCTCGGGGACTAGGTGTTTGTGTTTCTGTGATGCTTGACAGTGGGGTGTGTTGTCTGAATATGAAGAGGAGAGTGTTGGGACAAGCACAAACACCCAACCCTTGTGCCAGAAGATTTAAAATCCCCGACCCGGCCGGAAATAGAACCTGGGATCCTCTCAACCAAAGGCCTCAGCCAATTAGTCAGACAGAGGAATATCATAACTTTTGAAATCAAAATTGCCATTGGCCTCATTCGAACCGCGGCCGCCTTGGTTAGAAGTCAGTGATGATACCACTCGACTATCATACCCATGTATGTCTGCACAACGTATGTATGAATTCAGTGCCTATCCTCTTAATACCCAGTGTCCACATGAGAGGGCAGTTAAATGTTATTCTGTGAATATCAGTGTAGTACGATTTCTTGTAGAATATGTTCTGAAATATTGACAATTAAACATCTGCAACAGGTTTGTGAACAAGGAACGGTGCTGATGATTTAGCAGTGACAATGTCCCATACTGTTCTTGTCAGAATGTGCATTCAGTATGTGAAGGAGGAATATTTTAAATATTACATAAATATTTCTATAATGATTAGACATTCCTTTCTAGGGTTTTCTTGGTCCTACAAGTTAGAAAACTGACGTTCGGTACTTGATTAATTTTAAAATAACATTTTCTAAACGGCTCTTTTGTAGTTTGTTCTAACTGCCGATACAGCTTCGGACTCAGAATATACTGATGAATAATATGAACAACATATTCTCAACATTATTTCAAATATAGCAATAATTTGTTTTTTTCCATATAAGTTAACATTAGGTCAGAAATCGCACAGATCTTTGTATCACGTATGTGGAAAAGAAAATTTGGTAGGGTAAAAGGAACAGCTAGTGTTATAGATGGACATAATGACAGTATCGGAACTCCAGAAAGTGATATTATTGTATTCATACCCAAATGTGGGTGACAAGTCTGAAGAGGATAAAAGAAATTCCAGTGATTGGCTTGAATTATTCCATCCAAATCCTGAATAACCATGTATCCCAAACTCTCTGATGCAACAGCGTACAGTATGTCAAATGTGGTAACCAACTCAAAATTACTTTTAATAATAATCTTGCCTTTAAGTATACTTTGTCCTCAAGGGCAAACTCCAGCTGGGGAAAGTCGATATACATAAATAAATAAATAAATAAATAAATAAATAAATAAATAAATAAATAAATAAATAAATAAATAAATAAATAAATAAATAAATAAATAAATAAATAAATAAAATATTCCCTGCAATCAAAAACTACGTATAACGGTTGAAGATGTCGCGCTGACCACATGGATCTCCAACGTTTTGCAGGTCATCAAGCTGGACAGCCAAGGCCCTCTTTGGTCTGTATGAGCCACACGACTCCTTTTGTATGTTTGATAGTCATGAAAAATGATGTCAAAATTCCCTTGGGAAATCAAATGATACTAAATATGTATTATATGTCTCTCGGTTGTTTAGCCTTCGTGGCTCACGCGGCAGCGCGTCGGCCCCTCACCGTTGGGTTCCGTGGTTCAAATTCCGGTCACTCCATATGAGATTTGTATAAATAAAGCGGATGCGAAAGAGATTTTTCTCCGGGTACTCCGGTTTTCCCTGTCATCTTTCCTTCCAGCAACAGTATCCAGCATCATTTCATTTCATCTGTCGATCATTAATCATTGCTCCAGAGGAGTGTGACAGGCTTCGGCAGCCGGCACTATTACTAACCTCGAAGCAAGCTGGGGGCTTCATTCGTTCCATCCCTGTCACGGTCAATGAGTGGAAAACGGGTTGTAGGTTATGTTATATGTCCGCAGGTTAAATCATCCATCAACGATTGCTAGGTAACATCGCGTTCCACATTTTATATCCCTAACTTCAGATGGCCTGTCATAAGATACTACTACACTCAATAAGTTCGTTGACTGGCGCCTACAGTGCAGGCAACACGGCGTTCACTCATGTAAGCCACTATATAACTTCTTGGACTGGCGCTTACAGTGTAGGCAACACGGTATACACGTATGTATGTAGTACAGTTAATATGTGTTGGACTGGCGCTAACAGCTGAAGGATTTCATAGTCTCCCGACGTGTCATTTTGTGTCTTTTTACTATCGTGGTTATCTGGTAAATTTTGACTTGATCATCTCAAACGTTCCGTCGGCGAGTTTTCCTGATTTTTGGCAGAACTTGAAATTTGTCCGTTGCTCTAACTACGACATTCTCAAGTCCCACCGCTGACACTTTACAACAGAGACTGTAGTTCTGCTTATAACTGCCTCTTGCTGGGACTACTGAAGAGCTGTGGGGTGCACCACAACGATACTGGACGGCCAGTCCGTCTACTATGCACTATTACTGTTGCTAGGTAACATTTTGTACCGTTAATTTCAGATGACGCCCAACCAGGAGGCATATTGCCAAAAATATATCTTATAGCTGGGGGTCCCCTGAAAACACGCGTTACAGAAGATAGCGTGACGGAAGTGTAATCCTAGAAAACGTGCAGGCTGTGACATAGGGTATTGATGGATGGCCTGACAATGGCTAGTGGTCATTTGAAATTAGCAGCCGTTGATGGAGGGCCAAGATACGTATTTATGATGATTTCATTTTCGCAAATGGAAAAGTGGTTCCTTTTTAATGTCAATACTGAGGAACAGAACATGAATTCAAGGAAAATTTCGAAGAACTTGACTTGAGATACTCTTAACCTTTTGTGACACATTAGTTAATCTTCACGGCTACAGAGACGGGTCTTGTTATTTCTAAGATTACAGTCCACTTTGCCCGCTCACAGATATTTCAAAATTCCTTCCCTCTTTCCCTTTCATGAGAAATACGCATTCATCTTCACCCTGCGCCTTCTGGAGTAACAAGAAATTCTTTACCTTGCCGCACTTTGAAACAGGAATTCCAGAAGCAATGATTTGAGTCCGCTCCATTAATCAAGCAGCCGGCTGCACTATCCGATAGATCGGCCCTCACCCTGCAAGATCTTATCCTCTTCACATAACTCATCCTCGCACGAGGAATTCATTAGCTCAAAATACATGTGAGGGCTACAGGAGAAGAAAATATGGTTCTTGGTCACGAAGTTGAGCCTGTGAACATAGCAAATAGCTTGAGAGTGCCTCAGCAATATTAACCTCCTCCCAAGTCTGTCCAAATGAATTTCCGTCATCGTTTTACACATTAATAGTTTGACAATCATTCAATAAATCACCACTAATCTGCATTTAGGGAAGTAGCCCAGTTGGCGGATTACATATCTGTAGTTTTCCTTGCCTTTTCTTAAATGATTGCAAAGAAAGTTGCAAGTTTAGAGATTTCTTCTCATTTTAATACTTTTTTTAAAGTTTGGCTTCACGTCGCACAGACACAGATAGGTGTTATAGCGACGAAGGGGTAGGAAACGGATAGGAGTGGGAAGGAAGCGGCCGTGGCCTTAATTAAGGTACAGCTCCTGGTGTGAAAAAGGGAAACCATCCTTAGGGCTGCAACAGCGGGGTTTTAACCCACTATCTCCCGCATATAAGCTCAAAGCCGCGCGTCCCTAAACGCATAGCCAACTTGCTCGGTAATATAGTTATTAAATTACTTCAGGATGACAAACGTGAGGATTTATGTGGATTAAATATAGATAATTACAGGCAACAAAGATATTTATATTGATATTCAGGGTGTAATGAGAATTTATAGTGGAATGAATTATTTGTTTAAATTTGTTACAGGGATTATATAAGGTTGCAATATTTCACCACTACCGATCATCAACATAAATAAAATCGTAATGACCGTGTGTCTGTACATTGAGTATTTTGGCGAAATTTCCCTACAGTTATCCCTTTCAGCTGTAATAATGACCATCTGCATACTTTTAGCTTTGGTGTCTGTCTGTCTGTCTGTTTTCCGGTTTGTCTGTTTATTTGTTGGTCTGAGTTCTTATAACTTGAAAACTACTGAATATATTTCTACCAAAGTTGCTATTTAGAATCCACCTGTCCTAGGGAGGTTTTATGGCCAATATTATTTCTGAATACCTAAATTTACTGGAGATTTATTCGAAAAAGAAACCATCCCTTTCTAACAAAAAATCTCATGTGCATCATTTCGATGGGAGGATTAATAAGGGTGATATCATGAACGGTCGGTTTTTCAGGCTAAGTCCATCAGACATATCCCAAATGTATTGTACGTGGAGCAGATTTCTCATCTATCTATATAAATAAAATCATAACGACCATGTGTCTGTACATTGACTATTTTGGCGAAATTTTCGTACAACTATCCGTTTAAAGGGTAATAATTACCATCTGCATATTTTCTGGCTTTAGTTTCCTGAAATTTGTACCGCCCTCCCCTAAAATAAAGAATGTGGTACAATCTGGCAGACGAGCTAGAAAATTGAAATTTGGCAAATTATACATTTTAACCTGTAACCGACGGAAAACTTCCAAGATCTTAGATTTTTTAACTTTTTATCCCCGAAGAATATCGAAATATCGAGGCAATTCTAATGACTGTGCGGAGCTTTGTTTCGAGGTATTGCTTGGCTAAACGGTAGCCAACTCGCTCGGTAATATAGGCACAGTCTCTGCTCAAATTGGAGCGATCTACAACTTTGGTCCTATGGTTTTTGTCGCATCTCTATCCTTTGTATGTTAGATTTGCCTCTATTTCTCAATAGTAGGTAAATTTTGCACCTTTTACACGCATAATTCGTACTTTGAATCACTTACAGGAAAGACAGAATCACCAAATTCTACACGATCATTTGCCCACATAGTAGCCATGTGTGAGCCAAATGCTATGTTTGTAGCTGTCACATATATATCCGAAAAGTAATGCACTGTGAGATAATATTACCCAAATTTCGCCCTATTCACCGTTCCTTACTCAATCTGACCTATGAATAGATGAGATACGAGAAAATATCATAGGACCAGCCATTTAGACCACTACATACGGCGTCTTATGGTACAATCCGTTTGTCGATATGACGTATCGTTTAACAGCAGTTAATCTGTAAATGAAGATCTGCAATATTTTAGTATGTCGATATATATATTGATTTCGATTTGTAGCGATCAAGAAAGTGTGTGTCTGCTGTTGTAATCAGTACTCTCCACATCGACTTTGAATGGCAGTAGGCATGGAGTCCTTTTCCAACTCCTGTATAAGTGACATTAGTAACGAAGGCCCACCATTATAAAGAATAATTCCCTTCTCGATGTCACTTGCAGAAGGCAAGGTAGCGTGCAATTTTGATCAAAACTCCCCTACCCGATTGCGTTTGGCTGTGGGCAAGGGTGCCCGCCATTATGAATAAATATACCCATCTAAAATGTGACTGGCATTAGGCATAATGGCCTGCTGTTTTAATGGAAACTCGCCAACTCAGTGTGACTGGCAGTAAGCTGGCTGGCATTAGGAAAAGGGGCCTGTCATTATAGTGATAACAGCACAATAGAATTTTGACTGGCAGTAGGGAAGTTGCCCGGCATTATAATTTTTTCTATTTGTTTTACGTTGCACAGACACAGATATGTCTTATGGCAACGATGGGAGAGGAAAGGCCTAGGAATAGGAAGGAAGCGGCCGTGGCCCTAGTTAAGGTACAGCCCCAGCATTTGCCAGGTGTGAAAATGGGAAACCACAGAAACCCATCTTCATGGCTGCCGACAGTGGGGCTCGAACCCACTATCTCCCGAATACTGGATACTGGCCCCACTTAAGCGACTGCAGCTATCGAGCTCGGTGCATTATAATAAAAACTCTTCAACTGTAATATGTAATTGTGACCCCGCATTAGGCGATGGGGCCTGCAGTTATAATGTAAACTTCCCAACTCCATTGTGAATTGCAATAGGCAATTGAGCCTGCCGTTATCATCACTACTCCTCAATTCACACTTTACATTGGAAACAACGTATGGGGACCTCTCCGTGTAGTTTCTGGGATAACGCTCAGAGACATGCAATTTAAAAATCTCATTCACTGTATGTACAGTGATTTACTTCGATTTCCCTATACAATGTAAAATACCGCAGAGAAGCACGGGTACATTTGCTAGTTTTGAAATAAAATTTCTGTAACGTAACGCGGAAGTGCAGCCGTAGCAAACGTGCAGGCAGTGATGAAAGGTATGGATGAATGGTGAGACAACGTTACCTAGCAACCGTGCAGGTATGTCTTATGGCTGGTTGCCATCGGAATTTAGTAGCCACTGATGAATGGCCATGACCGTGAAAAATATTTATGATCATTTGATTTTCACGAAGGGAAAATTGTTCTCTTTTCTTTTTACATGAATCATTAAACGAAAGGTACAAAATGTTGGTATGCTTCGGGCTATCAGTGGTGATTTGGCGTGGAATGACATAAGTAGAAGAACAAGCTTTAGTTCAGCTTTTAAAAGTGGGAGAGATTATAATATGAAGATAAAGTTAGAATTCAAGAGTTGATTGAGGCAAATATTCATTTATAGGACGAGAAGTAAGGGGTTGGAACAATTATCAAGGGAAATGTTCGATAAATTTCCAAGTTGGTTGAAAATATTTAAGGAAAAATCTAGGCAAACAGTGTGCGTACTCTTCCAGTCGGATAGGAAAACGAAAAAAGTTATAGATAATAATAATGGCATGTAGTCTCCGAAGAGGTCTGATGCAGTTCTTTCGAGTTGACGCTGTATAGGCGACCTGCGCGTCTGTAAGGATGGGGTCCTGCCTGTGATGAATTCTAATCATAAATACGGCACAAACACTCAGCCCCCGGGCCATCGGAATTAACCAATGAAGGTTGAAATCGCCACCTGGCTGGTAATCAAACCTAGGACCCTCTGGACCAAAGGCCAGCACGTTAACCATTTAGCCATGGAGCCGGACACGAATCTAATTGTGGCAAAGCTTATGCACTGAACTGCTAGAGTCGACAAGGTTGAATGTCTTGAATTTTGGAATGCATAGCTGCTCATTGTTATTATCAAATACTAGACAAGCATTACACAACAGATAATCCTTTAAAGTAGATCATCCTTAAATGACTTGATGATCACCCTCAATCACTTATTTCACCAAGGAGGAAATTGGTGAAATAGGGTGGAAACTTTTGCCACCCCGTAACTACAGTTCTTACATGGCACCTTTCGACTGTCATCTTTTCGATTATTTGGAGGAACAGTTTCGAGACTAATGCTAAGCGATGGCGGTGGACATAATAGAAGCAGAGCGTCAATGTCTTTGGCCTGTTGGAACACATTTCTACCGCTAAGTTATTTTCAGCCTAGCAGAATGGTGGGGAAAATGTACACAAAGAAATGGAAAGTTTGTTGATAAGCGAGAAAGAAAACTTGAAATTAAGACGACAAATGATGTTTGTCAAAGAAATCAAATCCTGATTTATAAAAGAGTCTTTTTCATTAGTAAAGCCCGGATTTGTATGGGCAATCAAATAATAAAATATACATGTAAGTAAAGGCGCGCTCGCTTCGCCCGGAAGGACGTGGGTTCGAATCCCCTACAGGAAGTGGTAAAATTATAGAAATTATATCTCCCCTTCCGGAGGTGAACATGGCCCTGAGGTTCACTCATCCTATGCCAAAAATGAGTACTAGTTTAATTCCTGGGAGCAAAGGCGACCGGATGTAGGGCTAACAACTCTACCCCATCAAGTGCCGAGGTTACGGATAGTGGAAGCCTTTACCTTCCACCCTTCCAAGGGCCTTCATGGCCTGTACGGAGATTACTTTGCTTTGCTTTGCTTTACATATGAATATGCGCGAACTACGTAAAAAACATGCACCGTAAAAAAAAGAACATAAATAAAACTATCTTGTGTAAAGGGAAATCTTACTTTATTCTTGTCTGTTAAAGTATATCGCCGCGGTGCTTGGAAGAACCTGCTATGTGATAATATTTCAGCATAGAACTCTGACCAGGAAGGTTCTGCCGTCTAAGGTTCAGTATTGTCTGAATTGTATCAACGAATTATCGTTCCAAGCTACATGTGCTGCGGGCCAGTATTTCTCCCCTCAACATTGTCACATCATGGTATTTCGAGCAGGACCATCGTCCTGATTTCGAGGCACAACGATGATGTAAAGAAAGTTTCCTTGCCTGGTATCGATTAAATTTGGTTTCGCTCTACGACAACGCCTGTAGATTTCCTAGTTACACTCCTAATGTTAGCTGAGTTATATTATTTCACAACAAGCATGGGCACTGCTTCGTTCTTCAGACATTTGATAATACACTGACTGACAGTGACAATGCAACACCAAGGAGGAGTGGTTCGAAAGGGATGAAAGTTGGGGAAAAAACAGAGACGGCACGGATGAATAATTGATGTTTATTTCAAACCGATATGCAGGTTACACAATGCGCACGGCATCGACTCAGTAGGATGTAGGACCACCGCGAGCGGCGATGCACGCAGAAACACGTCGAGGTACAGAGTCAATAAGAGTGCGGATGGTGTCCTGAGGGATGGTTCTCCATTCTCTGTCAACCATTTGCCACAGTTGGTCGTCCGTACGAGGCTGGGGCAGAGTTTGCAAACGGCGTCCAATGAGATCCCACACGTGTTCGATTGGTGAGAGATCCGGAGAGTACGCTGGCCACGGAAGCATCTGTACACCTCGTAGAGCCTGTTGGGAGATGCGAGCAGTGTGTGGGCGGGCATTATCCTGCTGAAACAGAGCATTGGGAAGCCCCTGAAGGTACGGGAGTGCCACCGGCCGCAGCACATGCTGCACGTAGCGGTGGGCATTTAACGTGCCTTGAATACGCACTAGAGGTGACGTGGAATCATACGCAATAGCGCCCCAAACTATGATGCCGCGTTGTCTAGCGGTAGGGCGCTCCACAGTTACTGCCGGATTTGACCTTTCTCCACGCCGACGCCACACTCGTCTGCGGTGACTATCACTGACAGAACAGAAGCGTGACTCATCGGAGAACACAACGTTCCGCCATTCCCTCATCCAAGTCGCTCTAGCCCGGCACCATGCCAGGCGTGCACGTCTATGCTGCGGAGTCAATGGTAGTCTTCTGAGCGGACGCCGGGAGTGCAGGCCTCCTTCAACCAATCGACGGGAAATTGTTCTGGTCGATATTGGAACAGCCAGGGTGTCTTGCACATGCTGAAGAATGGCGGTTGACGTGGCGTGCGGGGCTGCCACCGCTTGGCGGCGGATGCGCCGATCCTCGCGTGCTGACGTCACTCGGGCTGCGCCTGGACCCCTCGCACGTGCCACATGTCCCTGCGCCAACCATCTTCGCCACAGGCGCTGCACCGTGGACACATCCCTATGGGTATCGGCTGCGATTTGACGAAGCGACCAACCTGCCCTTCTCAGCCCGATCACTATACCCCTCGTAAAGTCGTCTGTCTGCTGGAAATGCCTCCGTTGACGGCGGCCTGGCATTCTTAGCTATACACGTGTCCTGTGGCACACGAGAACACGTTCTACAATGACTGTCGGCTGAGAAATCACGGTACGAAGTGGGCCATTCGCCAACGCCGTGTCCCATTTATCGTTCGCTACGTGCGCAGCACAGCGGCGCATTTCACATCATGAGCATACCTCAGTGACGTCAGTCTACCCTGCAATTGGCATAAAGTTCTGACCACTCCTTCTTGGTGTTGCATTTGCTCTGTCAGTCAGTGTATTTTGTTACTTTTAGTTCTATACAAAATTGATTGAAAATATTCTATTGATTAAAGTTTTAGTGACTAGGTTATAACAGAGGAGAGGCAAGTAGTAATTTTATATGTAAGTAAATATTTTGGAATTAAAACATTCATTTCCTCCCTGAATATACATTTGTATGCCCTATCAAACATTGGCCAAATTATCTGTGAAGGTTTAACTTACGAAATATAGTGATACTTCTTAATAGCGAACACCATTTTGGATTTAAAAATGTCCGTTATGAAGAAGTGTTCACAATTAGGAATTTGGCGCACATTTTTAACATAAATACTAACACTTGTAGTCCTGGAATGAACAATGTTACATCAATATAAAGTAAACGTAATAAAGAAATACAAGACATATTGTGTGCGATACATTAATAGAGTACAGTAATACAGTACGGTAAAACTTCTAGATCAAAAAATAAAATCATGACATTACGAGAGATTTGTCATGTGAAAGCTCCTTATTTTCTAGGTGAATTTCCACGTCTGAAATAATTAAAAGTTCCTCTGAATCCCCACTATGGATAAAGTACTTGTTCACTTCTCTCAAACGTTTAACGGCAAACTGACATGAAATAAGTCTCATTCACATCCACGAAGTTGATTCGGGGAGGAGAAGGCTCTTACTTACAACTTAGTAGCACTTGTAGTCCTTACTTATAACTGGTCGTAAGCAAACTACTGTACCTCCGACACCCTCATTCTTCAATTGATACATCTCTCAAAAACTTTCACAGAGCATAATTAGCGATTTACATTCCACAGTGGTTCACAACCTCAAATCGATATACTGTAATTCTATTTTTATTTCTCAAATTTATTCTATTCTTATCCGTTACACATAACATTTTATCCCATAATACTTATTTTAATGTGTTTGCGTCCGTTACTGAGGATTTCAACTATTCAGAAGCAATCTTTCGATTTATTCCCTTGCATTTCTGCTGGGGAATCAAAATTGTCCGTTATCTGAAAGAGTCGCTATTCAGAAGTGTCTGGTAGGAGATATTTCACTGTTTGGTCACCACATACCTCCATTTTACATACGTGCATTTTGCATCCAAATCCGGACTTTGCTCATTACTTTCAGTACAAATCTTGTAGTCGTCCCTGAAATAAATATTAACCAATGTACAGAAATTACTCCTATGAAATGTACGTTTTAGTGATATTATTTCTCTTCTTTTTGCAGAGTGAAGAACTGGGCAATCAAATTCGGAGTTGGCCTGTGGGAATTCAGCCGTCAGTTTACGAAGATGGTTGAAATCCAGAATGTAAGTACTGAGCACACAGACCGCTCGTGTCACTGATGTATGGTCCTAT
This sequence comes from Anabrus simplex, assembly GCF_040414725.1. Taxonomy (NCBI): domain Eukaryota; kingdom Metazoa; phylum Arthropoda; class Insecta; order Orthoptera; family Tettigoniidae; genus Anabrus; species Anabrus simplex. The sequence continues at coordinate 378,255,007 of NC_090268.1, read as the reverse complement.
TGCATCGTTAGTGGAAACTTCCATCACTCATTCTTTGTGATGTGCTTACTTCGTCAAAACTAGAATATTTCATTACTTGAGTTATTGCACAAATATGTTTTCAAAGTTTAGATATAGTCTTAGCTCTCCATTCCCTTTGTATGTTACGGATTATCCATACGTAGAACATTTTAACTTACCAAATATTTGGTGCTATATTTAGCTTGAATGTTAGTATTTTTTTTTACTGGTTAAGAGACAAGAAATAAGTTATTGCCTGTCAAGTGTTACATGACATAACTTGTGAGGAGATTATTATTTATATTGCAGGATCTTTAGGTATGGCTTGTTATTTAAAGAATTGCCGGATCATTTTGATGCTTATCTGCATATTTAAGGCCAGTTGCCCTTCTAGATACCAAATTGTGTTTTAGGTGAAATCTCCCCCCAAAGTATCTGGTTTAAATCATTGATTGTTAGAGTGGTAAGTATGCATCTTGCTTACTGTGCTCACGTATTCATATATAACATGTAATATTTTAATATATTTCTTATCTATTTTTACTTATTTTATGAATTCCTTATATCAGCTTTATTCTACAACCGATTCCGGCTCCATGACTAAATGGTTAGCGTGGTGGCCTTTGCTCACAGGGATCCCGGGTTCGATTTCCATCATGGTCGGGAATGTTCACCATTATTGATTAATTGCTCTTGCACGGGGGCTAGGTGTATAAGTCTTCTTCATCATCATTTCATCCTTATCACGATGCGCAGGTCGCTACGCGCGTCAAATCAAAAGACCTGCACCTGGCGAGCCGAACATGTCCTTGAACACTCCTGCCACTAAAAAGCATACGCCATTTTATTTCATTTTTTCTACAGCCGAAACCGGATCCTGAGATTAAGTATTCAGACCTCTAAAAATGTCTCGAAGTTCTCAGTTGTATATATTTTGTTAAGCGACATTTTTCAGTCAGATTGATACCGATCTTAGTAAGCAAGTGGATACATTTTGCATTAAGGTCCAAAAGGAAGCAGCACAGTTTGTTCTGGGTGATTAACGACGAACGAGTAGTTTTACTAAAATTTTACAACCTTTGCTTTGGAAAGACTTGGGAGTAAGGAGATGAGCTACTCGTCTAAGTGGTATGTTCCGAGTTTTCAGTGGAGAGTTAGTATATCATGAGTAGGTGAATAATTGAGTGGAGTTTTTTAAAGCAGGAAAGATCATAATATTATGGTAAACTTGGACTTAAAAGGACAAACTGGGGCAAATATTCGTTCAGAGGGTGAGGAATTAGGGACTGGAATAATTTACCAAGGGATATGCTCGATAAGTTTCCAATTTCTTTGAAATAATTTAAGAGAATTTTAGAGGGGCTACTTGTTTGACGTCGCACCAACACATCGAAGGGATTTGGCGACGGAAGGATGGGAAAGAGCGGATTGGGAAGGCAGCGGCCATGGCCTTAATTATGGTAGAGTCGCAGCATTTGCCTGGCGTGAAATGGGAAACCCCAGAAAATCATTTTCGGAGCTGTCGACGCTGGGGTTCGTACTCACTATCTCCGGAATGCAAGCTCACAGTTGCACGCCCTTAACCGCACATCCAACTCGCTCAGTCATTTAAGAGAAAGCTAGATAAACAATTGATATGGAATCTATCACCAGGGTAACAGACTTAAATGCCGATGAGTGGTAAGTGAATGAATGAATAAATAAATTAATGAATTAATTATCGATGGAAGAAGCAGATAAGTCCGCGTATACATAAAAAACATTTCAAAGGACGTAAATGTAGGCAAGATTTTTTTTAAAATACAAAAATCTGTTTTCATATCCTGACACAAAGTGAGCGTTAGAATCAAAGTTAAATTTTGTATACCTAGTACCGTCCTGTGGCCTTTCGTAAAATCTAATTTCTTATCATTTCTTTCTTTCTTAATCTGGTTACCCTCCAGGGTTGACTTTTCCCTCGGACTCAGCGAGGGATCCCACCTCTACCGCCTCAAGGGCAGTGTCCTGGAGCTTCATACACTGGATCGGGGGATACAACTGGGGAGGATGACCAGTGCCTCGCCCAGGCGGCCTCCCTGCTATGCTGAACAGGGACTTTGGTGGGGGATGGTAAGATTGGAAGGGATAGACAAAGAAGAGGGAAGGAAGCGGCCGTGGCCTAAGGTAGGTACCCTCCCGGTATTTGCCCGGAGGAGAAGTGGGAAACCACAGAAAACCACTTCGAGGATGGCTGAGGTGGGAATCGAACCCACCTCTACTCAGTTGACCTCCTGAGGCTGTGTGGGCCCCGTTCCAGCCCTCGTACCACTTTTCAAATTTCGTCACAGAGCCACAAATCTAACCCGGGCCTCCGGGGGTGGCAGCTAAACACACTAACCACTACACCACAGAGGCGGACTTCTTATCATACTCTTTAATATGAATTTAATGAATCCTGTTTATTTTAGCCCGACCGACTCCTTAACTGACTGGTCAGTGTAACGGCCTCCGTTGTAGAGGGTCGCGGGTTCGATTCCCAGTTGGTGGAGAATTTTAATCTCGTTCGATTAATTTCTGAGGCTCGGGAAATGGGTGGATGTGTTCGTCTTAATACGCACCACTTCATACGAGTATATGCACAATACATTATACTAGCAACCATAAAATCCACTTTACGGCCGCCCCAAATAACTGGAGAAAGGTCAAGAAGAAGAAGAAGGATAAAGCTCTTTACAAATGCATATATGAGAGCATAGGACTGTACCCTTTTACTATCTAAATGCAGATAAAAACTCTGCCTATCACACAGGCAAGAAATTTCAATAATAACGCGTACCTTCCTGTCCGATCTACTCGTACACAGCCTACAGAATGTCAGACAAGCAATGTTTGTGTCATGAAGTTTGGTCATTTCATAAAACCAAACCACACGGCGCGACAGTCCCGAAGGTTCATGGATTAAAAAGCGACCGCTGTTCAGCCTGAAGGCCTGCAGATTATGAGGTGTCGTGTTGTCAGCACGACGAATCCTCTCTGCAGTAATTGTTGGTTTCCAGACCGGGACCGCCATCTCGCCGTCGGTTAGCTCTTCAATTGTAATCACGCAGGCTGAGTGGACCTTAAAAAGCCCACAGATCCAGTCAAAAGTCCCTTATCTGGCCGGGAATTGAGCCCGGGACCTACTACTACACCGCGGGGCCGACTGGTCATTTCATATGAATGACAACGAGGATTCTTTTTTCATTCAGTGTCAACTTAAGAGTGGCTGTTCTTTAAGGGATGTTGTTATTATAGTGTAGTCTGTGATATGTTTGATGTTTGTATGTAGGAGGGTGCGCAGGACAACACGTGCGTGTTCCGTCTCGTAAGTGGGGCATTGCATGCACTTTTAAAGCGGCGCGAGGCTCAGTCATTAAGGAAGACTTTAAATATTCATTCGCAATGCTTCATTCCACGCCAGGAATTCTAATTGTCGGACTTGGAATGGCAAGCATTTCCTAATTCTACTGCCGGCCTGGTATGCCAGCGACACAATCTTCAAGAAGCACACCCAGAGCAGCGGCCCGAAATCCAATGCGCTCTTCACGAAACTTTTGTTAAATAAAGCTTCAACACATCGTAGACGAAATGTACATTAATTTACTTAAAGTTAATTATAGGTGAGACCAAACGTCCCTTAAGTTATAACAAATTGTCAATAGAACTTACTCAATTAATATTAAATAACTTATATTATCATTATATTCCCTCAAGTTCATAAAGTGTACTAACCTAAACTAAACTCCATATAACCGCTTAAATAAAAGTTATTATTTTATTGAGAGAAACCAGAATATCGAACTTTTTTTATCATGGTCCTATTTAAAATTCTGAAGTTGACCTCCGCTTCCGCATTAGGTAATCCAGGAAAATATTGCCCATATCATAGTTTGCTATTTGCTTTACGTCGCACCGACAGAGATATGTCTTATGGCGACGATGGGATAGGAAAGGCCTAGGAATTGGAAGGAAGCGGCCGTGGCCTTAATTAAGGTACAGCCGCGGCATTAGCCTGGTGTAAAAATGGGAAACCACGGAAAACCATCTTCAGGGCTGCTGACAGTGGGGCTCGAACCCACTATCTCCCGATTACTGGATACTGGCCGCGCTTAAGCGACTGCAGCTATCGAGCTCGGTATCATAGTTTGGAAACCTCCTTTCTCATATAGCATCTGGAGGACTAAGCATTTAGTTTTGTCCATTCACTTAAGAGATAATCGCATTTAACACGGTCTTGTGTCTTCTTCTTTACACACCCCTGTGCGATCGCGGGTGCGAGCTACATCGCAATGTGGATTTGACCCCACAGTTTGAAGTATAATACGTCAATCCACAGACGCATCAGTTGTCGTGTATGGACATGGTGCTTTGATGAATGAATACAAGTGTTCGGTGGAATCTACAAGGGTAGTTTCTTTATTTTAGGTAGGGCTAACACAGAAATATATTACGTAGGAGATGAAAATCACTCAGGGTGGTGTATCCAACTTGTGGAGCATATGCAGAGATGGAGATGATCATCATTGTTTTAATGGGAAGTAGAGAGAAGCGGGAAATGTGTGTGACAGGCCTCTTAGTCTTGTTACAATACAATGCTAAGATCAGTATTTCGAAATGTGAGCTTGCATTCGGGAGATGGTGGGTTCGAATCCCACCCTCCGCAGCCTTGAAGATGGTTTTCTATGGTTTTCAATTTTCATTCTCTTTCTTTCCTCTTCCTTAATCTGTTTACCTCCCACGGTTGGTTTTTCCCTCCAGGGCAGTGTCCTGGAGTATAAGACTTTCGGTCGGGGCATACAACTGGGAAGGAGGACCAGTAGATCTCCCAGGCGGCCTCACCTGCTATGCTAAACAGGGACCCTGTACAGGGATGAGAAGATTGGAAGGGATAGACAAAGAAGATGGAAGGAAGCAGCCGTGGCCTTAAGTTAGGTATCATCCCGGTATTAGCCAGAAGGAGAAGTGGAAAATCACGGAAAACCACTTCGAATATGGCTGAGGAGGGAATTGAAACCCCTCTACTCAGTTGACCTCCGAAGGCTGAGTGGACCCCGTTCCAACCCTTGTACCATTTTTCAAATTTCGTGGCAGAGCCGGGAATTGAACCCCGGCGTGGCACCTAATCACACTAACCACTACAACACAGAGGTGGGCTACTTTTTTCACATCAGTCAAATTCCCATCCTTCGAGGAGCTAGTGCGACGTTTAACCACTAACGAAACAAAACCAAAACAGTATTTCGAAATTCCAGATCACTGGCAACTAACATTATTGCCACAACTCATAGAGATTAATTGCTTTTGGGTAGAATGTATTTCTTAACGGCTTTAATTGGTTTTACGACCCGCTAACTACTTTCATGGTTTTCGGTGAGGTCTAGGTGCCGGAATTTTGTCTTTCAGGAATTCTTCAAAATCTACGGATAGGAGGCTGATGTATTGGAGCATTTCGAAATACCATCGAGCTGGGTCGGGATCGAACCCGCTAATTTGAGCTCATGAGGCAAGCGCTTCTCAGCCTGAGCTATCCAGCCCGATTGTTTCTTAAATAGATCCTGCTTTCAAAGCTTGGAAATCTTACCAGAGCTATTTAGTTAAGAATCGATGTAGCCTTGTCGATTGCACGTGGAAATTCAACATTTTTCTATGCCTAAATGGATGCATTAGGTACTGATGGCTTACGAGAAACCAGAGTGCCGGAGCATTAACCTGAAAACAAATAGAAGCTAATAAGCAGGATTTTAACGAGCAAGTGCCCACTTGGTTTCGGTCACGTAGCTATCAGCTTGCATTCAGGAGATGGTGGGTTCGCACCGCACTGTCGACAGCCCTCAACATGGTTTCCCATTTTCACACGAGGAAAATGCTGGGTCTCTACCTTAATTAAACCCACGGTCGCTTCCTTCCTACTCCTTGTCCTTTCCTATCCCATCATTGCCATAAGGCCTATCATTGTCGGTGCGATATAAAGCAAAATTCTAAAACCACAAGCAGGTTTTTGGTTTTACGTGTCTGTTGATATCGTGATAGCCACAGGACCTCCAGGTTTATGTGGAATCTCAACCACGGGTGTGTAAACTTTCATTTTAAAATCACCTTGTATATTACCTGAGGTTCGAAAACCAATACTACCTTGGTGAGAATCAAGTGACTATGCTACTCGGCTATCGCGCCCACTCCTGAAAGGAGTACCTCCATATATCAATAAATTTACTTCCGTCAATCACTACTGTTTTTGGATTCGATCTCATAACCTTGGACGTAGGAACCGACCACATAACACACTAACTACCAAACCAGATGGTTTATTTACACAAATCGATTGACTGCCGAAAGAAAAAGTTTTAATCACTTGCGGAATTTTAATTAATTTTGTACGGGTCGAGTTTCGTAAAATACTGTCAACTTGGAAAGGAATATTTGACGAGTGAACTTCCGATAGCCAACAAACACGCGATCAACTCATTATAACATCAATATAGACGCTCTTAATGATTGGCCCCACCTTTATAATAAAACTACTTTTTTCACTTTGCTTTAAAAAAGGAACATGTTTCGTCTCTTCCTTGTGAGACATCTTCAGCCTAAAATATTATGGTAAACACATGATATTCCTAACATTAAGAAGCAATGACATATCCTTAACATGTTAGAGACAAAATTACTCAATGTGTCAGATGTAAACACAGTTTATAAAAACGGTTCGTGTTTGTTAAAAATTGTCTTAAGACCAATTACTAAATGGTGAAAGTCCTTGCTCCTAGCTTACAAACAAGAGTAAACTGCAGTCCCACACAGAGCCACATACGAGCCAGCAGGACAAGAGACAGACAAACAGGGTGGGGAAGTAAGTACTCATACACCGTAAACACGTTATTTACTTTAGAATTTCGCATTAGTCACTTACCGTTTATTATTTTCTCTTTTTAGATCTTGCATACACCAATAATACATGGATCGCACAAATTTTCTGGCTACATGATCCAAAATATGGAGTAATTCCACCTAAAACAAGCCCTGTTTAATCAGACATACACGTATTCAAGCTTCAAACTTGAGATGTCTTCGACCTAATTTCAAGATTCACTTCCGATCATCATATTAATTTTATTTTGAGTATCCAAACTCAATGGGGCTTTGACTATTTAGTAAGTGGTTTAAGACAATGTTTAGCAAACACGAACCGTTTTTATAAACTGTGTTTACATGTGACAGATTGAGTCATTTTAACCCTTTAATATTTTAAGTATATGCCATTGTTTTCTAGTGTTAAGAATCTCATGTGTTTACCATAATATTTTAGGCTGAAGATGTCTCGCAAGAAAGAGACGGAACATGTCCCTTTTTTAAATAAAGTAAAAGAAAAGAATAATACTGTATTGTATTGTAAAGGTGTAGTCAAACATTTAGACCTTTTATCTTGTTGAGGCTGACAATACGGATTATTTATGAAATATATTTCTTGTATTGATTATAACATATAAATATTAACAAATAAATATGCCTTGGCTGACTGATAATTCAATACGTGGTAACTGGTCCGTACCCAATAGTGTAGGACAGGGAGCAGTGCCCCTCCCCTCTCGGAGTTGAACTCCGGAGACAGCTACACAGCTTCACTTGTTTTACACATTATTTATAGTGATCGTTTGTGGTCTCGCTTTGTTGTACAAGTCGCTGAGTACAACATACACCCTTTCCAAACGGCTGTATAATAATGACATTGACCTTGTAAGTGCGTTCTGTGAAATCAAACTTGCAAAAAAGTCTTGCAAGCCATCACAGAAAACTAAATGTCAGAATTCCAACAGATGTTTCAAGATTTCACGAACGTTGGCTCTGATCTTGGAGTAAATGTCAAAAGAATTGAATAATAATAATAATAATAATAATAATAATAATAATAATAATAATAATAATAATAATAATAATGATAATTGTTCCGGGGTATCTATGGAAAGCAGAGGTGAAAGAAGGTGCGGGCTTGAATGGGTCTAAATACAATATCGAGAATTGAATTAAAACTTTAACAAGATTATATTTCCTTCATTATAAAAAACAAACTTAACAAATTTCCACAAGGGAAAAATAACAATCAGGAAAAGTCCAAGATTCAGAACCTTAACACTTTGGGCTTTAAGCCCCTAGTTTTACAATTTTACAAAAGGAAGAGGAATTATTTAATGAGGGCGAGAAATCCTCTAATTCATGAGCAATTGCTCCTAAAATTACACTACCTAGCCTTCCAGAAGCACTCTTTACAACTACAAAACTTGAAAAAAGAGCTAACAGGCTCTCCGTTTCTTTCAGCCTCCTCGAGGCAACCTCAGAAATCTTATACTGTGGCCTTCCATCGCCCAACTTCCAATTTGAAACAGGGGTATTTCGTACCAAACCTATAGCGCCTTTGCGGAAAAGAACAGGTTAAGCAAATGGCCCGAAACAAAAAATTAATGGAGGCGTACTGCGCTCCAAGATAATGAACATTTTAAAAAATCTAAAGGGCTCTAGGCCGACGAAACAGGGGCTATTCCCAAACTACTGAGGTGACTCGTATAGAATTTACTTTAATACATTACAGGCAGAAAACCGTTACAAAACATAGTCACCGTAACCAAGATGAAGGGGAGCTCGAGAGGGTAATTCACTCTCTATCCCCGATTTACAGTTAAAGATTTTACAAAGTTCTTACATTAGCCGAAAAAATATTTACACTTTAGAAAAGTTGGTTACATAGTTAAAGATTCGGACCTTTCCTTCGGGTTAAATTGCGGAGGTAGCAAGAAAGAATAAAGTTATTTGGCTATTACCTTGTAGATGTTCTAGTTGCCGAAGAAAAAGGCCGCCCGCCTCCTGCTTAACACGCATGATGACGATGAATTGGCGAAGAAACGTGAAAAGCCGCGGTTTATAAACCCTCAGGGAAGGTTCGAGATCATTCAAGATGAATCAGGACACACCCTCTTAATTTTATTGGTTAAATTCAAAAGTAACACTCAACATCGAACAAGAAGCCTGTGATAGGTGGAAAATTAATTACAGAAAATTTCCATTGGCCATATTCAAAACTGGCGGAAGGAAAAGGAAATATTGCCAACCAAAAAATAAATGAACATCAATCAGAGAACAAGAAAGCTTAGGATTATAAAACTTCTTTAAATTATAAATTATAAGTAGATATTCAGTCAGTTTAGGAAACTTTACAATAACAAAATTACATCATATTTCTTTGATGACATCTTTTGAGTAAAGTTCTAAGTTGGTGTAGTTTCAGTTTCACTGTTTTATCAATAGAGGAGTTCATTTAGGCACTGAATTTGAATGCGCGGCGTTGGGGTGTACCTCCCGGTACAATAATAATAATAATAATAATAATAATAATAATAATAATAATAATAATAATAATAATAATAATAATAATAATAATAATAATGTTATTGTTTTACGTCCCACTAATTTCTTTTGATAGTTTTCGGAGACGCCAAGGTGCCAGAATTGTGTCACATAGGAGTTATTTTACGTGCCAGTAAATCTACCGACATAAGGCTGACGTATTTGAGCACCTTCATATACCACCAGACTAAGCCAGGATCGAACCTGCCAAGTTGGAGTCAGAAGGCCAGCGCTTCAACCTTCTGAACCACTCATTCCGGCTGAAGAATCGATGTAATCTCTCTACCACAGACCCACAGGTCTATTACCATAATTCAACGTTTATACATTCCTGCAAGACCCTCAATACCGAGCGAGTTAGCCGTTGAATTACGGACGCGCAGCTGTGAGCTCGCATTCGGGAGACAGAGGGTTCGAACCCCACTGTCGGCAGCCCTGAAGAGGGTTTTCCGTGGTTTTCCCCTTTTCACTCCAGGTAAATTCTGGGGATGTACCTTAATTAAGGCCACGAATGCTTCCTTCACTCCTAGCTCTTTCCAATCCCATCGTCGCCATATGATCTATCTGTGTCGGTGTGATTTAAAGCAAATTGCTGGAAGACCCCATATCGGCTCTGGGAGAACGATTTCTACAGCGAAGTAAAATAATTTTGCCCCTGCAATTAGTCATCCCTTACTTCTCTGATGCTTCCTTTGAATGTGTCAATGTCAGATGCTGTGTCAGGTTCTACAAGGAAGACCTTGATAACGCAATTGAAGATCAAGTTAAAACCGAGTGGGATTTACGGTGGCTCATGTGGCAACCCATAGCTGTTGCTGTGAGTTCTGCGCTGCACTGCCACAATTTCCCAAAATGTTTCATCTTGGCTCGATATCTTGTCCATCTCTCTCGTGACCACAGCGAGAGTAGAGAGGAGCTTCTCTACAATGAGATTCCTCAAAAATTACTTGAGGAACACCACTGAACAGGAGAGGTTCACCGCTCTCGCACTCCTGTACATACACTGTCTGTAGAAGTAACCAACTGCGAAATAATTTCCTTCTCTGCAGAGTCGTATTTCAGACAAGTTCATAAGGTAAGGTAAGGGTTATTCTGCCCGGAAGGCAGGTCCGAAGCTCCGCAGAGGTATTCCTGAGCCGGAGTTTACGTGCGGTAGGGTGGCCAGTTCCTTTCCGCTCCTCCATTCCCCTACCCCCCACCAACAGCGCGTGACAACCCATCCAACTCCTGACCACGCGCAATGTTGGTTAACTTCGGAGATCTCACGGGATCCGGTGTTTCAACACGGCTACGGCCGTTGGCACTTAAGTTCATAAGTAAGTTGATTTTTAACTATTTGCTTTACGTCACACTGATACAGATAGGTCTTATGGTGACGATGGGAGAGGAACGGGCTAGGACTGGGAAGGAAGCAGCCATGGCCTTAATTAAGGTACAGCCTCAGCATTTGCCCGGTGTGAAAATGGGAAACCACGGAAAACAATTTTCAGGGCTGCCGACAGTGGGGTTCGAACCCACTATCTCCCGAATACTGGATACTGGCCGCACTTAAGCGACTGCAGCTATCGAGCTCGATAGTTGATTATTTGATGTTAATTTGCACCACCATATTTCACTTTTCTTGTCTGCATGAAGGACTACTATGACACTGATGTTCACATCTAATACCCCAAAAGTAATGCTGGATACGGACCTGCGTGGTAATAATAATAATAATAATAATAATAATAATAATAATAATAATAATAATAATAATAATAATAATAATAATTTTTATATCCTACTAAGTACTTTTACGCTTATTGGGGACGCAGAGGTGTGCCGGAATTTTGTCCCACAGGAGTTCCTTTATGTGCCGGTAACTCTACCGACACGGGGTTGACGAATTTGAGCACTTTTAAAAACCATCGGACTGAGCCAGGATCAAGCCAACCATTTTGGGCTCAGAAAGTCAGCACCTTAACCGCCTGAGCCACTCAGTTCGACCTTTATAAGACTAAATTGATGTCAGTGGAGAAAAACGTAGGAGAACTGAATGAAAAGTTGAAAATACAAAATTGGAACAGGTAGATCATTTCAAGTATTTACGATGACGATGAAATCCGTTCATTTGCCCTGTCAATGCATTAAATGCACGGAATATGGGGAGGTTTTCCCAAGGGTGAAATGGTTCCAACCTAGTATTGATCTTCCTGTAGAATTACATGTGAAGAAAGTTTTGAAGGAGGGGTGAAGATTAACACCATTTGTCTACTGGCGAAGATATACCAGCACACATTCTTGTAGAGTTGACTCATAAAATGGGCTGCCAAGTTAGGGTGGTGTGAAGGCGTGGTATGTTCACCTGGAGGGAAGCCAGGAAGTTTTGAAACCAGACTTTCATTTCTGGAGGGATGCATGGCCATAGAGTTCACTGAATGCAAAACTCAAATTGAGTTTTATGCTAATTCCTCAGGATATGAATGCAAGAGGCACCTTGAAGAAGTGACTCCTCAAGAGATTCCCAACTTGTGTGCGTTGCTTGGCAACCACAGAGCTTTTAGCTAAGTTAGAATGGCCTCCACTTACTTCTACCATGCTCTTCACTTTTATATCTTACCTCGCTTGGTCAGCTCTTGTTCTCTTCCGTGACCGATTGTATCACTTTTTCAACAATTAGGGAGTCTCTGATGTCCACCCCATTCGATTGTTAGATCCTTTTTTTCTTCTCTTCTGATCCTTGAAAGGACACAGGGAAGTGTTTGCTGATGGAAATGTCATTAAAATATGTTGTCATTTAAATTCCATTTTGTCCTCTCCGTTTCAAGATAACTCAACGAATTTTCACAATCATAACTGGGGACCCTTACCAAACACGACTACGTAAATAAGACACCATATATTTAAAATGTATTTTGGGAGAGAGATTTTTTGCACCTCCTTATGAAAACACTTGGAAGCATTTGTCTACAAATTAGGTACACTTTTCTCAGAAACTAGTGGTCAGATTCCAGCAAACTTTTTATATATGATTTCTAAGACCCTGTTTGATATAGTGGGTGAAATTTAAAGTTACAATCTTCCTTCTTGCATTTTAAAAATAAAATTGTTGACATGCATGAAATATTTTACTAAATTTTTAGTAACTCTCAATTTTTTCTGGACACTGCTCTGCATATAATCACCATATCATTCACCAGCTGTGTTGTACTCAATCCCGTCAATAACTACAAAAATAATCAGACATGTACGAGTAATAGGGCTTGAGAAAAGTGTACCTAAATAAAGAAAATATCAACTTATGGAAAAACATAAAAAAACTAAAACCATGTCAATTTAGCACATACCAATGGTGTTAAAACTCCCCAGGACCATACTGATCATCTTTCCTGGCCTCCTCATCTTCTTTCCTCTTTTTGTCTGCCCTCCTTTTCAACCTAGCTTCCTTGGTCATCTACTGAAAAGTGTTTCAGCTTCCATGACTTGCTGCATGTCTATCTCCGGGAGGGCACTCTCCATGTTCTTCCCTGGTTTGATGCCAAGCTTCTCCATAACTTGCAGTCTTTTAAACACTTCCATCGTTAAAGCATATAACAGCATCAAATACTGCTTGTTTTAAAGTTTTTATTCCTATGAAAACAGTTTTGGGCACCCTTTCCCATAGCAATGATTGAAGATTTCATTGGGGTTCTGGGCACGACCATGTAAACATTTAGCCAGCAGCTTTGAATCACAGAGTTCTCTGTACACAGGATTTATTTCTGAGAGAACTGCTTGAGGTAATGAGTGCTTATGTGAAAAAGTGTCGCCTGTTACCTGTGGCTTTTGGTACCCACACCAGGAGTCAGCACCTTTTGGGTAAAGTTCATGGAGGCACGAACAGGTACATTCGTAGAGTATTCCATTATTTCACTACAATTGGCTCTGTTTCCTTTAGTGGCAACACGGGAATAATACTTACCCTTCCGAAATTTCTTAATTCTGCCCATACTCGTAAACTAGATACACAATATAAGAGCAAAACTAATAAAAACACGTTGTTTCACTAACTTTCTAACCAAAACACACCTCATGTAAACATATAAATGAAAGGCGGGAAATATGCTGTTCATTTGTTTTCATGGCCTTCATAACTACTCCTGAGCGGCCAAAGATACCAACCTATCAGTTGACATTTACCACAGACACATAAATAAAAATAATTGTTGCAACTGCAGCAGTTACATTTGCAGATAATTGCAAGCTTGAAAGGAGGGCATGGCTGTACAGACGCTATATTTAAAAGACCGATTTTGGGACTTTAAATTGTGATAATGTAAAAAAAATAATTATATCAGCATGTAGAGTACACTCCAGGGAACGATGTCACACCAAAAACGAAAGTTCGAATTTTTGACCTCAAAACACATCCCAGTGTCCTTATAGAGAGGAGGTTTGTCCAATTGTAGGCATTGTAGTATAGAGCAATTCATTCTAGCCGAGCTGAGTGATGGGAGCAAGCTTTCTGAGCTCTGGTTTGCAGCTCGATCCAGAGGTATTTAAAGGAGTTCAAATAAGCCAGCCTCGAGTCGATAAGTAGACTTGCATGCGAAAGAACTCAATTAAGACCATGGACGCTATTGTAGAAAAATTAAAGACTTACGAGAAGTAGTAAGATATATGAATTCTACAAAAATAATACTACGGGCAGATACGCTAAAACCAGGTTACAGCACGTTTGTTTGCTGCTTGTTGTATAAAGGTGTCTAACAGCTAGGTCATCGGACCCAGGTTACAAATCAGTAAGACTATAAGAGCGATAATACTAATAATAAAAAGTTGACTGACACTGGGTTTTTTAATTCAATACACAAAGAAAGAGATACATTATCTTTTCATGCACAATAAAAGATGGTGTGAGTCAGCAAAATATCCATGTTAAGTAAAATTTTATTTAGCTTGAGCATAGGTGTACTCCTCACTAGTTTAATTAAAACTAACAGTATTCAGACACTTCATATTCTACAATTTGCTTTAGGTCCTATGGCGACGAACTGATAGGAAAGGGGTAGGAGTGAGAAGGAAACGGCCGTGGTCTTAAGATTAAGGGGGAAACCTACACTTTTGAACATACAAAAATGGGGTGTATTAAACATTTTTTTCGCAGCAATCGAAATGAATACTAAAAGGAAACTTAGTATGACAAACAAGTTATATGTCAATAATATGCATATAATCTTAGAAATCAAATAAACCTACGTTATTATACATAATTAATTATTCAAAATGGCGTTGTATTACGGTCACTATTTTGCCGTTTTCATGATAATTTCCAAATGCATGTATATTTTTCTATGATTCGTTTTATTATGATTAGTAATATTATAGCTACAATATTTACTAGAATCAGTAACGTACATCAAGTATAAATAATTTTTGATGAAGTTATGTAGTCCGCCTCTGTGGTGTAGTGGTTAGTGTGATTAGCTGCCACCTCCTGAGGCCCGGGTTCGATTCCAGGCTCTGCCACGAAATTTGAAAGGTAGTACTAGGGCTGGAACGGGGTACACTCAGCCTCGGGAGGTCAACTGAGTAGAGGTGGGTTCGATTCCCGCCTCAGCCATCCTGGAAGTGGTTTTCCGTGGTTTCCCACTTCTCCTCCAGGCAAATGCCCGGAAATCCCTGACATAAGGCCACGGCCGCTTCCTTCTCTCTTCCTTGTATATCCCTTCCGATCTTCCCATCCCCTGCCAAAGCCCCTATTCAGCATTGCAGGTGAGGCCGTCTGGGCGAAGTACTGGTCATCTTCCCCAGTTGTATCCCCGACCCAATGTCTGAAGTTCCAGGTCACTGACCTTGAGCGGCAGAGGTAGGATCCCTCACTGAGTCCGACGGAAAAACCAACCCTGGATGCCAGATGCTACACGTAGAACATGACCATACCATCGGAGGTGCCTTTCTCAAATTTACTCCATAATTGGTGGGATGCCCATTTTCTGACGAAATGTGTCATTCCTGATATGGTGTATTAAGGAGATGCCCACCTACCAACCCTCATTGTCTTCTTTGATGTTAATAAGTAAATTGGACATCCAGGAAACTTTTAAAGCCCACAAGCTTAGGAAAAATATTTCCCGACTGGGTAAAAATGTACTTATCTGTATTAATAATAATTTCATATGGCAATACCTCAGAGAAAAGAGCCTATGAACACTAGAAAGCGTCAAAGCGCTATACATCAAACGAGCGATCGGAGTATCAAAGCCTACAAGATCGAGACTTGTCTACCTCCTCGCACGAGAATCATTCCTCAATGAAGACCTCAGAACACTAGAATTTCAGAGAAACTATTAACATCACTCAACAATCAAAAAGATAAAGATAAAATACATCTCCCGAATTCTATGGAAGTGGGGTCATGATGGACCGGACGTGGACAACATCCAATTGTAAGATGTGGCACTTGTTTACAAGATTGGCAGTTGATGGTTTTTAGCACATTACTTGTACCAACACACCTTAACAGAGACGTGTAGATGTAAACTATGTGGACATACGTGTGAACGCTACCACATAGAACTCTGCAACAGCAACATTAATTAAGGACTAAGCAAAACAAGGTGCAATTGCGCAATTTTAGTGTATTCTACCCCTCATTTTATGGCTATTAGGCTGCAATAAAAGTATTACTATAGTCATTTCATCTAGAATACCCTTGTATTTACAACGTTCAGATTATTCTAAAAATACGGACCAAGCACACTAGCACTGCATATGCCTTCCCGGACTGTGACACCAGAAACATTTATATCTTCTTGATTCTGCTCAGACCAGTATACAGAGCTGTGTCTGTTTATGCTTCCGTTTAACTTGAATCATGTCTCATCAGACCATTTAAAAACAGGAGGCAGTTAATCAAGCAAGAATAGGACACACCAGGATTCATCTGTTTTTTTTGCTTTTTTTTTTTTTGCTTTACGTCGCACCAACACAGATACGTCTTATGGCGACGATGGGATGGGAAAGGCCTAGGAATTGGAAGAAAGTGGCCGTGGCCTTAATTAAGGTACAGCCCCGGCATTTCCCTGGTGTGAAAATGGGGAAACCACGGAAAACCATCTTCAGGGCTCGAACCCACTATCTCCCGATTACTGGATACTGGCCGCACTTAAGCGACTGCAGCTATCGAGCTCGGTGATTCAATTTGTACCAACAATCTATTCAATACTAACGTTAGAGCGGTGTAGCAACTTATGCTAAGCACTGTATCCTGAACATTTTTCTCAACGCTTTCTCGATAATTAAAGTTTATAATTAATATATATCCTGCAAATATATACATATATACACAAAACCTATGTCGTCATATTGGAAGGGTAAAATTTTACTGGGTGAATAAATGCTTAGCCGGCCCCGTGGTGTAGGGGTAGCGTGCCTGCCTCTTGCCCGGAGGACCCGGGTTCGATTCCCGGCCAGGTCAGGGATTTTTACCTCGACCTGAGGGCTGGTTCGAGGTCCACTCAGCCTACGTGATTACAATTGAGGAGCTATCTGACGGTAAGATGGCGGCCCCGGTCTAGAAAGCCAAGATCAACGGCCGAGAGGATTCGTTCTGCTGACCACACGACACCTCGTAATCTGCAGGCCTTCGGGATGAGCAGCGGTCGCTTGGTAGGCCAAGGCCCTTTAAGGGCTGTAGTGCCATGGGGTTTGGTTTGGTTTTGAAGAAATGCTTATGATTTTTGCTTGTTTACTTATGCTATTTTCCTTCTGAGGAAATAGGATGAACCCCTCACCCCAGCTAAGTAGACGCTACATAAAGGGGCTTTTCAGCCTCAGTGGCATGTATATCATCATTATCAATAAATTCAATTCAATTCAATTCAGCTTGATCCCCTCGTGGTGAATCGGGAATTCTAGATTTTTCTATGTATCGCGGGGTATCTGTTTACCGATGTTGTTATTTATAGGGTATATAGATGTGCCATATTAATTCTTGACTATTTTCTTTTTAATGTCTACCTTCACACACTACTCTCGACTTCCATTTGTTAGTACAAGTTGACGATTAAGAAAAGTAAGCACATGAACCTCACATTTCGTACAATTTACTTTATACTGATTCCAATCCATGAATTTTGAAGTTGAAGAACAAAATATTACACGTGTTTCGACGAGACACATTGTTGACAAGCAGACTTCCTCGGAAACACAAGAAGCGCTCCACTTACAGAGATGACGCATGCTAAGCAGCTCAGGTAGGGATTAAGATCTTTCTCTGGTATCACGAAGCTGTCTGCAGCTTAGCTCGTCACGATCCACAAGCAATTCGTGCCATTCATGAAAGCAGACTAAGTACTTACATCAATACAAGAAGGAGGATAACAAACACTTAGAGATCAGCAATCAAAACATGCCATCTGCAGATTTGTTCTTAAGTATTGGATATAGATGAGGTAGGTTCAAGTAACATTTATCCCTGACCTCGAGTTTTCCTATAATATTTACCATAAATAAAATGTTCTTTCCATTTTTGAATATAATTATCAAGAGGACAAACTGGGGCAAATATTCATTTATAGGAAGGGGAGTTAGGGATTGGAATAACTTACCAAGGGAGATGTTCAATAAATTTCCAATTTCTTTGAAATCATTTCGGAAAAGGCTAGGAAAGCAACAGATAGGGAATCTGCCACCTGGGCGACTGCCCTAAATGCAGATCAGTATTGATTGATTGATTGATTGATTTATGAGTCTGAGGATTTAAAGATGACAGGTAATAGACAGCTACGGTACAGCCTCAAAATTTTCCTGGTGTGAAAGTGGTTTCCCACATTTCAACCAGGCTGTACCTTATTCAAGGCCACGGATGATTCCTTTTCATTCCTAGCCCTTTCCTATCCTATCATCACCATAAAACCTATCTACTGTACGTCGGTGCGACGTAAAGCCAATTGTAAAAAAATAGACCGCTACGATGATCTACAGACAACGCGACTGTACGAAATTATAAAATAAATGTTGGGTTTCAGGAAGCTAGATAGCAACAAAAATACGTCATAATTAGAGTTAAAATATTAGAGGACGTGTCTGATGTTTCTGGAACCAAATTCCCCGTTGTGTAGGAGTAATGTGCTTGCCTCTTGCTTGGAGGTCCAGGATTCGATTCCGGGCAAGGTCATGGATTTTTACCTGGAACTGATGGCTGGTTTGAGGTCCACTCAGTCTGCGTGATTACAATTTAGGAGCGATCTGACTTGGAGATAGCGGCACCGGTCTAGAAAGCCATGAACAACGACAGAGAGGATTCGTCGTACCGACCACTCGATATTTCTTAATCTGTACCCCCTCGAGCTGAGCAGCGGTCGCTTAGTAGGCCATGGCCGTTCGGAGCTCTTGTGCCATGGGTAAATTCGGATGGAGCTTTTGAGATAGGCACGTAACAGCTTAGAAACATCTATTCTATAGTTTAGACAACAAATAATATTGTATAAAATCGCATAACTCATGAAATTAAATTGCATAATACACCACAAAGTTATCTTGTGGCTTGATAATACCACTTTCTTTTTCATTACTTACAAGTTGCTTTAATAATAACAGATAAAATGCGCACAATGTGCATAAATGGTACAGTCAGTATATGGTTAGTTGACTCTAGCACAGAACATAGTCAGTGATTCGGTCCTTTGCTTGCAAAACATCGCACGATATCTGTCACACAGCCCACCACAGCGCTTGCACACACATTCTTGTCCTGGAGAATGGAAACCTACTTTCTGGCATACTAGGTGGCCAAGATAATCCCATATGCTGCATTATAAGAAACATTCTAAGAGAAAACTATATAGTGATGGACGATGGAATCTCCCGATCAAGAACCATAAAGCAAACAGTAGGGGTGTTACAAGGTGACCCACTTAGCCCCCTTTTATATACAGTGGCCACATCGGACGTAATAGAGGCGAAACACTCAGAGAAAGTTAAAATATATATCTATGCAGATGACATTGTGATGGCCTCAACATCGAAAGAGAATTTGCAAACCTCTTTCGTTCAGTTGGAAGACTGGGCGGAGAATAACGATCTATGTATTAATAAAGAAAAGACAGTGACTATGACATTTAGAAGAGGTGGGAAACAGGATACTTTCTTCCATAGAAAAGTTCCTTTAGCAGCATTATCACATGTGAAATATTTGGGAGTGATCATGCAAACAGGTGGAGACAAATTTTCTTACCACATTAAGGACAGAGTCAGCGCAGCATTTAGAAGCGCAAATAGCATAAAACTTCTGAGGAAATTATCACTAAAAACAGGAGTAAAATTGTTCTACGTCAAGGTTTCACCTGTCATCACCTACGGAATAGAAAACATCTGGCCATACCTAACTAAACCTCAACTGTCAAGCATAGAAAAAGTTAAAGCATCATTTCTGAAGAAAGCTTTATGTGTTTCCGAGTACACTCCATCTCGCTTGGTTTGTGTATTGGCAAGGGAACTACTCTACTTAGAGGAAATGAGGCTAACATTTCTACTTCCAGCCACACCCGCGTATAAATCTATCATGATGGAACTTGCATCAAAGAGAGAAGAAATCTGGGAAGAGTTCTATGCCTCCGACGCCATGATCATACTATTAAACTACGACCTCAGACATGTGACGACTCGGTTTGCAGTACATGGTTTTTACCACCTATTATTCCAGAAAGTAGGTTTCCATTCTCCAGGACAAGAATGTGTGTCCAAGCGCTGTGGTGGGCTGTGTGACAGATATCATGCGATGTTTTGCAAGCAAAGGACCAAATCACTGACTATGTTCTGTGCTAGAGTCAACTAACCATATACTGATTTATCAAAATCACTTGATGCGGATGACATAAACGTACCATCACAGACATTGGAACAAGTTATAAACATGGCCACAGTTCCTATACAATTAACAGGGAGAAAATCCAAACCGTGGTTCAATAAAGACTGTTACGCCGCTCGGAAAGTAGCCTTAACTGCTCTTCGTAACATGATAAACGTCGCTACGGATAAAAACCGACAGATCTACATCGCAGAAGCAAGAACATATAAAGAGCTGGTTAATAAAGCCAAAAGAAATTTCCAAGATGAGGAAGAGATAAAATTGATTGAAGATGCTGAACGAAACCCTTACGCAGTCTTTAACCGGATAAACCCATCCTTCCCAAGGCATATCCCCATGACTATCTGGGAGGAACACATAACATCAATATTACAATCAAGAAACACATGTCCTACAGTCGATTCTGAGAAAACACATACAGTTCTCGAAGATAGCTACTTATTCTCGGTAGAAGAGGTAAAGGCTGCAATTATGAGCTCCAAGGATAGGAAAGCGTGTGGCCCAGATGAAATTTACAATGAACACGTCAAAGAACTGGGATATGACTTCTGGGATAAAATCACAACCTTATTTAATAGATGCCTTCGCCAGGGAGTAATCCCAATCAACTGGAGAAAATCGACTATAAAAATGCTGTATAAAGGAAAAGGTGATTCAACGAACCCCAACAATTACAGAGGAATAGCACTTGAATGCTCGGTATTTAAGTTATTCACACGTCTACTCACTAGAAGACTCACGAATCTAGTAGATACTTACCTACCTGAAGAGCAATTTGGTTTTCGGAGAGGAAGAAGCACTACGCAAGCAGTTCAGTGTCTTCAAAGGGACATTAAAAGTGCGTTATCAAAACCGAAAGGGAAACTGCACGCGATTTTTGTTGACTTCTCAAAAGCCTTCGACAAGTTGCTTTACGACGCACCGACACAGATAGGTTTTATGGCAATGGTGGGATAGGAAAGGGCTCGGAGTGAGAAGGAAGCGGTAGTGGTCTTAATCAGGGAACAGCCCCAGCATTTGCCTGATATAAAAATGGGAAACAACGAAAAACCATCTTCAGGACTGCCGACAGTGGCGTTAGAGACCACTATCTCCCGAATGCAAGCTCACAGCTGCGCGGCGGTGACCGCACGGCCAACTCGCTCGATTTCAAAAATATTGTTAGTGAAGGAAGAGTAGTTGCTAGCCTCTCACTAAACTGCTTTTAAATTCCTGAATATGACATTAAGAGTCTCAGTACAACTGTAGCTTAACGCACGGGTTGGATCATTCCTCCTCTTGACGATTTAGTTGTCTTGAAGAAGATGAATGGTATGTTAAATAATAATGGCGTGTGGCCTCCGAAGAGGCTTGGTGTACGTCTTTTGATTTTACTTCCGTAGGCGACCTGCGCGTCTAATGAGGATGAAGACGGCACATATATCCAGTCCCCCTGCCAAGGGAATTAAACAACTATAGTTAAAATTCCCGACCTTGCCTGGAATCTAACCCGGGACCCCTGTGACCAAAGGCCAGCACGCCAACCCTTTAGCCATGGAGGCGGAGAAACTCGTGTCCTCATCCCCAGGTAGTGCAGATCTTTTCAGGTACACCTCCAATGAAGGTGAGCTGCATATACCATTCTAACCACATACCAGCTCTCCTGCCATTCTTAAATTTCTGGTAGTACCGGGAATCAAACTCGGGCACCCAAGGACGGCAGCTAATAACACTAACCGTTACGCTACGGAGGCGGACAATTAAATGTTAATCATGCCTAATTGTTCAACAAGTACTGTATATCATACGAATGAGAGTACTTGCGCCCTCTAACACATCACGCGAGAAGTCTTAATAAACTAAGACTTTAATGTAAACACTTCCATATTATTCAGATAAAAACAGAATGGTCATTCTCACTACAGAAGATCTGGGTGACCCACTTACCTTTCCAGAGAAGACCCTAATTAGATTACAGGGCTGTACTCCAGTCAGGTAACTATGACGAAGTTCTTCAGTTTGCTCCACCTCTGCAGTCAAACAGTTACCCTCAAACACACATTGTTTAAACAGGTTGAGGGCAGGCATACCCATGGCAGCTCTTTATAAATCATAAAAGAACACCACCTTCTCATACATCTTGCTCAAAGTGAGCATTAAAAGTCATCTATTTTGAGAGATGTGCTAAAGAATTCAATGGAATTCCGATCTAGTTCATTTCCTCAGAACACAGGATATTTGCACATTCAAAGGGCATTTCACTCGTTGTTACCACTTAATAGGTTACTGAGCATTCACAATATAGTATAAGTTAAAATATACCTCAAAAACTGGTCAACCATTAAAGGTATCGGTTTTGTGTTTCCACTTACTGTAATGCTAACAATAAATTAATCAAACTTTAAGTACTTGTCTAGAGTGACAATATCTGCTGAGGAAACGTACTAAATTTATTTTTAATGGAGTTACACCTAGCCGTAAATTACAGATATTACAAATTCAGCTACGATTATTTTAAAAATCGGACAAGAATTTATCGAGACAATCTAATGTATTCACTCGTGCTTCATTTATCAGCGTGGACTGCGGTAACGTTGTTTGAATGATTCGGAAACCAGGCGACCAAACGATGCGCTACGTATGAATCATGAGCTGTTGACAGGGCCACTTCACCTTCTCTGTTAGCTAGGTATTCGCTCCATGTGGTCATAAAAATGGTCTTAAGTAACAGGTTAACGAGAAACAGAAAATCTGTCCAAGTACTGCACGTCCGATTATAAGCCTCCTCGTAACATTACTGTACTTGAAAACAGAACGTCGATATACAGTATTTTACGATTCACAATTATAGGTGGATATCTTAACTTAATAACCCATTATAAATGTTGATTTATACTTACTAATGATTATTATGAATTAATATAATTATATACATATGCCACATATGAATGACAGATTGACCGTATCAATTCACTACAATAAATTAGTCGGTAATGTTCAAATACCTGGAACTTACTGGTTAATACTTTCCTGTCTGTTACACTATTCTTTTTATGGACTATATACAATTTCGGAACAAATATTTCAGATATCCTATAGGAATCAACATCTACATCATATTACCTTAAATAGTCCACAAATCATATTTCAGTTCCAGGTATTAACAGTCATTAACAATCATTCATCCTTTTCAAAATGCTTTGCTCATGAAAGTGCATATTCTGTGTAAGCAATTGAAGGTGAATAATAATGTTATTAACTTCACACTAACTACTTTTAAGGTTTATGGGATGCCAAGGTGCCGGAATTTAGTCCTCCAGGAGTTATTTTATGTGCCAGTAAATCTATTGACACAGGGCTGATGTATTTGTGCACCTTCAAATACCACCGGAAAGAAAGACTACTTTCATGTCTATTTCCCGTCACCGGATTGAGTGGCTCACGTGGTAGATATCTGGCCTTTTGAGCCGACGGTGGTGGGTTCTATCTCGGCTCTGCCGGGTGTAATTTAACAGTGAGGCAAAGTTTTGAATCGCCATCCTGAAGGGGTACGGCGGGCCACTTAGAGAGTAACACCCTCTTCCTATCGGGGTATTCGTTGGTTTTTAAATACATGGGCACGTAGAGGAACTCCTGCGAGATAAAATTCCATCTCTGAAAGCTGTAAAAGTAGTTGGTTGGACGTAAAAGCAATAATATTAATTATTAGAGAAAGATTTTAAGGCAGTAATAGAATGCAAACTATTTAACCAAGGGGCAAGTGCCTTCCATCTGCACAACGCATCTGCAGTGAGATTTGTATAAATATTAGCGATCTGAAGTATCAGAAGCACTAACATTTACGCAACCCACCTACATCACTGTAGTGTGGCTAGATGACACTTGCGCCTCCTTGAAATACATTTTTATTCTAACCTGTTCGCACCTAATAATCCTTTCTCTATTTATTATTATTAAAGTGGATATGTAACGTACAATGACATCAGAGGATCACTGACTACTCTGCTTTGACAGTGATTATAGCCTTGTGAACAGAGTCTAACGCATCAAAAAGCTTATGTTCTATGATCTTAGGAATGGGATGTACGATTGTCAGGACCATTTCATTTTGAAGAAAAGCTTAACATGACCAGAATTAACCGAGTCGTCCAAAACTTGTAAGCAGATATTTTTAGAGCTTTACCTCCCTGAAGAAGTTAATGAGATGTTTTAAAGTATTGCTCGTGTGGTTCAAGTTCTCGTGACAAAAGCGCGCCTTGCCAACTTCGTTCGATTGTGGATTCAAGTTGGGGAGAACAAACTGCTGCAGCTAGAAAGTTCGCAACTTGGGCGTGCAATGTTTCATGTGTTGGCCAACTTTATGGAACAGATAGAGGACGGTTGCCCAGCCCAGACGCCGTATCTTCAATCCTGAGCAGTTCGATCGACAAGCAAGCTGTGTGCTGCAGAATTTCGCACCGATGGTACATGGTCGCCTTCTCCTGATCCCAATGCTTGCCCGTCACGTACACTACACCCCTTTCATGCCTTTTCGAGAACCAAGTTCTTAGTTCGTCCACTGTCCTTTGCAGGACTTAGTAATCTGTGATGTAAAAGTGCACAAATATGCTGGAGTTTACGCACCTTACACGATAACTGCAAGTGCACTCGACTGCACCTCACATTTCCACACATAATGTATTGTTTGGATTTGGATCCATTTAGGCTGCTTGCGTTTCAATTTCAGAGTTCCGTTTTTCTCTAACAGTTGACAGAGAAAGTGAAACTCCGTTGGGTGGCCTATGGCTGAGTGTTTATTAATTTTACAGGGTGAACGCCTATACTATCACCAGAGAACCTTTACTTGCCGACATCGTTCGAGATGGAGTGTCGATGGGTTTCTTTGCTCCCTTCAAGAATCGCACTACCTCTCCTGAGTTTGTACCCACTATCTTGGGACCCGGAGGTCGAAATTCTACCAGTTATTTCCAGAGGGAGCTGTTTTGAAAATATGTTGATCTTTAAGTATATAAAGTCCTGTTCTCATAAGCACCCTTGTCCGGCTTCATGGCTAAATAGCTAACGTGCTGGCCTTTGGTCCAGGGAGTCACGGGTTCGATTCCTTCCAGGGTCGGGGATTGTAACCTTAATTAGTTAATTCCAATGACTCAGGGGCTGGGTGTGTATGTTGCCTTCAGCATTAGAATTCATCTTAGGACCCCGTCCTCAGACGCGCAGGGCACCTCTACGGCATCAACTCGAAAGACCTGCACCAGGCCTCTTTGGAGGCCACACGCTTTTTTTTATATAAGCAACCTTTAAAAAATACCTAGTAATCGTCCGGCTAATCTATTTTGTAAAGGCGTGTTTAGTTCAATTCGAAGAAAGTGGGTGCGATTCTCTGTCAGTAATTCGAAACATTCCACTTATAGAGAAACATATGGGCCTGAGGTTCACTCAGCCTACAACAAAAATGAGTACCAGGTTAATTTCTGGTGACAGAGCCCAACGGGCATGCAGCTAAATACTCTATCCCATTTAGTGTGGAGGATACGGATATTAGCTTTATCTCATACTCTTCAAGGTTTTTCATAGCCTGCGCATTTATAACAATAATTCTCCATCACCCTACGTCGCATGAAACACAAACTATAGTCATTACGTCTATATAGAAATCGTATCAGTAACAGACTCACGTATAAAGTCAGAGCGATTGGTTCAATCAAAGTGGCTAATGATAATTTCGTGTGTGCACCCTCCAATGGGAGTGGATGACATCCTCCGTATATGGGAAACTACGTATTAGTGCGATAGGCGAGGGTGGGGTGTTGTGTGAGTCAAAGGGATGTCGAGTAAAGCACAAATAAAACTCAGTCCCACAGACAGGGAATTAACCATTTAAGATGATAATCACCGACCCGGCCGGGAATTGAACCCAAGACCCTCTGATCCGAGATCCACTGTGTTGATCGTTCAGCCAAGTGACCGAACCAAGATGGCCATTATCCAGTATCTAGGAGATAGTGGGTTCGAGCATCTCTGTCGGCAGCCCTGAAGATGGTTTTCCGGGGTTTTCCATTTCCCAACAGCCAAATACTGGGGCAGTACCTTAATTAAAGCCACGGACGTTCCTTCCCACTCCTAGCCCTTTCCGCTCCCATCGTCGCCATATGACCTAACTGTGTCGGTGCGACGTAAAGTAACTTGTAGAAAAAAATATGGTGGCTAATGGTGCAGCCTGACAGATGTTAGATCATCACGCGGTTAATATGACAACATCTGTGTCACTGGGTTTTAATGACCGATGTGTCCGACTCGTTGGCTGAATTGTCAGCGTACTGGCTTTCGGTTCAGAGGGTCCCGGGTTCGATTCCCGGCCGGGTCGGGGATTTTAACCTTCATTGATTAATTCCAGTGGCTCGGGGGCTGGGTGTTTGTACTGTCCCCAACAACCCTGCAACTCACACACCACACATAACACTATCCTCCACCACAATAACTTGCAGTTACCTACAAATGTCAGATGCCGCCCACTCTCGTCGGAGGGTCTGACTTACAAGGGCTGCACTCCGCTAGAAATAGCCACACGAAATTTTAAAAAAATTAAATGACCGACATCAGTAGACCTCGCGATACTGTCAAAGAACCAACCCACTTCGGGAAAGCTCAATTTTGCTGACATCATTATAAACCCCACGCAATGTCTAGTTCACAAGCACAGAATTAACTGCTAAGAGAAAGCCTTATTTACAATTGAACGATGCGAAGTTCATATTTCGTCGGTACTAAAATTGTACATTCATGATATCAAACGTGGATCTACAGATAAATTTGATGTTTCATTCCTTCAGTGTCGAGAACAAATTCTCATTACTAGAATACGTATAGGCCATAGCAAACTGACTCATGCACATATCTTCTCTAAAAAACCCTCACCAATATGTGACACCTGTCAAAAAAGAAAGACTGTTGACCACATTTTACTAGAATGCCATCTATACGATTAACAAATACAATTGTGTCATTTAAATCAGATTAATAGTGTATGTGACGTCTTGAACAAAGATACTCAGTGTAAAAACATCATTAAGTTTTTTAGACAAACAAATCTATTCAATGACATGTAATCACTATGTACTGTTGTTATTTTTGCAATTGTAACTCTATGTAATCAATGAAATAATCCTTTATGTATAATTATGAATGTCGCGATACGACTTCCTAAGTTAAAGCAACAACAAAAGAACATCTCAAAAATCGTCGGCCTCTAAATAGAAATATGGTGCACTGAAGATCAGAGTTAAATTAGTTCACAGAATGGTCGTCGTCGGGATTCAAATTTGGTCAAAGCAGTAATTTTAACTGGCATTATGATCATCGGGTGAAGAGTGAATCACTGAACTGACCACAAAAATTCACTACAGCTTATTCAAAAGCTAACTCATTCTGGACAATGAGGTGTGTAGCCCCTCTTGAAGAAAGCATACAAATATGCAAATATGATTATATTAAATGGGTTACCAGACCGAATAAGTTAGCTTTTCATTTAGACGGGATGAACTTTCTGGAAATGAAATGAAATGTCGTATGGCTTGTAGTGCCGGGATGTCCCAGGACGGGTTCGGCTCGCCAGGTGCAGGTATTTCTATTCGACTCCCGTATGCAACCTGCGCGTCGTGATGAGGATGAAATGATGATGAAGATAACACATATGCCCAGCCCCCGTGCCATTGGAATTAACCAATTAAGGTTAAAATCCCCGACCCGGCCGGGAATCGAACCCGGGACCCTCTGAAGCGAAGGCCAGTACGCTGACCGTTCAGCCAACGAGTAACTTTCTGGATCTACAGCGTGACTCGTTCTTCATTCACTACTCATGGTGCCAGTTAAAATGTTGACATTCACCAAATAATGAAAAGTGACTCCTATCTCACATAAATTGTCTTATTGTTAATTGTTAGTGATTTAACGGCTGAGGAAGTGGCCGCGTGGTTTGGTCACGTAGCTATCAGCCTGGGGTTCGAACCCACTATCTCCAGAATGCAAGCTAATAGCTAAGTGATCCAAACCCCACAGAAACATGCTCAGTTTTCCCCATTTTCACAACAGGCAAATGCCGGGGCTGTACCCTAATCAAGGCCACGGTTGTTTCCTCCACATTCTTAGCCCTTTCCCATCCCATCATCACCATAAGACGTACCTGTGTCTCTGCGACGTAAGAATGGTGAGGGGCTAGGATTACGAAGGTAGTGTGAAAATGGGAAACCACGGAAAATGATCATCAAGGCTGCCGTCGGTGGGATTCGAAACCACCATCTCCCGAGTGCAAGCTCACAGATACGTGACTCTAACCTCGTGGCCATCTCGCTTATTTGTCTTTCTGTTAAGTTTCCTCTGAAGATCAGTGGTAGAGTCTCGGCCTCCGGATTACAAGATCGTGGATTAGCGCCCGGCAGTAGCAGTCGGTCCGTTCTACACAACATGTCGGCATGTAAAGAACCTCTCATGATACATCTGATGTTTATTTGATAAAATTAATTTAAAACTCAGCCATAGTTCGCCCAAAAGAAATCTGCTTTCCTCTGCCACCTGGTGGAAGTAAACAGAATGACAGAATTGACACCCAGGCAGCCTAATTGGCGTGAAATTAAAATTCCTACACACTGCAGGTGATAATAATAATTATTATTATTGTATCTTATGTCCGACTCGTTGGCTGAATGTTCTGAGGGTCCCGGGTTCGATTCCCGGCCGGATCGGGGATTTTAGCCTTCATTGGTTAATTCCAATGGCCCGGGGGCTGGGTGTTTGTGCTGTCCCCAACATCCCTGCAACTCACACACCACACTTAATACTATCCTCCACCACAATAACACGCAGTTACTTACACATGGCAGATGCCGCCCACCCTCATCGGAGAGTCTGCCTTACAAGGGCTGCACCCGGCTAGAAATAGCCACACGGAATTAAAATTAAGTGTATCTTACTGTTAATTATAATTTATTATTATTATGTCAATGGCCGTAGCTGTGTTGAAACACCGGATCCCGTGAGATCTCCGAAGTTAAACAACATTGGGCGTGGTCAAAATTTGGATGGGTTGCCATGCGCTGTGGGGGGGGTTAAGGGAATAGAGGAGCGCAAAGGAACTGGCCACCCTACCGTACGTAAATCCTCTGCAGAGGTTCGGACCGCTTTCGGTCAGAATACACCCTTACCTTATTATTATTATTATTATTATTATTATTATTATTATTATTATTATTATTATTATTATTATTATTATTATTATTATTATTATTATCATTATTATTATTATTAAATAATAATAATGTTATTTGTTTTACGTCCCACTAACTACTCTTTTACGGTTTTCGGAGACGCCGAGGTGCCGGAATTTAGTCCCGCAGGAGTTCTTTTTACGTGGCAGTAAATCTACCGACACCAGGCTGACGTATTTGAGCACCTTCAAATACCACCGGACTGAGCCAGGATCGAACCTGCCAAGTTGGGGTCAGAAGGCCAGCGCCTTAACCGTCTGAGCCACTCAGCCCGGCATTATTATTATTATTATTATTATTATTATTATTATTATTATTATTATTATTATTATTATTATTATTATTATTATTATTATTATTACGCTCCGTATCGGCCTGCTGAAGACAACGTTATTTCAACCGTTTCCATCCTTAATCTTTAATTCTTCCCCAGTATTCCCGAATTCGCTTTCTATGAGCCTGCTTTCCTTCCTCAGTCCACTTCTTGCCTGTTTTCAACTTGGCTTTTCTGGGATTCACTGGTATGTTCGAACTTTATTCTGGAGAGGAAAGCATTCCTGGATGTCTTCAAGTGTGATCCCTATTTCTTGAATGTCTTTTTCAACTTCGGTGAACCAGGATCCCTTGGTTTTCTTGTTTACAAAATTGCCGGTTGTTCAATGTCTGTGAGCACATACGTGTTATGTGGCTATAAAAATTAATCCTCCATTCCCAAATGGTGTCCGTTATCCTTTCTCCATGCAGGCACAGTTCATTGTTATGTTATTTCCTGAATCAACATTTTCTCCTATTGGCTCTAGTGCCTTTCTCAGGAAGTTTCTTTCTTTGGCTTCTTCTTCTTTATCTGTTTACCCACCAGGGTCTTTTTTTTCCCTCGGACTCAGCGAGGTGTCCCACCTATACCGCCTCAATGGCAGTGTCCTGGAGCTTCAGACACTGGATCGGGGGATACAACTGGGGAGGATGACCAGTACCTCGCCCAGGCAGCCTCACCTGTTATGCTGACCAGTGGCCTTGCGGGGGGATAGAAAGAATGAAAGGGATAGACAAGGAAGAGGGAAGGAATCGGTCGGGGCCTTAACTTAGGTACCACCGGGCGAGTTGGCCGTGCGCGTAGAGGCGCGTGGCTGTGAGCTTGCATCCGGGAGATCGTGGGTTCGAGCCCCACTGTCGGCAGCCCTGAAGATGGTTTTCCGTGGTTTCCCCATTTTCACACCAGGCGAATGCTGGGGATGTACCTTAATTAAGGCCACGGCCGCTTCCTTCCAACTCCTAGGCCTTTCCTATCCCATCGTCGCCATAAGACCTATCTGTGTCGGTGCGACGTAAAGCAAATAGCAAAAAAAAAAAAAAAAAACTTAGGTACCATCCCGGCACTTGCCTAGAGGAGAAGGGTAAAACCACTTCCAGGATGGCTGAGGTGGGAAACGAACCCACCTCTACTCAGTTGACCTCCTGAGGCTGAGTCGACCCCGTTCCAGCCCTCGTGCCACTTTTCAAATTTCGTGGCAGAGCCAGAAACTGAACCCGGTCCTCCGGGGGTGGCAGCTAATCACACTAATATTTGGCTTATAATTTTTCAATTAGATCCTTCTTGCTTAATACAAGGCATTCTGCTGCACACAGGACCTCCGGACGAGTGACTGAACAATTACGTCTAAGCTTCGCGTTGATCGACACATCCTTTGTTGTAGATATTTCTAGTTAGTTGGTATGCCACTTCTATCTTGTTGGTCCTAGATGTGAATGTTACCTCAGCGCTCTACCATCTGAGACACACAGCCCAATGGACTAGAAATAGGACCTGGTACTTCTGGGCAAATTGTGTAGGTACTACCAAGACATAACGGAGCTGCCATAAACCATTCATTAGTTAATAAAAAATTAGCCTGAATGCCATGCTATCCTCTGTTCATGATGCTCCGATACTCACTGAAGACACTAGACTTAAGACTTTAATCCACCCAGAACACACTCGCTTCTCCCCATTTTGTTTCTCCTTGTGATTTGACGGAAGGTCTTGATGATGTGTGCGCCATATAAAATGTAATTTTCAGGCGATTTCCTCCCTTGCTGCGTGAAGGAAAGCAAACGTTATTTTATCCTCTTGCTTCAAGAGAGCCGGGTCCAAAAGATATGAGCTTCTATTCAGCCCTTTGACTGGAGCGGTCTATAAAAAGTACAGATGAAAGAGTAATATGGAAGTCTAGTCGGAGGACGTGCTGGGTTCTGCTTCATTCCCACTTCAGTGTTAACACATCACGTCTCTTTCCTCATAGATTGAAAGGCATTTCTTTCCAAGAAGTAGTAAGAGGCTAAGGATTCCACTCCGTGAATTTTAATATGGTATTAAAGTCTCTATCACCAAGGCTGAATGCTACTTGATATGTAACTTTAGATATGTGAGGGGTCTAACTGCAAAACGTACATTCCCTATCGTGTATGGTTGCAAGACTTGCTTCCTCCTTCTCAGCCAATGAGAAGCTTCAATGTAAATCACGTGATACCTTTGTTTTTCATGCAGAGATTAGTTCAGGAGACTATTCTCCATACAGGGAAACGAATACATACATTAAGATGTGCAGCCATTTATGATGTCTTTGAAGAGGACGAGGAAAACAGTTCAATCCTGCTTTTTACCATCTTAAGGACCTACCCCTCCCAAAACTGCCCGATCGGGCCACCTACTATAATCTACATTTATATATCAAAACTGTTTGTGTGTTAATAGGACTTTCAAAATCAAAATTTACCGATGAAAATTAACTGCTTATGTGTGGAAGGAAAATTAAAAATCGTCCTGCTTGTTTGATTGCTTAAATTTTATTAATAAGTCCACTTACTGGTATTAGACTTGTTAGGATGGGTGTGGGCGTCATAACAAAAATACAGCTTCGATTACCATGGTTTACTACTGGTTTTCAATGCACCTGATCATATCGCTGAGGTTAAGCTTTTTTTTTTCCTATGACCAAACATAGATCAACCGAGCAAGTTGACCGTGCGGTTACGGGTGCTCAACTGTGAGCTTGTATTCGGGAGATGGTGGGGTTCGAACTGCTGCTAACGGGTTATTACCTAATTATGGCCGTTCCACATCGAAAGTTAATAACCGTGTCAAAGCCTTCCATAGTACTTTACAGTGTCCATTTACTTTTTTACCATTACGGATCAAATGGCGACATATTAATTCGACCGTACTTTCGCCATAAATTAGTAAGAATTCAACGTACTCTTCATATGAATACATCGTAAGGAAATTAATAAGTGCTGCAGTCTCAGCAGTTTCGTACAAGGGCTGGAGTTCGCCAGGGATGTATCCTGTCACCGTTACTTTTCAATATCTATGGTGAATATGCAATGAGAACTGCATTAGAAGGCTGGGACAAAGGGTTTTCCATTGGGGGATGCAAGATCAACAATCTGAGATTTGCTGATGACACCACCTTGATAGCATCATCTGAAGAGGAGTTGACAGAGCTGATCAAGAGAGCAGAGGAAGCAAGCCTAGAAATTGGATTACGCCTAAATCGACAGAAAACCAGAGTCATGATTGTTGATCGTAAGAACAACAACAGTCCACATATCAAACAGATTGCAGGGTGTGAAGTTGTACATCAGTATGTATACCTAGGCTCCTTACTATCCAATTCTGGTGGTTCCAAAGATGAAATAAAGCGCAGAATTGAAATAGCAAAGGTAGCAATGATCCGTCTGCGGAAGATCTGGAAAGATAACAACATCACCATTAAGACAAAAAAGAAGCTCGTTGAATCTCTAGTCTTCTCAGTCTTCTTGTATGGCGCAGAGACGTGGACCATCCTCAAACGTGATCGTGAACGGATAGAAAGCTTTGAAATGTGGTGCTGGAGGAAAATGTTAAGGATTCCTTGGACAGCTCATCGCACGAACACATCAATCCTGAACCAACTTCAGATAAAAGTTCGTCTATCGTGTAAGGTCTCTCAACGAATTGTACGCTACTTTGGACATATAATGCGCCGAGATGGTAGTCTACAAAAGCTGATTGTTGAGGGCAAAGTCCAGGGAACCAGACAACGAGGACGAATACCAACGCGATGGATTGACATGGTGAACGGCCCCCTACAGTGTTCTCTCAGAGTAACCACATTGAAAGCTTTAGATAGGGAAGAATGGCGGAGTATGGTTCATCGGCTAGAGGGCTGAATATTATGATAGTCACGACGCCTCACTCATGAGGCAAAACGAAGAAGAAGAAGAAGAAGATGAAGAAGAAGAAGAAGAAGCAGTGTGACCTGGTAAGTGTGGATTATTATTTGTGTGCATTGGACGCGGGAGGTTGTGAATGTGAATACCATGCTGGTCGTCCTGAAGAAGGTTTTCCTCGGTTTCCCACTTTCCCCACGAGGCAAATGCCAAGACGGTACCTTAATAAAAGACCAAGGCCCAATTTCCTCCCAATCCTTGCCCCACCCATCCTGAAGGGAAAGACGCCAAATCAGAGCGCACCCCTTAAAACCAATAGCAAATCATTTTGATTATTATTTTGGAAATAATGAATGAAGCCCCCATCTTGCGGCAAGGATAGGAATTGTGCCGGCTGCCGAGGCCTGTTGCACTCCTCTGGGGCAATGATTAATGACTGACAGATGAAATGAAATGATATTGGAGAGTGTTGCTGGAATGAAAGATGACAGTGAAAACCGGAGTACTCGGAGAAAAACCTGCCCCGCGTCCGCTTTGTGCAGCACAAATCTCAAATGGAGTGACCGGGATTTGAAACACGGAACCAAGAGGTGAGAGGCCGACGCACTGCCGCCTGAGCTACGGACGATTATATATCGACATACGTCCATAGAATGTTAATCGTTCTTTCCTCATTCACCGAAAAATTTGAGAAAAGCAGAGAATGTGACTTCTGCAGTTAGAACCCTCGTGTGAATTTTATTAGTCAGTGAACATACCCGCGAACCCAGAAACGATATAGTGCCAAACAAATATTTAATCCTCAAGTGCCGACACCAATGAAATGGGTAAAACATCCCTGTGGATAAGTAGTTAAGTGTCGGTGATTGGATCTAAGGCCACGGTTTGAAACCTGGCAGGATTAGTCAGATTTCTGAAGACGAAAATATGTCTATTCAATTGTCTATGATCTACAATATTGGCATCTAAAAGATTCCTAGTAATGCATTCAACGTTTCCTTGACAAAATTAATTTTAAAATCCCAGCTATATGTCGCCCGGTAGTGTTCCACATACTCTGCCACTCGTAAAGTCAAAGGGGACAGCGACATTTATGATGGGCAGCCTCAATATTATCAAACAATAATCATCATCTCGACCGGGTCTGGAATTTTCATTGCATCTGATTAATTCTTCTGGCTCTGGAACTAGGTGTTTGTGTTTGTCCCAAAAATTGGTAGTAGGGAAACAAGGTACTAGTTGATATGATGCATTTATTATTCTACCGCTTTTCCCACACCTGTGGGGTCGAGGGTGCGAACTGTGTCGTAAATGTGGATTTGGCCCTGTTTAACGGCTGAATGCTCATTCTGATGCCAGCTTGTATGGAGGGATGTAATCACTATTGCGTTTATTTTTATGGTTGTTGGTGGTGTAATGTGTGGTCTCAATTTGAATAGGAATGTGTTGAGACAAGCACAAATACACGAGCCAGAAGAATTAATCAGACGCAATTAAAATCCCCGAGTCGGCCGGGAATCGAACCCGGGAAGCTCTGAATTGAAGGCCTCAACGCTGACCATTCAGCCAAGGAGTCAGACATTACTGTAACTATTACATTTTTATATTGGATTAGATTAAACTTGTATCTTATATAACACATCACATTCAAACCACTATAGATTACACTATTGTGAATATATTCCTCCACATCGGGGTTGGCGTCACGAGGGGTATCCGGCCCTAAAACTAAGGCAAATAGCCATTATTGCTGATCTCAGATAACTGACTAGGAAAAGGTCAGGAATAATAATAGAGATATCTGGAGAAATGCTGACTGGGTGGTAATAAATATTCAAATTAAATCAAATTTACAGTTATATTTGTCTTTTCTCCTTGCCTTTGACATTCAGTGGCAGTGGTTTCAACTCAAAGCTCAGTGATGAAAGAGCGACGTCTTATTGTATCTATCTTACAGCATTTTTATCCTTCTTGTAATTCAATTAACCTCGACTCCGAGCTGAAGACACGGAAGGATTCTTGTGGTTCTTCGTAATTACATTTGTGCGTTACCCTCATTATATTTTCATAAGGCGTGGTATTCATAAACTTTCTTATACTTTCTCCTAATATGGAGTTATTAGTTCCTTTGAAACAGAACTCAAGCTTCGAGTCGCAATCTGTAACTTTTTAACGTTGGGTTATAATTAAAGTTGAATCAATTTCAGTTTAAAAGTTTTAAAAGTTGCAGAACTAATCAAGTTTTCACTTTACTTAATGCGCCGTGGATAGTAAGATAAAATACAGCCTGTCATTGAAATACCACTATCCCGTCGACTTATAGAATGGTGTTTCAAAGCTGGGATATGGTATATCCCTACACAGGGTGGTCAGAAACAACGTATACCGGGCATGTCAGCGTTTGAGTGTTGGCCATACCGAAAAATACTCCGTACAGGCCATGAAGGCCCTTGGAGGAGTGGAAGGTAAAGGCTTCCACCATTGTTAACCGCGGCACGTGATGGGGTAGAGTGGTTAGCTCTACGCCCCCAGGAATGAATCTAGTACTCATTTTGGTGTAGGCTGAGTGAACCTCAGGGCCATGTGCACCTCCGGAAGTGGAAATCTCTTTTCTTAAATTTTACGACTTCCTGACTGGGGATTCGAACCCACGCCCTTCCGGGCGAACCGAGCACGCCATTACCGCCTCGGCCAGGCAACCCCTGAATATAAATGTAAATACAATATAATAGAGAATGATAATATATTCTTTATTTATTCCTAAAAATTGCAATTTTTTCTTGATCATCGTTATCCGGTCGATTAGATTAGCAGTTTGCCTTTTTCTACCACTACGAGCGCTATTGTGTGTCAATGCAATGTTTCACTTAAGCACCACTACGAGCGCTAATGTAGTCAATACAGAATTGCACTCAAGCCGTTATGACTACATATGGTGTGGACATTTTTCAAATAATCAAAAAATCCTGAGTGAATTGAACCAAGGAAGCCATTACGGAAAGAATTATGTAAATAAGAATATTTGGCTAGGATTTGAATAAAGAAAGGAAACGAGTGAAGGAACAAGCAATTTTAAGCTATTTTTCCGAAAATGCATTTGATCGGAAGTGATTTTCGAAGTTTTTTAGTTAGATAGAGATATGCAAGACTATCAAGTTGAAACCATTCCAGGTCCCTTCAACTTTCGGCACAATTGAGGAAATTGCTTAATTTTACATTTTCTTGTCTGATAAGAAATATTAAAAGTACTTCGCTAGTAGAGGATTTGAACACGGACCTCCGAACTAGCAGGACCGGGCCAAAGCAAGTACGGTACTCTACGATGACACTACTGAAACCCACGGTGTATTTGATGGTGATTTCTTGGCATGGCTCTAAGGTCGAGCTTAAGTCAGTGCAGATTAAGCAACACCAACTCGCAAAGCCCACTTGAATTCACTCCTGAAGCGATCTGATTGGCTAACTTCAACAGCTGATAAAATGACGAGAGATATCGATTATTTTCATATTAGTAGACCTCTGATTTTGGCAAATTAGTCCGCCTCTCTGGTGTAGAGGTTAGTGTGATTAGCTACCACCCCCGGCTCTGCCACGAAATTTGAAAAGTTTTACGAGGGCTGGAACGGGGTCCACTCAGCCTGGGGAGGTCAACTGAGTAGAGGTGGGTTCGATTCCCACCTCAGCCATCCTTGAAGTGGTTTTCCGTGGTTTCCCACTTCTCCTCCAGGCAAATACCGGGATGGTACCTAACTTAAGGCCACGGCCGCTTCCTTCCCTCTTCCTTGTCTATCCTTTCCAATCTTCCCATCACCCACCAAAGCCTCTGTTCAGCATAGCAGGTGAGGAAGCCTGGGCGAGGTACTGGTCATCCTCCCCAGTTGTATCCCCAGACTCAGAGTCTGAAGCTCCAGGACACTGCCCTTGAGGCGGTATAGGTGGGATCCCTCGCTGAGTCCGAGGGAGAAACCAACCCTGGAGGGTAAACAGATGAAGAAAAGAAAGAAAGAAAGAAAGAAAGAAAGAAAGAAAGAAAGAAAGAAAGAGGCAACTTAAAACTAAGTTGTATTTAAGCGTTTAATGTATTTATAAAGTTAAAAATGGTGGTCCTATAGTGCCTAAATCGACGTTATAACCTATATTTGCCTATATTCCTATAATTCCCCTTTTTCCCTAAATTGATTAAAATTCTTTAAATTTATTCCTAGGAACTGAAATATTTGCTTTCAGTATCTTTCATTTCGGCCATCCCCGTGCTGTAGAGGTAGCGTGCCTACCTCTCGCACGAAGGCCCCGGGTTTGATTTTCTCTCGACCTGAGGGCTGGTTCTAGGTCCACTCAGCCTACGACATTAGAATTGAGGAGCTGTCTGACGGTGAGATGGCAGCCCCGGTCTCGAAAACCCAGAGTAACGGCCGAATGGGTGCGTCGTGCTGACCACATGGCCCCTAGTAATTTGCAGAACATCGGGCTGAGCAGCGGTCGCTGGGCAGGGCAGAGCTCCTTCAAGGGCGTTAAGTGCCGTGGGGTTTGGTTTTATATTTCATTTAATTTAATTTCATTATCCGTTTAAATTCCAGGGATGGTTCTTCCTCGGACTCAGTAGGGGATCCCACCGCTACCACCTCAAATATAGTATCATAGAGCGTGAGAATTTGGGTTGGGGATTCAACTGGGAAGTAAGACCAGTAACTCGCTCATGCGGCCTCACTTGCTATGCTGAACAGGGGCTGTGTGGGGGGCGGGGGGGATCGGAAGATTTGAAAGGGATGGACAAGGAAGAGAGCAGGAGGGGCTATGACCTTAAAGAAGATACCATCCCGGTATTTTCCTGGATGAGAAGTGAGAAACTACGAAAAACTACTTCGAGAATGGCTGAACTCTTCTCTAATCAGTAGACCCCGCGAAACTGAGCGGACCCCGTACAGTTCTCGGCAGTGCCGGGAATCGAACCAGGGTCTCCAGGGATGGCAGCTAATCACACTAACCACTACACCACAGAGGCGGATTTTCAGTATCTTGAACAGCATATTCTTGAAATACTTTTCAAACAAAATCTTAAAAGTGGGAAGTTATAAACTATACTCCCTCCCGGGAAATCCTTTAAAACCTCCCGCAGTAAAAATAATCCGTAGTCTGTGGGTCACGAATCAGGGGAGAGTGGCCTTTGATCTGATGAAAAGAAAACTCTTCAATTCATTCTGTGAAAATATTGTCAATACATCCCTTTGTTCAGTGCGTGCATTATGGTGAAAGTGTCAGGTTGCAGGTCGTATTTAATTTAACAGTGGTTAGAGTACTTACTCCATTTCATATCGAATTGTAAAATGGTATTCCTTGACGTCTGAAGCAAAGAGGTTAGTGAAATTTGTTTTATATTTCCCCCTAAAATGTTATCACGAAGTAAGCAGAAAAAAGAAGCACTTTAACTAAAAAATTCTTACTTAAATGTATGTAAAATTGAAGCTGCCAAAAGTATATTTTAAAACTTTTTTTTGCTATTGGCTTTACGTCGCACCGACACAGATAGGTCTTACGGCGACGATGGGACAGGAAAGGGCTAGGACTGGGAAGTAAGCGGCCGTGGCCTTAATTAAGGTACCTGGTGTTAAAATGGGAAACCACGGAAAACAATCTTCAGGGCTGCCGGCAGTGGGGTTCGAACTCACTATCTCCCGAATACTGGATACTGGCCCCACTTAAGCGACTGCAGCTATCGAGCTCGGTAAACCTATTTTCTCACATATTAGGCACATCAAATAAACATTTTAGCACCTAAAATTCTGAGGCCTATTTATCAGTATGACCAACCTTGTAATGCTCATATACCCGGTTCACGCTGTTTCCGGCCTGCCTGTACATGACATGAAATGACGTACATCGTCTAAGTGCATCCCTTATTCCGTCATTTTCTCGACAACCCTTACTGCATGTTTATTGTTTTGATGCCTGCACTTGTGATGTCCTCCCAAACAATGCATACTTATTTCAGTGTGATAGAAGGAAAAAACCATGGAGAAAACGTACTAAATGCCTCCAAAATAAAAGTCTTACTCCATCAGTGAAACATTGAGGTGGGAATGTTCTTGTTAGGGGTTGCAGATCTGTGGCTAGAGTAAGCAATTTTATTTTTAAAAAAGTAAAATGGATAAATAGAAGCATCTGTAAATATTAATTGTAAGGAATTCTGAAGGAGTCTTCTGAAAACTGGGAGTAGGGAATGACTGGATCTTTTAACAAGACAACGACCCTAAACATATCACTGTATTAGTGAATACCGAGCTCGATAGCTGCAGTCGCTTAAGTGGGGCCAGTATCCAGTAATCGGGAGATAGTGTGTTCGAACCCCACTGTCGACAGCCCTGAAGATGGTTTTCCGTGGTTTCCCATTTTCACACCAGGCAAATGCTGGGGATGTACCTTAATTTAGATCACGGCCGCTTCCTTCCCATTCCTAGGCCTTTCCTATCCCATCGTCGCCATAAGACATATCTGTGTCGGTGCGACGTAAAGCAAATAGCAAAACAAGTAGTGAATAAATGGCTACTTTACAATATTCCCAACCCTGTATTGTTGAAACCAAATACCGTCCTGTAGTATTTATTAGTCGAAGGTATTATTCGAGCTTTAAGCTGCATTTATGCAATGACTTTCGCTGAAAATGATAACTAACACGACCATTTATCTGCTTGTTATGGTCAATATTTGAGCCTAGCACAGAGAGGATGGACGAGAAAAGTCCTACCAGTAGCGAAGACGTGATTCCCATTCATGTACAATCCAAGGGATCCAGTACTTCTGATCACCAATGTGATAGGAGTCGCTCGATGATATTAATCGCTAGTGGCAGAATGCGACGCTCCGCGCCGACGCCGTACCCTGATATCGTACGAGCACACAGCTCCAGGCAGCTACGTCAGTATGCCGCACTATCAAAGCCTTTGCTTCCGCTCTCCTTTTTAACCCTTAAAGAAGGCTTCATCATACACCTCTTACTTCGGAATTCCAATACAAACATGCCATGACATTGCTGCCAACCAATTATGGATAAAACTCACAAGCTCTAAAACACGAACAAAGTGCTATAGGAGTTGTAACCTCCATTACTCTCTATATCAATAGAAACCAACAAATATCAGGTTTTATATTTATTATTCTGCCTGAAATAACAGGTGATCACATGGATCCAGAATTCTAAACGAAACCAAACCCCATGGCGCG
The DNA here is from genome assembly GCF_040414725.1 of Anabrus simplex. Lineage (NCBI taxonomy): Eukaryota > Metazoa > Arthropoda > Insecta > Orthoptera > Tettigoniidae > Anabrus > Anabrus simplex. The sequence continues at coordinate 378,214,120 of NC_090268.1, read as the reverse complement.
ACAGCCCCGAAGGGCGTTGACCTACCAAGCGACCGCTGCTCAGCCCAAAGACTTGCAGATGATGAGGTGTCATGTGCTCAACAGAACGAATCCTTCCAGCCGTTATTCTTGGCTTTCTATACCGGGTCCACTATCTCACCGTCAGATAGCTCCTCAATTGTAATCAGTAGGGTTCAGAAGTTGAGGAAAAATCCTTTCTGTTTTTGAGTGTACATAGATGAGGCTCAATATAATATATATACGTTAATTCTGGATTATTGTAAGCCAGAAAATGGTGGCTTTTATTTGTCCCTTTCTTACGTTTTCGGCGTTATTGGCTTATAGGTCCATTTTTAAACTTGTTATAGCTCTTGACGACTTTTCTGCAATTAACCTTCTTTCGACTATATTTGTACTGCCAGTTCTCAATTCGAATCATAATCATCATCGGTTCCTCCATCACCTCTAAAATATTTTATGTTGTAAGGCAGAAAATGAAATTAAATTAAATGAAAAATGACACTACTGCTCGAAAAACCAATAGTATCTCAAATTATGTGCAAAACTATTCTGGCGTATCCGAAAACCATAAAAGTAGTTAGTTAGTTAGTTAATGGAACGTAAAGCAAAATAACTCGCAAAATGAGTCAAATATTAAAATGAGAAAATTTGGATGTGAGTGTTTATAAAGACGAAGATCTCACTTGTTTCAAGTATGAACCCTTAACATCCGTTGATTTAGAGAGAAATTTCTTGATATTTTCAAACGTACTGTGTGAAAACCGACGACCCTTCACACCCAAGAACCTGGAAATGACTGTTGTGATGTACTGCAAAGCCAACTGAAGTAAGTTTTAGGAATTCCTATTTCCGTAACCTTAACGGTTAAGCTAAATATGATTCGAGTTACACAAATCTCAGTTTCTTTCTATGGGTTCGCCGAATTCATTCTAGGTGGGAAAAACATTTCAGTCTAAATTCTTAAAGCACTTTTGTAACAAACAGGGAATCCTCTTTTTAATTATGAGTTAATCTAAAAATGTATAATGTCTATATTCATATATTTTTGCACTATATGTTCCATACCTCCACATTTTTTCATTTTAAAATATTATATTCCTTCCTTAAATATGTAATTAAAACTAAAATTATAAATGAATTTGGATCGCATTTTGGGGTCCTTATTTGGATATTTTTAGGTACTTTTGCCGGTATTTGTAGGCAGTTTATAGGTCTTCAACTTCCGAGCCATAGTAATGACGTAGGCTGAGTTGTCCTTGGACCAGCCCTGAGATTAAAAAGCCCTGACCTGGCCAGGAACTGAACCCGGACCTCCGGGTAAGAAGCAGGAACGCTAAGCCTACACCGCGGGGCCGGCGTCTAGAATATTACATTAGGTATTCTACCCTTCCAGCCTATAAGTTGGGCACCTGTTATTCATCCCAGGGTCGAATACGTGTGCTTCCATGTAATATTTCGAAATAAAATAAAAACTAAACTTAAATTAATAGGCAGGAAATAGAAAGGGTAAAAAGAAATAATAAAAAATATTATGAATGAAAACTCTTTGCAAACTAATGTATTTTAAACTTTGACAGTACGAAATAGAAAAAGAAGAACAATAAGAAAATAAAAATCATGAATAAAATTTAACAAGGTCAACTGACATGAAAACCCACCAACGATCCATTTAGATATTACATAATTCCGTTATATCTTCTATATACATTTTTCAATAGAGCACAAATTCATCACTTATTAAATTTGTTAAGTCGGTTTGTTTAAAAATTCACTTCCACTCATCAACTCTTTGACACAATACAACACTCTCTCAAAACCTTGAAATCCAAGGAAAAATACAAATCGAGTAGTTTAAAGTTCGTTTACATAATTTTAGAGTCCGTCTTTACGGCTTGGTTATAACAAAAGAAATTTACCGACATAAATCATTACAAAAAGCAAAGTTACCTCCGTACAGGCCATGAAGGCCCTAGGAGGAGTGGAAGGTAAAGGCTTCCACCATTGTTAACCTCGGCACGAGATGGGGTAGAGTGGTTAGCTCTACGCCCGGCCGCCTTTGCCCCCAGGAAGTAACCTGGTACTCATTTTTGGTGTAGGGTGAGTGAACCTCAGGGCCATATGCACCTCCGGAAGTGGAAATCTCGTTTCTTAAATTTTACGACTTCCTGACGGGGATTCGAACCCACGTCCTTCCGGGCGAACCGAGCACGCCTTTACCTCCTCGGCCAGGCAGCCCCTATAAATCATTACATATCATTTAATTTTGTTTACCTTCTTATTGGGTTACATTATAAAAATTATTAACATCATTCTTCCTAAAGTTAAGTTGACCTGTGTTGCGCTTTACAAATTAAATTTATTTTTTTAGCGTATGGCTAACACATCACATTATAGATACAATAATAATAAATAATATTTACAATTTGAAGTATTTACAGGTTCAAATTATTTACATATTCAACACACAAGGGTGATAGTCTCTTGGGTTTCCCTGGTAGGCAGTGAGAGGACACTGCTCCACAATGTGCCGAACTGTTAGCTTCACAGCACCACAACTGCACGCTGCCGAATTAAGTATTCCCCATTTATGGAGGGAGTCGCCACATCTGCCATGGCCAGTACGAATCCTGTTGATAGTTGTCCAGGTCTTCCGTGGAAGATCAAAACCCTCTGGTTTGTTTTTCAGCCATAGTAGATAGTGATATTCTGATGGAGCACTGGATATCCATACTTGCTTCCAGGCCTGAAGCAGATTAAAGTTAGCGTCTGCTAGGTTTCTGGCTGTTCTAACAGGTGGGCGTCTTGATTTTAGCCTGTTAATAAGAACATCATTCATGTCGCCATGGATTGGCAACTGACTGTTGTTAGTTATTTTCTTATAATCTCGTAGGAGAGCATTTTCTCGGCGGAGGTGAGGTGGTGGAATATGGGATAGAACAGGTAGCCAGAAAGTGGGAGTAGATCTAATTGTCCCTGATATCATACGCATAGTGTGATTCAGCTGAGTGTCAATTAATTTCGTGTGACTGCTGTTCAGCCATATTGATGAGCAGTATTCTGCAGCAGAGTATACAAGACCAAGAGCTGAAGACCGTAGGGTAGATGCTAATGATCCCCAGGTGGTTCCACACAGCTTCTGTAAGATGTTGTTTCTTGATCGTAACTTAGCAGCCGTATTCTGAAGATGTTTCTTGAAGGACAGAGTTCTGTCAAGAGTAATCCCTAGATATTATGGATATCTGTTGTGGGCAAGACAAGTGTTCTCAAACTGAACCTTCAGTTCACTATTGGCCATTTTGTTGCTAAGGTGAAAACATGTAACTTCACTTTTATTTGGATTCAGTTGTAATCTCCATTTGCGAAAGTACTGTCCCAAGGTGGTAAGATCAGCCGTCAGTGTTTCTTCAGTGTTTTCCATGAATTTATCTTGTACTGCCAGAGCCCAATCATCAGCATATCCGAATTTCCTAGAGCTAGTTTCAGGTATATCAGCTATGTATAGGTTGAAAAGCAGAGGAGCTAATACAGAACCTTGGGGAAGGCCATTGTTTAGAGTTTTCTCACTGCTAGTGCCATTTCCCAGTATTACACGAAACTTCCTCTTGGTGAGCATGCTATCAATAAGTCGTGCAATCTTCTTACATGGCAAAACACGTAATAGTTTGCAGATAAGTCCTTGTTTCCACACAGTGTCATAAGCTGCAGTCAAATCAATAAATGCCACAGAGGTTTTCAGTTGTTTTTGAAAGCCTGCCTCAATAAATGTTGTTAGTGACAAAACCTGATCTGTACAGCTGCGGTTTGGTTGGAACCCTGCTTGTTCAACAGGCAAATTTTGAAAAATGACGGAACTAATTCTGTTATAGATTAGCCTTTCCAGAAGTTTGTATACTATGCTCAGAAGAGTAATTGGACGGTAATTTTTGGGTTGATCATTACATTTTCCTGGTTTTAGGATAGCAATGATCTTCGTTCGTTTCATAAGCCGAGGGATAGACCCTCTCTGCAGGATGTCAGAGCAGAATTTAGCAAGCCATATTCTAGCATATTTTCCACAGTGTAACAGAAATTCAGGGTGAATGCCATCAAACCCAGGGGCTTTGCCTGACTTCATACCTTGTAAGGCATTTGATATATCTTGTGGAGTGAATGGTTTGGAATAAGTACTCTCTTCTGGAATGGTTGCCCTCAATGTTTTCAGTTCACGTTTTATCCGTGTAGTATGATCCCGATCTTCTGGAGCTTGTGAATTGTTCACAATCTGTGCTGCAACCATATCCGGAGTTACTGGAGAACTAATTCGATCTATCCGACACCCCTCTCCTAGCTTTCTTAGAATGGACCATGCTTTTCGACTTGAGCGTTTGAAGTCAAGGTTTACAACTGTTTCTGTCCATTTCTGCCTGCGGGCAGCATCCAGACTGTGGATTAATTCAACTGCTATGCATGGGTCACCAGTTGTAAGGAACTCTTGGTAGAGAATATCACTGTTTTCATTCCAACCAGGGATATATTCCTTTCGGTAGCCTCTAGGTATAAACTTCTTTGCTGTGCTTTTTATAGCACCAATAAATCTCTCATAGTTGTCTTTTACAGGTGGAATCCATCCTAGGCACTTATCAAGGTGTTCAGCATAGCCAATCCAATTTGCTCTCTGAAAGTTCCAGCGTGGATGAGGAATTGAGGATACTATTGGAACTTTAATTCCAATTTCCACTACAACTGGTCGATGTTGGCTATGGGGAAAATCAGGGAGAACTCTTCGCATGGTTGGTAGAGGAACAGTATTGCAGTCGGTAGACACATAGCATAAATCAGGATTATACTCTCTCCTCCAAGCAGCTGATCTGAAAGTACGCCGATCTTTAGAGTCATAAAGAAGATGGAAATTGTGCTCCTCAGCCCACGAAGTCAAAGCGTTGGAATCAAATTAAATTAAACACTAATAAATCAAATTAAATCAAATTAAATCATCATCTTTGCTGAATCATCCCTACACTTTACCACTGCGAACCGAACACGGACTGAACGAGTAAATCTGATCAAATTAATTGACATGAGTATATCCAGCAAAAAATTCAATCTCATAAACTCTTAGCACTTAGAAATTCATTTCAATGGCCTTTAAATGCATATGGTACCTTTCTATTTTGCAGCTCTATCGCAACACAGTGCTATGATTTATTGAACGATTCCCCGTATTATTAAATGTACCACTATTAAGTTCGTTCTTTAACTTCAATCTTAACATGTTTACTTAGACTGTAGCTGGTAAAGTAGAACTGATAACAAGCTAATTTTGCACAAATAATCACAGACACGCAATCTTAGCGCGTGTCATTTGCATAGTTGTGTTGTTCCAATTTTTCATTCGTGACTTTAAACGCAGTGACATCGTTGTACAAACTGTGTATAACACAACTTCCATTATCAAGTTATGCAAATAGCAATCAGTTTAGTGCCACATAAAGCAGAGAATGGGCGAGGGGTGAGTATTTACACAGCCTAACAAGCGTCATAAAGCAGAATGTTAGTTTGCGGACTGAACCACCTGAAGCAACTCTTTACAGCCCCTTGTGCCGCAATTACTTTGTTGGCCATCAAGTCTACTGTGGAGTAGAGTGAACACAACTATAGTAGCGCTTGCATACTAAGTGAGTCGCAAGTTGCGATGAAAACAATCGACAACAAACACAATGTCAATCCAATAGCTGCTACTATAAGATCTGGAGCACAACACTAACACTACGTCTGTCTTTCCTGGATCGAAGACACTCCAGTTCTGCTCGCAAAAGCAGCCTCCTCATCCAATATAGATATCACATACAAAAATTTAGTCCTGAGCAATGCAAAATTCCAAATCAAAACACATCTAATAAGACAGTGGAACAACATCTGAACATGAAGTACAAAAGGGTCTGTCACAAGAGAATTATTCTTTCCCGACAGTGCAAAACATTAGTGCCCGAATTCATTCTCACTCAGTTTCTCTCCGGCCATGGAAAATTTAAGTGCTAATTTGAACGATTAAATTTAAAATTGCAGGCGATTACTTGCGCTTTTTGTGTATATTTACAAACTGTGTACCCTTTACTGTTCGACTATGCCATGTTTGGAAGGACAAGATTCGAACTTGAGTGTCACCTAAACTATTGAAATGTGATACTTTCAAACCCATTATACCATACGTTCAGGAAATCCTACTGCTACAGAGAGTTCCTTAAGTTCATTCACCACATCTTCAAAACATTAATTTCCAAATTTTGTCTCAAGGATCAATTATTTAAAAAGCTGATCAAAACTATAACCCTGATATACTCATGTATAATAGGATCCAAACTGTCAGGGTATTTAATAAATAAATAAATAAATAAATAAATAAATAAATAAATAAATAAATTAAATAAATAAATAAATAAATAAATAAATAAGAGCAACGGGTTCGGAAAACAGACTAACCTCATAGCGTGTAAGGTCCTTGCGTCGGAGTTTCACACATTGAGAAAGGACTTTAACAACTTCTTTTCAGCCCTATACATGTCCAATGCCAGATTTTTTGAATATTTCGACAATGTTTGAAACTAAAATTAGCAATAGTTTCCTTCTGTCGTCGCCTTAATTAAGGTACAGCCCCAGCGTTTGCCTGGCGTGAAAGTTAGAAACCACGAAAACCCAACTTCAGGGCTGCTGGCATTGAGGTTCGAAACCACTATCTCCCGGATGCAAGCTCACAGCTGCGCGCCGCTGACCGCACAGCCAACTCGCCCGGTGCAGCTTATTTCACTGAAATTTATCTCCACTATACTGTACTCATAAAAGCTGTGAGCTCGCATCCGGGAGATAGTGGATTCGAATCCAATTGTCGGCAGCCCTGAAGATGGTTTTCCGTGGTTTCCCAATTTCACACGACGCAAATGCTGGGGCTGTACCTTAATTAAGGCCACGGCCGCTTCCTTCCCATTCCTAGGCCTTTCCCGTTCCATCGTCGCCATAAGACCTATCTGTGTCGGTGTGACGTAAAGCAAAATAGCAAAAAAAAATGTACTCATAAATGTTAGGCTCCTCATAATTCCCTAAAAAAATTAAAATATAACCTTTCTTTAGCCTACATGGCTCAGGCAGCCTCTTACCGCTAGGGTCCCTGGTTCAAATCCCTGTCACTCAATGCGAGATTTGTGCTGGATAAAGTGGAGACGGGACGGGTTTTTCTCCGGGTACTCCAGTTTGCCATGTTATGTTTTATTCTAGCAACGCTCTCCAACATCATTTCATTTCATGTGTCAATCATTAATCATTGCCCCAGAGGAGTGCGACAGGCTTCGGCAACCGGCACAATTCCCATCCTCGCCGCTAGATGGGGCGTCATACATCCCTTTCCCGACCCAGAAACAGGCTGTGAATTTTCATTTCTTATCCTTTCTTTATATTTTTGAGCACTCCACTCAGAAGACAGTTGTGAAAGAAAAACACAAGGCACATAATTATCGGCAACATACGGCAAGGCGATTTATTAATCCTCCGTCGTCTGAACAGAGTATTTGATGAGCACAAAACTACAGAGTCAGACTGAACTCGGCAGTGGAAAAGAGCGCATTACTTGAAATCCGAGTGAACTCGGGCATGGGATGGAAAAAGGTTAACTACCCGGTCATCTAACGACCTATTTTGAGTCGAATGCACCTAGTGCTGTGGCTTAGGTTACGTTAGGATGCTTGTCCCCAGTGCTTAACGTTGTGTTTGATCTACGACGAGTGGCTATGATCCTGGACATCTCCATTGTCTTTGAATTGGTCACTTGTTATTTAAGTGATCTCGTTATTCAATTGTTATGCTTGCTATATTTTACTATTAATGTTAAAGTTCTTTAATTATATGCTGACACTGCAAGTGAAATTTCATCGATATAGCTGTACTTGTGCTTTGTAAATAAATAAATAAATAAATCAGCAAATAAAAATAAAGGGAATAATCAACTGGTGAACCTCGTAAGTCAAAGTTTATATTGTAATGTTATGTTTTTCATTGAATGTTATGTTGTTTCTTTAGCCGATCGTCCATTGTTGACAAGAAATAAGTTGTGGTTATTTTCATGTTATTCACTCAGGATACCATTTTCTAGTTTGGTACTGATTGATGGAATTGTAATTTTTTATCATATGGACCTAATAACTAACAGCAAATATAATTTTATTGTGAAATTGATTGATGGATATGAAATACTAGATTCTGATAATTGGAGGTCCAATATACAGTATAAGAAGACTGTAAAGAAGGAAAGTTTGCACCCAATTGTTTGAAAGAAATAAAGTATCTTGAAAGCGAAGATGTTGTGACACTTCGATGCAATGATGGCTGTTTAAGATTTTCTTCTTCTTCTTCTTCTTCTTCTTCCGTTTACCGTCCAGGGATGGTTTTTCCCTCGGACCCAGCGAGGGATCCCAACTCTACCGTCTCAAGGGCAGCGTCCTGGAGCGTGAGACTTTTGGTCGGAGGGGTGGGGACAAGTGGGGAGGATGACCAGTACATGTGAGGTCCAGGTGGCCTCACGTACTATTCTGAACAAGGGCCTTGTTGGGGATGGGAAGATCAGAAGTGATAGACAAGCCAAGCACCATCCCGGCCTTTTGCCTAAAGGACACGTGGCAAACCACGGAAAACCACTTCTAGGATGGCTGAGGAGGGAATTGAACCTCTCTCTACTCAGGTGACCTCCAGAGGCTGAATGGACCCCGACCCAGCCCTCGAACCACTTTTCAAATTTCGTGGCAGAGCCGGGAATCGATCCCTCCATTGGTAGCAACTAATCACACTAACCACTACAAAACAGAGTCGGACATCACGTTTAACGCGTTCAATATACATAAAATTATATATTCCTTGAAAACTGTTAGAAAGAATATTCATTGCATTTTTTGTAGGAAAATAAATTCTAAGTACTCTTGGTAGGATTTAATTTGAATAGGACTAAACATTTTCGTAACGTATTCACTTTAATGGTTCGAGGTGAACGTTTTCCTCTGACTTCATCCACATTTTGTTTCGTTGAATGGCCTCCTGAAGAAACAGCTAACAGTAATGATAAGTGCCTGTACCGTTTCTGTTACAGCAACACCCGTATCTCCCAATGCTCTTCCTTAAGACTGGTCTTGTCTCCCAGCTACATACGTGTATGTAGTCCATCACATCAATCCTCGTTGTGCTCATTTTCCTATGCTTATCCCTAAAGGAAATTTAACCTTATCGTATCGCACAGTAGGAATGTATGTTTGCATGACGTATTTACACACTCCTACAGTATAATGTATTTAATGTTAATTTTACTTTACACATTAGCATAGTAAAATGAATACAACGTAAATTGTACTGATGAACTGCATATTTATATGTGGCTAGGAAGGGCATTGGGAGATACGAGGTTTTGCTGTAAGAGCGAGATATGCTGCTTTAGGTCACTGTTTAAGTGTGTGCAATTTATTTCAGTTACATCAAGTCGTTCAGACGTGATATTTCCAAATGAGTTGACTTGTAACCCTATTTCTAGACACCACAGGTCTCGCGCCCCTGCAACAGGATTAATGTGTTGTATAGCTGAGGTCTGTGCTGTCCCGACAGACTAGAGACGTTAAGGTGTTCGATGGTGGTGACGGCAATTCACGACTTGGATTCTCGCCTTTATCTCTGTTTCTCATGACGCTTGCTCCGTAAACGCTGCTCTCAACTATTAGAACCCGCAAACTCTTTTGAAGGATCGGTTATGTAGTTGTCTGGAGAAGAATCCATGTACCAGTTTCTCTCCGACTTAGCAGTCTTTGGTAAACTAAATACAAAGTATCTTTGAGAAAATCAAATGATCAAAAAAATGTCTTTCAGTAAGATGTGAGATGTGACGTTACCTAGTAACCGAGCAGACTGTGATGTGACGTACTGATGGATGGCCATGACATACAAACCAACGGCCTGTGCAGACCTCTTTATACAGATCTATGGCCTGTGCAGCTCTCGAGATACTGTTGCTAGGTAACATCGCGTCACTCATTTTGTTACACAAAATTTCGGATGGTCCCCATCTCTAAGACGTACGCATTTTCACATTTATCATATTAGATAGGATAAAAGTTTCAGATCGTCGTGAGGTGAGTTCCGTGCTGCTGGAACCCAAGATATGGTATTGAAGATTGGTAAATTTGTTTAAAATTAAACAAAATATCATCAATAAAATTTTCAAACCCATTTTGATTAGCATGGTACGTATTTATTTATTTATTTATTTATTTATTTATTTATTTATTTATTTATTTATTTATTTATTTATTTATTTATTTATTTATTTATTTATTTATTTATTTATTTATTTATTTGTTTATTTATTTATTTATTTTAAATGGCGTGGCCTGCTGTTATGCCAAACAATCTTATATATACTACATTGTACAAAATACAGAGTCTTAAGGTTCATAATTACATATAATTAATTGTAAAATGAAACTTAATATTACATTACAATACATAAAAATGTCTTAAGTCCAGGTACCATTTACAACATCTCTTTTTAAATGCCTATATCTGTAATTAGTCTACAGCCAGAAGAGAATTCCAGAAGCATATGGATGCAGGTATGTATGAGTTACCGTAACTTGTCTTGCGGTAAGTTGGCAAGCTTAGCAGGGAAGAGATTTCTGACCTTGTAGGTATACTGTTTGCGGATGGCAAGTATTTAAGATCCGTTCTCAGATAACTTGGTGTGTCTGTACGGAGGATTTGTGGACAAGCGAACCTGAGCGTATGTTCTTCTCTCTGCCAAATGTAGCTACGACAGCTGTTCAAGACAGGGTATGTGATAATTTCGTGTGGCAATTTCTAACCGAATGCAGCCCTTGTAAGGCAGACCCTCCGATGATGGTGGGCGGCATTTGCCATGTGTAGGTAACTGCTTGTTATTGTGGTGGAGGATAGTATTATGTGTGGTGTGTGAGTTGCAGGGATGTTGGGGACAGCACAAACACTCAGCCTCCGGGCCACTGGACCTTCTGAACCGAAGGCCAGTACGCTGACCATTCAGCCAACGAGTCGGACTCAAGACAGGGTGATACATGGCCATACCTGAACATATTTAATACAAAACGGACGCATGTATTATAGGCCCGCTGAAGTTTAGCGTTAAGTGTGATGTTTAGGTTGTTGTATATTACGTCACCATAATCGAAGATAGGTGGAATTAAGGTCTGAAACAGTAACTTACTCGTATTTAGTGCAAGGAGATCCCGTAAACTTTTAAGGGAGTGCTTAAAAAAGAATAATCGTTGGTAAATTTTCTTGTGTGCTCTGTCTAGTGTAATTACTTATTAAAAATGAGGCCAAGGTTCTTTACAGTTTCGTTTATTTTTATTGGTGTTAAGTGAAATAGGACAGGAGGAATTTTAACAATTTTCAATGTGGCATGATTATTTTTGGTTACTATTATGATTGCTTGTGATTTGAATGGATTGACGCCGTGATCCCGACACAGTCCCGTTTGAATATTCTTTTAAAAAATTGGCCAAATGCTGTCCATTGGCGAGATTCGTTTAAAAATAAAATACATATGGTTATGTGCATTTGAAAGCAAATCTTTGAGTATATTCAATTCTAATAACTATAATTTTGAACTGTTGACAGTGAAAATGTTAAGAGGGTTAACTGTATGGTGATGGAGAAGTTTAATTATAATCGATATTTTCTGTCAAATGATCTTCCATCCACAACTTGCATTATCTGAGAAAGAACAGTTTGTGGGAATAATTTCAGCAGAAGAGTCCAGTTGTAGTTCGAACTCCTCCCAGTCAGCCTTATTAAAACTGAAACGGGGTTAGCTTGATGAGAACAGAGATGAATGCCAGATGCAATTCTGCACATTATGGGTCTACGTTGGCTGTGTGAGAAGCAGTCACCCATAGTTTTGATACATCGAGTTTTCATACTGGTACTGAAGACCAACACCTGCTTGTGAATGATTTGGGCTGTTTGGAGTTATATACGACACTCAGATCATTTGCCCTGCCCAATGCTCAACAGTATCCCCAGTTTCATTGGTCTTAGTTCGTACTGCGGAGCGTGTAACACCTTCATCCACCCAGATGTGGTGAAACATGGACTCCACAAGAATAGCGGTATTGGGGAGCCATATTAATCACTGCACAGCCTGCCATAAAACATGGAGACTTTTCGGAGCAGGGAGCAGGGAGTGCACATCCCTCCCGTCAGCATTCCGGGGAGCTCTACAGGATTGAGGTCGGGTGACCTTGAAGGCCAGGAAACAGTGTTCATGGAACCGATCCGCCACAATCCTTAAGCGTACTCAGGTGTACTGTATTGCAGTAAATAAAGGCCTGTCGCATGGTTTTGGAAGAAACAAATGGGTGGACATCGTCTGACGAAAATATCCTGTATAGTACACCAAAGGGGAACGTCGGCGGATGTACCAGGGTTTACGTTTCATCCCAAGTAAACGGTCCCCGTACACTAGACTACCGTAGAGCCATTTCCCTAATACGCAGTTATCTCTAATTCAATTGCTCATACGTGTATTTTTAGTCCCCTCTGTGGATCTGTGGTAGAGTTTCGGCCTCCGGATCCCCAAGGTAGCGAGTTCAAACCCGGAAGAAGTAGTCAGACTTTTGAAGGGCGGAAAAAAGTCCATTCGACACTCCATGTCGTACGATGTCGGCACGTAAAAGATATCTGGTGAAACATTTGGTGTTCAACAGACAAAATTAATTCAAACTCAGCCATAGGCGCCCAAGAGAAACTGGGTTTACTCTGCCATCTATTGGGCCTAGAGTAAAACGAAACGTCGAAATTGACGAGCAGGCAGCCAGATGGTGTCCAATAAAATGCCTGCACATGGTAGCTGAGGCCATGCGATTATTATTATTATTATTATTATTATTATTATTATTATTATTATTATTATTATTATCATAGATATTTTTGCTAAATAATTGTACATTTTTATTGTATCCCAATAAGAAGTCCTGAATATTATTAAAATTACATCTACCACGTTTCCATCACTATGACGTTATTTCGAAAAGTTACATTAGGCCTATTGAACTGACTGAAGAAAGAAGAAAATTCTATCACCGTGGACAGGAAGTAAGCCAAGAATATTGCGATTTGAGAGTAGAAAACTACTGTGCTAACTACGTGAGCACGGAGATACAATTTCCTTGTTCCTAGAGTCATTTCAGAGACATACATTTTACTCGTATTTATGTGGAAAATGTCACAAAAGATGCAAAATACTTGTGAAATATAATTGTAATTCTGTGAGATTTTCTGTCATTATTTCAACAGATTACACAAACTGTAAACAAACAAGCTGACGGAACAGGAGGTATCCACTCTGCTGCTCTTCCGAGTCCTCCTTAATTAACAATTACAGCTTTCTGACTGATTACTCCGAGTCAGAACGCGTTGACGTGGCAAACAATCGATTATGCCTAATGACACGAGCTCACGTGATGTCGACTACATAATCGATCTGTTAGCTGTGTTAGAAAAGGCCACCAATGTAATTGTCATGGAACATATGCTAAACGTTAAGTACACCAGGTTACTCTTCACAAAAAGGCGAGCAAAGTTAGTTCGTAGCTCTTAGTTTCGTTAGAACATGGCGGGTTTTTTTTTTACGGCTCCAGTTTCAGTTGAAATCTTGGTTGTTTCACGTGAACTTTGAGCGGGACGAAGCATAAATGTAACAAACTTGGTGTCTCACATATGGTTTCCCCTGTCATATTTCATTGAGTCCCATTCAAAGAACGCTTAAGGCAAAACTCCAGAGATAAAAATTGATATTTTGGTCATTTCGGAGAAATATTTTTAATGGCCGACATTGAAAGGATTGAGTTTCCTTTTTCTTGTCACGAAGTTATTCCGCTGAATTCAGACAACTTATGACTGTAATAATGTTTTGTTAGCCAACTGTAATTTTACATTTAAATCCCATTTTTCTCCCATAATATTCTGCCAAATGTAACAAAATTTGTATGGTGCATGTTTCACATCTACATTAATTAACTTGCATATGGAAATTTTTATTGCAGATTTTTTCAAGTAGTGGGGATTTATAAGTCTAAAGTTTTAGAACGTAAAATTTACACAAACTTTAGTACGATCGCGCGTGTCAAGGCGCTACGGCTATGGACCCATGCTCCACATTCACAGAGGCGTGGGTTCGAACCCCGCTGTCCCATTCATCTTCATTAGGTCCTCAATTGATATTGGCGTCAGAAAAGGCAACCGACCATATAAATTCATCTCATCTTGACCGCGTATCAAGAAACGGGACACAGGGTTTGATAAACAACAACATATCTACACTACTGTTGATATAACCTTTGTTCAAAATATCCTTGCCTGCTTTGGAACACACCTCGGCTCATCACCATGCTCTGAAATCCGTGCCGTAGTGCATGTTGTCTGACAAGCTCCACAATTCCCTGACGAAGGGTTGCTGCAACCTTTTCCGCCTTAGCCAAGACATACATACACATTTGAATATGCCAGTTATTTCATATTTAATTACAAGAACAGTTTATTTACGGATATTAAGATCATGCTTCACTGTCCGACAGGAAGGTTATCAACACCATAAGACCAGGAAATTCGCCTGTTTCGGTCATGTAATGCGACATCCTGAGAATATATTTTGAATATGTGGGCTGGGCAGAAGAAGGATCTCCTAACTTGGAAACCTACGTCTGTGGTTTGGACTTTCATGATCAGTTCTCGATGGAATGACGTAGCCAAAATGATTACACACATCCGTTTACAGACATGGCAATTGAAGAAATAAGCATCTAACGAGCGTATACAAGGTTGTTTGAAATTACAATATGGGGAAACCTGGAGGGATGTGTACAGGGAAATAAGATAAAGAGAAAAATCTTAGTAATAATGCTGTAGGTCCGAATGACAACCGCTTCCGATGTAAAGTATGAGTCTATCAATGCAGTGGCAACACACATTTTTGGATGAATTGCATAGCCCATAGTAACCTTTTATAGTCTAAATTATGTGTCAACAATGGCCAAACCGGGCGAGTTGTCTGTGCGCGTAGAGGCGCGCGACTGTGAGCTTGCATCCGGGAGATAGTA
The DNA here is from genome assembly GCF_040414725.1 of Anabrus simplex. Taxonomy (NCBI): domain Eukaryota; kingdom Metazoa; phylum Arthropoda; class Insecta; order Orthoptera; family Tettigoniidae; genus Anabrus; species Anabrus simplex. The sequence continues at coordinate 378,198,986 of NC_090268.1, read as the reverse complement.
GGTTCGAATCCCACTATCGGCAGCCCTGAAGATGGTTGTCCGTGGTTTCCCATTTTCACATCAGGCAAATGCTGGGGCTGTACCTTAATTAAGGCCACGGCCGCTTCCTTCCAACTCCTAGGCCTTTCCTATCCCATCGTCGCCATAAGACCTATCTGTGTCGGTGCGACGTAAAGCCCCTAGCAAAAAAAGAAATGGCCAAAGCCAACAGCTACCAACATTCTCCATGTGGCAGCACAACATGTTTGTGCCCAGGATTCTAATTTAACTCAAAAGTTTATGCCTACATATATTTGCAAGATATGTAACCAATATAACACCTCATCCAAAATACTTGGTTAGGCCACCATTGTGCCGACAGCCTCACATAACAAAGTAACATCTGTAACGGCTAAATTATTCATTCTCTATGTTCAATGTACCGGGCTCAATATGTGATATCAACAGCGTCTTGTGTTTGTAGCGGTATTAGAAGTAATTATCATGGCACCTAATATGGTGGCACATGCACACATGGAATATATGTCTCTTTTCCATATGACAGATTCCTTATCAACTGGTTACATAGGCTTTCCTTGAACTATTTCAAAGACTTTGGAAATTTATAGAAAATAAATGGTAAATAATTACAATCACTAATTGCTGTTTCTATAAATTAATATTTGCCCCAATTTGTCCCCTTGAATTCCAAATTTATATTCATATTATTATCTTTCCTACTTAAAAAGAATCCATTCAAGCTTATTAGTCTAATAATGTCATTCCACGCCATCTCTTCACTGAGAGCTCAGAACATACCGCGTAGTTGAGCAGCTCGTCTCCTTACTCCCAAGTCCTCCCAGCCCGTAGTTTACAATACTTTTGTCGGAAGTCACCCAGAGCTTTCTTTTTGATCTTTTCCAGTTCTCGAATCAAATGATCGTGGTGAGGGCCCCGTACACTGGAACAATATTCTAATAGGGGTCTTACCAAAGACTTACAGTATATACCCTCTCCTTTACTAGAACCCGTAAATACCCTCATAAAAATATAAAGAGATCTCTAACCTGTATTTAAAACCTCGCTAATTTGATTACTGCAGTGCTTTCCTTATATTAGTGAACGTGTAAGGTGCCATGCCAACAGCGTCAAATGCCACCACTGTTTATATCCATTATGTGACCTGGTACCTGGAACATAGACCATAGGAATCGTAGTAACGTTTGCAAATGTGATTGCATCATATCATGGAAACGGAATTTTCGCGTTATTTCATTGTCCTTCACTCCCCCTACAAGTTGTACGTATAAATTTGAAACTATCTGTATAGTCTAAATAGTCTAATACCTTGAATATTTCACATCTCACAGTGTTCCCTTGGTTGTAGCTTGTTGTTAGTTAAAACATCGCCGCGTTACGCTCTTTATTGTACACCACTCATTGTTCTTACTAATCTTTGTTTACTCGAACGATCACTGCTTGGCGATAAAGGTCCTTCTCCACACGCGACGTCTTTCGCTACCCCACACGGAAGAAACAAGCTCGTCAACGTACAGCATTCTTAAATTCAATTTTTTTTATTGGCGAAGTCTTCCTCGTATACAGTCGAGATTTTCTCCTAAAGACGTTTTTTGGGTAACAAGAGCGTAGAGTAATTCCAACTATGAGCTAAAATCATATTATCTGCCAGGTGGACAATTCACAAATTATTTCTGCACCCATGTTGATGTTCCTCTTAGTGATGAGTCCCCATGTAAGTGGGGCAGTAGAATAACACCCACGGTATCCCTTGCCTGTCTTAAGAGGCGACTAAAAAGGCCCCATGGGCTATCAACTTTGGAACGTCGGTTAGCAACGGCGGGCCCCCTTAGCTGAGTCTTGACATTGCTTCCACTTACTTATGTCAGGCTCCTTACTTTGATCTATCCTATCCGATCTCCCTTGGTCAACTCTTGTTCCTTTCCGACCCCGACGGTATTAGAGTACTCGAGGCCAACGGAGTCTTTCACTCCCATGCCCTTCGTGGCCCTTGCCTTTCTTTAGCCGATATCTTCATTTGTCGAAGAGTCCGATCCCTTCCATTTTTTCCTCTCTGATTACTGTTATATAGAGGATGGTTGCCTAGTTGCATTTCCTCTTAAAACAATAATCACTACTACCACCACCACCTCTGAGGGATGTAACGTCCCACAGACATATACAGGTTTGAAGCGATGGCGTAATGTTAAAGTACTTGGGCTGGTAAGGAAGTGGCCATGGGATTAAATAAGATGCAGCCACAGTATTTGTCTGATGTGAACATGGAAAACCACATAAAGTCATTTTCATGGCAGCTGACAGGGTGATTCGAACCCACATTCTCCTGAATTTAAACATATATCTACAAGACTCGTACATCATCGCCAAATCGCTTGATTTCTAGTATTTACAGTATATAACACGAATTCTTTATTGAAATGTTGCCCTGTGTTTACGTTACACTTTTTATAACGATATAGTAATAAGAAAGCCAGCGGTGAATTCAACAGAACTTCTCAAAGAAGGAAATCAACAGAAGAAACATACGGTAGATTTTTTTGTCCGGAGTTTCATACATCCTTCATTATTCAAAGCAGCCGTTCTTAGAGAAATGAGCTATCATGAGGGAGGAAAGTCTGCTTCTACATATGACCCCGTGGGTAGGGACGATAGAATGCATCCGTTGGGAGCGTGGGCTTTCATCTTTGGAGAGTGGATGGTGATCACGATGCCCTAGCTGAGTCTGATATCACTTCCGGTTACTTGTGTCCGGCTCCTCACTTTCACCTTTCCTATGTGACCTCCCTTGTTCAACACGTGAATTTTTCCGACCCCGATGGTGTTAAGATTACGAGGCCTGTGATGACGTTCTACATTTTCAAGCCTGCCGTGGACCTTGTCATTCTTTGGCCGAGAGCTTCATAATTTTCGAAGTGCTTCAAACCTTCTATTTCCCCTATGATTAGTGCTAATGGAGGATGGTTGCCCACTTGAACTCCTATTAAAACAGGGGCATATTCACGTGAAGAAAGATTTTGGCAACGTTGTACAAGAAAGACCTAGGACCTAGGGAAGGTTTTCATTCCCCTCCTCCAGGGGAGGGGCGGGCCACCTAGAAGGTAACGCCTTCTCTCTGGCCATAAGAATGAGCCTTCAGCCAGTCTTACATATCCTGGAGTGTTACAAACGAATTGCTCTTTGGACTGAGTGCGCCAATTGGAGAATTCTCCGTGCATCAACTTGAATGTATGAACAAGTGAGAATTATTTAAAACGTGGCTGATTTTGAAACTCGAACCAGTTACTTCTAGAATCAATGGGTTCACGCTACGCTCTAGTCTGCACTTACATGCGCTATGCTATTAAGTTGCACCTGATGAAATTGTGAACCCACGATAAGCTAATGGCTTTCCCTAGTCTTACACATAAAACAGAGCACTGATAATGACTGATTCATCAATTTATTTATAATGCAGGTGCTGTACCAGCGTGACAGGCAGCCAGCATTATTAAGCATTGAGTTTACTGTATATATACTGAGTGGAACTGTCTTACTAATTCACGACGACCAATAACATTGTACTACTAACTTCTGTTCTCCTAAACTTGACATCAGAAGCCTGCCTAGACTTCACAAAATTTGTTGTTCAAAGTGGCATTGCTCCCAGCCATAATTAATTTAAAATAATTCCATATCAATAACTCTTAATTATAAATCGATATTATCTTCCTAGCAGCTCTTCTTCTACTTCTTTATCTGTTTATTCTCTAGGGTCGGTTTTCCCTCGGACTCAGAGAGGGATCCCAACTCTACCGCCTCATGGGGAGTGACGTAGAGCTTCAGACTCTGGATCGAAGGATAAAACTGAGGAGGAGGACCAGTACCTCATCCAGGCTGCCTCACCTGCTATGCTGAGCAGGGGCCTTAGGGGAGGAGAGATTGGAAGGGATGGACAAGGAACAAGGAAGGAAGCGGCTGTGGCCTTATGTTAAGGATTTGCCAGAATTTGCCCGGAGAAGTGGGAAACCACGGAAAACCACTTCGAGGATAGCTGAGGTGGGAATCGAACCCACCTGTACTCATTTGACCTCCCGAGGCTGAGTGGACCCCGTTCCAGCCCTCGTACCACTTTTCAAATTTCGTGGCAGAGCCGTGAAAGGAACCCGGTCCTCCGGGGGTGGCAGCTAATCACGCAAACAACTACACCACAGAGGTGGACCCTAGCAGCTCACAGAAACAAATATCCAGTTTCTTTATGTAATAATAAGAAGAAGAAGTAGAAGTTAGAGTAAAAAGGAGAGAAACATTCTCCGCAACACACTTGGTCCAAACTACGAAAACGAGATCTACATAAGAAAATCCAGACAATAAATCTAGAGAAGACACGGACACAATGCGCAAACGCAGGACTCGCTTCTAAGTTCACTTACTACGAACGGACGACTATTGATGGACAATACGCATTTTTAACTATTTCGACTCAAAAGCCAAAATAACAGTTCCCTGGTAAGTTAACGTCAAGGTGCGTACGACTAGAGCAAAAAAAAAATGGCGTATGGCTTTAAGTGCCGGGATTGTCCGAGGACAAGTTCGGCTCGCCAGATGTAGGTTTTTATTTGACTCCCGCAGGCGACCTGCGCGTCGTGATGAGGATGAAATGATGATGATGATGACGACACGTACATCCAGCCCTCGTACCAGCGAAAGTAACTAATTATGGTTAAAATTCCCGACCCTGCCGGGAATCGAACCCGGGACCGCTGTGACCAAAGGCCAGCACGCTAACCATTTAGTCATGCAGCCGGACTACATGATGCGCACTAATGAGAATTTTTCAGAACAAGCATCGTAACTTTTGGGACTTTACGGGATGAGAAATGGACCACTGGTGCAAAGTGGTCGGATGAACGCCGCGCTCGACACACCAAGCTAATGAAAAACCTACTGGATCAATCGAAACCTGAGAAAACCCGAGAATGTGTAATGAAACTTATCACGGTCCCGAGTTGCCCGATTAGAAAATAATAAATAAATGGTAATAATAACAAAAGTAATCATTTAACTTCCCAGAATGGAACTGTAATTAGATTTCACGAATTGCTACTTTTCAGTCGTGTAACAACGCTTCCCCCACCCGGTGGTTCCACAGGTGGACTGCCGCCCCGTTTCTACCTGAGAGAACGATTGTAGGCCTACTTTCCACTTATTAATACATCCATCAATTTAATCACATTTGCAAACTGTCTCCTGTATGCAAGCTCACCGCTACACGACCGGAACCGCGTAGCCAACTCGCTCTAATCTGATTGTAAGGAAGACTCTGCACTTCAATAAATCAATTTTTGTAACTACTATTTTATCTCCTAGTATATACTGGATAGCCTTGTTCCTCACTAACACTGAATGAGAAAATGCTGTCCCTCTTAAGATAAAATCCACCTTGTTGAAGCATTGCCCTTTATTGATGATAGTAAAAAAAGATGAGATCATCGGGATCTCGTTTTAGAATGGTTGCTAAGAGAAGCATCAAGGAGTTTTAAAGAAATAATTATGATCGCTGGAAAGTAGCAAATATAAATATAAACGGTGTGTGTCTTTCTTAATCTGTTTACCCTCCAGGGTTGATTTTTTCCTCGTACACAGCGAGGGATCCCACCTCTACCGCCTCAAGAGCAGTGTCCTGGATACAACTGGGGAGGATGACCAACACATCGCACAGGCGGCCCCATCTGCTATCCTGAACAGGGGCCTTGGTAGAGGATGGGAAGATTGGAAGGGATAGACGAGGAAGAGGGAAGGAAGCGGCCGTGGCCTTAGGTACCATCCCGGCATTTGCCTGGAGGAGAAGTGGGAAACCATGGAAAACCACTTCCAGGATGGCTTAGGTGGGAATCGAACCCACCTCTACTCAATTGATCTCCCGAGGGTGAGTGGATCCCGTTCCAGCCCTCGTACGACTTTTCAAATTTTATGGCAGAGCCGGGAATCGAATCCAGGCCTCCGGGGGTGGCAGCTAATCACACTAACCACTAACGGTGTATGTAATTGACTTAAAGCAGTCTTGCTTACGGTGGGCTTTTCCTCCCGCGGGCATACAGCATGTAATCGAGCGGACAGTGAGTCTGCTGCAGAAACAGTGACGTTGTGGTTACGTCATCATCGTGAAGGTCAGTGAACGGTGAACGTTCATTTAATTATTAAAAGAACAGTGTTACTTTTCTTTTTTCCAGTGGACAGTAATCTACATACATTTCAATATAACTTACGTAGTAAGAAATTAGTTATATCTGTTCATTACAGTCTACGTATATTGACCGGATACAATACAGAGTTATAAACTCAAAAAGTGTCTATACTGTACGCAATTAATTAACAGCTTTCACTGTTTTATTTTGAGAGAGGTATGCTTTAGAAATTTAGTCTGCTTGGATCAATGGTCAGCGAACTTGCCTTCTGTTCAAAGTGTCCAGGTTTCGATTCCCTGCCAGGCCGAGGATTTTAATTGAGTACAATTAATTCCTCCAGTTCTGGTACTGGCTGTCTGTGATCGCCTTAACACACATCTTAATTTACATATTACACATTATCCTACCAAACACCACAGAAACCGGTGGCATTTTTTACAGTAGCTCTTTATACTTCAAGCAATTTTCAAAAGGATGGATGCGACTACGGTCTTTGAAATATGTGCCATCAGTAACAATTTCACTGAATCTACGAATATCCTTTTTGTGTGTGTGTGTGTGTGTGTGTACACCGTTCTTTCATTGACCTGAATGTATCGTGTGAATAGCATAGACAACTCGAATAGTCTATTGTCAGAAATGTATCGTTAACTAACACAATAACAGCACACAATAGCAGCAGTAAAATGGTGCATCCACTGTTCATCAACTATTTCCCTCCATTTTTTTGTCTGCATGGATCACTGAGTAATGTCGCTGACTTCTTGTAAATCATCCACAATTTCACAACGCTTGTTTCGCATGTATATGCTGGTACGGATATTCGACGTCACATAATGTATGTAAACAAGTGTCAAAAACACTCACCAACAACATGAGAAGGTACAAGAGTGGATACCTCGTAAATGATTACATGTACTGTACTTCTCACAGAGTACCTTAAACGGGTTTCTAAGTACAGCACTTACGTTCTCCTGCTTCTCAAGAGGAGAACAACACAGTAACATGAGTTGGTCTGCGATAGCAAACTGATTCACCAACGCTACGCTAGTTTAATACGTAACTCGACGACACGAGGACAGTATGATTTACCTGGCGTTTCCTACTATTGCCATTCAGAACACATTAGGTCTTGAAATATTTGGCTCGTTTATAGGGAAACTAATAGAAGAGGGCCTCTCAGAGTTCCTGTGCACAGTGCATCGGTCCCACTCGGCTCTGGTCGGACCAACGCTTCGTCTCTGGGCTACTCGGCTGAGCTCGGCTCAACTCGGCTCGCATTTGGAGCGTTACGGAGCAAGTGAAGAAGAGGAAGACAGGCGGAGCGAGCGAGACAGGCGTGGGGCAAGAGAGAGACAGCGCCATTGCTCCAAATCGAGGAGTGGGGGTCTGCACTCTGGTCAAACAAGCGAAGTAGTCTTTTGCACCGTGCACAGTGCACCTGAGAGGCCCTGTAATAGAACAAGGTAAAACGTACATAGCATATGTTATGAGATATATTATTCCTTATTGACTAGCAAAACATCTGCACGTATACGTCTAACACGCCTTATATATTTTTTCTATAGAAAGGACGGGGTAACCGGCATTTATACATACACGTAATATGATGATGATAATGATTATTATTATTATTATTATTATCATAATGGTGATTTTTTTGTTGTACAACCTTCTATAATATTACTCCATTCCGAACATCTTCCATAGAGTACATGAACTGCCTGTAAAGTTTTGAAGAAAAGAACCTCTCCTTTTTCAGTCCCTCATTGGCAGCGACCTTAGGAAGAGTTCTTTTCTATGGAAATTGATTAATTTTCTGATAATAATCATTATCACCATCCTTCCTCTCAAAAGATTGTAACCAATTCTTCATCATAATGAGTCTCCTGGTATTTCGGTTTGGCTATAATGTGTCTTTTCTCAAACCTTGCCCAGAATATCACAAAGAGGTGCTCACCAATAGCTTCAGAGAGTTTCCTTTGCACATTCCAGCTTGGAGCTGCGTTATCGACCGCCTTCTCTCTGTCTCACTTCCTCTTCCTCCTTCTACTTCACTTGACATTGCTTGGCTCTCATGGCTATGCCACTTCCAAGGAATAAACAGCTACTTCACCGCACAAAAATAGCCCACTTTTAACTCCGACAGAAAGAAAGAGAGAGATCAACTCTTGGCATCCGAAAAAAAAGTCAAGTACAAAATATTAAATCTGAGAAATAAAAAAAGGAACTGCCAGCATATTCAAATGAAGTTGATTCTCGTGTCTACTCGGCACGCAAGCAAACGGTTACGAGAGATAACAATCAATATCCCCCGCCATCTGTTAACTTCTCCAGGAAACAATTTATTATGAACCGGAGCTCACTTTGATTTCCAAGTGAATATCAATGGAACGTTTATTACAGTACCACTCCAGCAGAGGCAAGTGCGAGTTATCTACGCATTCTGGCAGGATTGAAACTCCAGATTAGCATTTATTATAATCGTGACTTTCAATGGAAACTCAATTACACAAACTGTCAACGTACTAAATCAGGCGTGGCTAATCGGTGACGTGTCTTGTAATACCTTCTACATAAATCATCCATAACATGTCACTCCACTCTTAATAAACCTCTCCCTTCTTTAGTTTCCAGAAACAATTAAAATGTTATGTACAAGTATTTATTTACTTAGTTTTATTTATTTATTTATTTATTTATTTATTTATTTATTTATTTATTTATTTATTTATTTATTTATTTATTTATTTATTTATTTAAAACTAGCTTTCACAGAAACCAGTCTTCTAAAAATCTGAGTGGGTCACAACAACAGACAACATCAGTATACAATGAGGAGTTCATCAAGGATTCATACTTTCTCGAGTGTTATTTAACTTATACTTCGACAGGATCTTTAAAAATACTTAGTAAATACAAATTCCATGGTGTCATGCTGAATACGATTAGATTAGATAAACGCTGACCCCTTGATCTTTTGTGCAGCATTGAGGGTCTTCAGCGATTACTAGAAAATATCAACACAACATCTGGAGAATTTGGGCTCTATTTTAAATTAAATAAGACAAAATGTATGGTTTTAGTTGTAAAAATCATAACCAAGGTACTCTGAACATCCATCCAATCGAACATGTTCGCCAGTTTAAAACTTAAGATAACATAATCACTGTGTGCCTTTACACCTACGTTGAAATCGGAAGTTGCATAAACAAAGTACGTAGTATACATAGAACAAAGTCGTCTCTCTTCAACAGTGACGACTTCAACCTGAAACTACGTCAAATGACAGTTGGAGCTTACAACTGGTTGGCTGTCTGGTATGGTGTTTTTTTTTTGTTTTGCTAGGGGCTTTACGTCGCGCCGACACAGATAGGTCTTATGGCGACGATGGGATAGGAAAGGCTTAGGAGTTGGGAGGAAGCGGCCGTGGCCTTAATTAAGGTACAGCCCCAGCATTTGCCTGGTGTGAAAATGGGAAACCACGGAAAACCATTTTCAGGGCTGCCGATAGTGGGATTCGAACCTACTATCTCCCGGATGCAAGCTCACAGCCGCGCGCCTCTACGCGCACGGCCAACTCGCCCGGTCTGGTATGGTGTGGAGGCTTGAACATCGACGGTTATCACCACGAAAATATTCGAATCATTTGGAATGTAGATCCGTCTAAAAATGCTAAAAATAAGCTTGACTAACAAAGTGACGAGCCCGCCTCTGTAGTGTAGTGGTTAGTGTGATTAGCTGCCACGCCCTTGATGCCCGAGTTCGATTCCAGGCTCTGCCGCGAAATTCCAAAACTGGTACGAGAACTCTGGATCCACTCAGCCTCGGAAGGTCAACTCAGTATAGGGGACTTGATTCGCACCTTAGCCATCCTCGAAGTGGTCTTCCGTGGTTTCCCGCTTCTTCTCCAGGCAAATGCCAGGATTGTACCTACTGTAATGTACTTCCTTCCCTCTTGCTTGACTACCCCTTCCAATCTTCCCATCCCCCACAAGACCACTGTTCAACATAGCAGATGAGGCCACCTGGACAAGGTACTGGTCTTCCTTCCCAGTTTTATCCCCGACCAAATGTCTCTCGCTCTAGGACATTGTCCTTGAGGCAGTAGAAGTGGGATCCCGCGCTTAATATGGAGGAAAACCAACTCATGACGGTAAACGGCTTAAATAATAATAATAATAATAATAATTATTATTATTATTATTATTATTATTATTATTATTATTATTATTATTATTATTATTATTATTATTATTATTATTATTATTGTTGTTCCGGGGTATTCTGTGGAACGCAGAGCTGAAAGAAGGTGCGGGCTTGAATGGGTCTATCTTTGACAGTCAGAAGACATTTGAAATAAAAATTTTATCAATCAATTCGCTTTGCTAAAACAGGATTCCAGTTACAGAACTAGTTAGTTAGATCAGGTACAAAGTAGGTAACATCAAAAACTTATACATTAGGAACCTGAGCTTATCGCTCTTCAAATTGACAATTTAACGAGAGCACTGAGACTTATTTCTAACACATTCAAGGAGAAAGATCTTCCAATTTTTATTTACAGGGTATTTAAAATTACACCATTATCAAGAGCACTTTTGCTCCAAAATATTACAAGTTGTGGCCGTCCAAAGGCACCCAGTTTACCTTACAAGAAAGAGCCTATATGCACTACAAATTCTACCAAGGAGACTGCGCTCCCAAACCCATACAGCCTACTCAAGGCAACCTTTAACTTTTACATTTGCTCAATAAACTTAACAATATCTGGCCTCTCTAGGCACGACCTAAATATTAACAAGACCGTATTGGTAGTCTTTAAGTTTACATGAAAGAAATACTACAGGTGTACTGAGTACCCATTCTACCGGGCCTTTGTGGAAAACAACAGGTTCAATTACTGGCCCAAAACCCAAAATGTATGGAGGCGGAACTTGCGCTCTTTGAAATCAAAGATAAAACCCTACTTGGGCTTGCGGCCCGACGATGCAGAGGCTAACCTGACACTACTGAGGTGACTAGATGAACAAGTTAAGTTACAAGACTACAGATAGAAAACGGTTGCAAAAACATAGTCACATCAAATACAAGTTGATTGGGAACTCGACAGGGTGTCACACTCACTATTCCCGAATTTTAGTTCAATACACTTGATTTACTCGAACTTTTACATGATAAGAAAGATAAGTTTACATTTTAGGAAATGGACGGTTATATAGTTAGAGATTGGAAACTTCCCCTCGAATCAGCTTGCGGAGATAACTACTGAGATATAAATATGGTGGTCATTACCTTAGCTGATGTTCTGCTCACCGAGGGATGAGGCCACCGCCTTTTCTCTTAGCACACACACACAATAGCACGACGATCAAACAGACAAGTTAACACGAAAAAGCGTTAGCTTTTATACCCGAGAGGAAGGTTCGAGAAGGCTCTGGTCTAAAACCAGACACAACCTCTCATTTTTATTGGACAGTCAAAAAGTTACAGGGGCCGATGACCTTCGATGTTAGGCCCCTTAAAACAACAAGCAGCAAAAAGTTACAAGAAGCCTATGATTGGCAGAAAAATAAACACACACAATTTCTGATTGGCCAGACTCCAAAGCTGGAGGGATGAGTAAGAAGTGTTGCAAACCTTGAAGTATCAAAACCAAAGAAAGTCAATTCAGTTTAGAAAACCTATGATCACAAAATTTCTTTAAAGTTCTAGTTATTGCACTTTGCACCAGAGTGCATTACATCAGTTCTTGAATGGAAACATCTATGAAGAAAAGTCCAAACTTCTTGAAATAGTTGTTGCAAGCTGAGATACACTCAAATAAAACAAAAGAAATCCAGTCAGTTTAGGAAACCTAAACATAACACATTACTCTATTACTTTAGAAGTGACATCTTTTGATCAATGTCCCAACTTCTTGCACTAGTCGTTTCAATTTTTATGTGATAGATAGCGTTCTTCAAGGCGCTTCATTGAAATGCACGAGGTTGAGGTACAATAATAATAAAGTGATGAAGTGAAGTGTCCTAAGAAGAGCAAATAATAAATTCAGCACTTGTCTGTCATTAAAAATAGAAGCACTTTATATTTAGGACATGTGCTTAGCAACCTAAAATACCAGCTGTTTCAAATAGTGAAAAGAAAGGTTGAAAGCAGACGACGTAGTACAAGAAGAAGACACATATCCTAGCTTCAGTCTACCTTATGTCCATGGTCAAGACGTCGAATTTCTTTGGTCTGACACCGTTGTTGCTGTTCGAGTCCTATTGGTGGGAAAATGTTCACCATCAGAATGTTAGCCGACAAGGTAGGGGAGTAGTGGTATACAATTTCTAATGGAAAATTTTAAATTCCCATGGAGGGAATTAGATATTTTTCACCAATAGAGCATGTCAATGTCAAAAACATATCAGATGTAAGGCTTTTCAGGCGTTTGCTCTATTAACCAGCGTTTTGTCTTAGGTCTGACACTAGACTCATCAGTGTGGGATGTGTCAGACCCTACCCACTGACGCTGGGGTGTATGCAGGTGAAATCAGAAGCCCTTATAAGAGGCACAGTCTGTTAACTGCATACGGGAGATTAATCTCCACAATGGAATTATTGCCTTCAGTAGATTGCGTGGAGAGCACATCTGTTTCAATCAATCATCATGTATTTGCATTTAGTGATACATCTCGAACACTCAAGTGTCAATACAATATCTGTGGTGAAAGTCACAGCAAGCTTTGGGGTTGTAAGGCCGGGTGTGTGTGCGCAGCGTTTCGCCCAGAACGTGCGATTTGGGATCATTTGTTGGATGTATGGTGCTAGAATTAGATACTTCGAATGGCTTTGGACTCCACGCACCGAGCAGCCCTCCTTACCACCCCATCCTGTGCTAACTTTCTCATTTCTATGTAACTATTACATCTTACATCTACTCTCATCTGTTTCCATATTCATGCCTTGGTCTATGCCTACCGTTCTTACCGCCTAAACTTCCCTCAAAAACCAACTGAACAAGTCCTAAGTATTTTAAGATCATTATATCTCTTCCCATTGTCAAATTTCACCTAAACGTTCCCCTCTCATCAATTTGATTAAGTATCTGATTATTCGTGATTCCATCTACCTATCTCACCTTCAGCATCTTTCTGCAACACCACACTTCAAAGGCGCATGTTCTGTTTCTTTCTGCAACACCACACTTCAAAGGCGCATGTTCTGTTTCTTTCTGCAACACCACACTTCAAAGGCGCATGTTCTGTTTCTTTCTGCAACACCACACTTCAAAGGCGCATTTTCTGTTTCTTTCTGCAACACCACACAACAAAGGAGCATCTTTTGTTTCTTTCTGCAACACCACAATTCAAAGGCGCATGTTTTGTTTCTTTCTGCAACACCACAATTCAAAGGCGCATGTTTTGTTTCTTTCTGCAACACCACAATTCAAAGGCGCATGTTTTGTTTCTTTCTGCAACACCACACTTCAAAGGCGCATGTTTTGTTTCTTTCTGCAACACCACAATTCAAAGGCGCATGTTTTGTTTCTTTCTGCAACACCACACTTCAAAGGCGCATGTTTTGTTTCTTTCTGCAACACCACAATTCAAACGCGCATGTTTTGTTTCTTTCTGCAATACCACACTTCAAAGGCGCATGTTCTGTTTCTTTCTGCAACACCACACTTCAAAGGCGCATGTTTTGTTTCTTTCTGCAACACCACACTTCAAAGGCACATGTTCTGTTTCTTTCTGCAACACCACACTTCAAAGGCGCATGTTTTGTTCCTTTCTGCAACACCACACTTCAAAGGCGCATGTTTTGTTTCTTTCTGCAACACCACACTTCAAAGGCGCATGTTCTGTTTATTTCTGCGTTGCTTATTGTCAATGTTTCGCTACCGCACAGTCCGACTCGTTGGCTGAACGGTCAGCGTACTGGCCTTCGGTTCAGAGGGTCCCGGGTTCCATTCCCGGCCGGGTCGGGGATTTTAACCTTAATTGGTTAATTCCTACGGCACGGGGTCTGGGTGTATGTGTTGTCTTCATCATCATTTCATCCTCATTGCGACGTGCAGGTCTTTCTATTTGTATTAGGTTTGCCAGTTCCAGGGTGTCTCCCATTGTCCTCGCCTACGGGAGTCAAATAGAAAGACCTGCACCTGGCGAGCCGAACCCGTCCTGGGATCTCCCGGCACTAAAAGCCATACGATATTTCATTTCATTTACTGCCGCACAATGGCGCACTCCAGAGGAAAGCCTTCAGAAACATATTCTAACTAGTCTGAATTTTGTGTCCTTAATTCTATCATCGTTAGTTATTGAAGTAACAATATTCATTTACTTCCTTTACTATTTAATTTCCCAATCTATTATTTCCTACATCACTTGACTTCGTTCTACTGAACTCCATCACATCTGTTTCGAATATTTTTTTTTAATTTCACCTTGTACTTCTTCTCCAAGACTATGTCCGTACCATTCAGCAATTTCTTCAGTCACGTAAAAATACAGGCTTGTTTGCCAACCTTCCTTGGTCCACTCTTGTTCTCTTTCCAGCCGGGGTGTATTAGGTTTGCCAGTTCCAGGGTGTCTCCCATTGTCCTCTAGTGTTTAGTCATTCTGATAATAATAATTTCGCGTGTCTGTTTCTAGCCGTGTGCAGCCCTTGTAAAGAAGACCCTCCGAAGAGGGTGCGCGGCTACCGCCATGTGTAGGTAACTGTATGTTATTGTGCTCGAGGATAGTGTTATGTGTGGTGTGTGAATTGCAGGGATGTTGGGGACAGACCAAACACCCAGTCCCCGAGCCAAAGGAATTAACCATTTAAGGTTAAAATCTCCGACCAGGCCGGGAATCGAACGCGGAACCCTCTGGACCAAAGGCCAGCACGGTGATCATTTAGCCATCGAGCCGGACACGCATTCTGATTACTGGCGCAGAGGGGTTCACAGCCTGCTTGTACTTCCGTTACAATTATCGTCCCCGCCAGCACCATAGATACACCAATACACACAGTGGAAATTTAATGTGCTCGGCAGGATAGCTCAAGCGGTAAAGCGCTGGCCTTCTGAGCTCAAATTGGCAGGTTCGATCCCGGCTCAGTCCGTTGGCAACTGAACGTGTACACATGCATCAACCTCATATGATTAGATATACTGACACATTAAGGAACTCCTGCAGGACAAAATTACGGCACCTTCGTGCCTCCTAAAATCATAAACGTATTACTGGGACGATAAACCAATAACATTATTTTTATTGTATATTTTACAATTTGCTTTACGTCGCACCGACACAGATAGGTCTTATGGCGACGATTGGATAGGAAATTACTAGGAGTGGGAAGGAAGTGGCCGTGGCTTTAATTAACGTACAACGGGCGAGTTGGCCTTGTGGTTAGGGGCGTGCAGCTAACGGATTATACTGATGAACGTGTTGTCCTTGATTCCTAACTGAAACAACTCTGACAATATTTTCCTACACTCAACAAAAGCAATATTTCATACCACTGTACGTAGCTTATTTCGCCGTCACTTTCAGCCCACTTTATACGTAGTTAAGGCTGAACCACTAGATAATGTAGAATTAACTTGGTAATCTGTTTGCCATTCGCGCACTGTGTCGGGAAAAGGATGAAATATGCTTCCATGTCCACTGCGTATATTTCACATTTAAAACTGCTCCATTAAGAAACAGTATAGTTTGCGTGCTCTGAAAGAGCGCTTGGAAAAATTATATACCTGTGTGATGATTATCACCTAAACATACTGTGTATTCTTCTTTATAAGAAATCGTATTTCTTTTCCAGTTCGAGAACAGACTGATGTGTGGCAGGATAAAAAGTATTTATGGACTAAGTGAAATTGTAATAAATCTGAATTTCCACCGTACGAACATGACCACATATAAATATGTAAGTATTTCCCTTTAGGGTCCTTAAAAATCCCTTGAGAGAATAACAAAGCATTGTTCCGGATTTCTTCCTAACGGTTGTTCTGGTTTCAATTCTTGAATTTTAAAACTGTCTCGAAAGTGTACGCCTTGTCCATCGCAATCGGGAGCGCGTTCGTATCTCATTAATTCAATTGTATGTTGATACACAATCTCAAGTTTAGTGTATGAGACGACAAGAGCAAAGTATAGCAGATGTATGGACGGAATTCTAAGCCACAGAGGCCATGACGTACCACGGATGGGCAGGAGCAAGCTATGAAGTGCGACATCTGGTGACCCGAATGGCAGTGCACGGTTTTCACCACCAATTATGCAGAAGGAAAACCATGCACCTGATGAAGATTGTACCGGCTGAGATAGCCATGGAGTTAGGGACGCGCAGCTGCGAGCTCGCACCCAGGAGATAGTGGTTTCGAATCCCACTGCCGGCAGCCCTGAAGATGGTTATCCGTGGTTTCCCATTTTCACACCAGGCAAGTGCTGGGGCTGTACCGTATTTAAGGTCATGGCAGCTTCCTTTACACGCGTAGCCCTTCCCTGTCTCATCGTATCCATAATTCCTATCTGTGTCTGTTGTATGTCCGGCGCTCCCTTCTCGCTCCGCCAGCCAGCTACACGCGCGCCATGTGTCATTCTTCTAGCCTCGACGCGCAGCCCTCAGTGCGCGTGCCTGAACAGTCGTGTGTGTACTATAAAGAGGAACTCCCAGCCTGTCCAGATGCCCACTTGCCCCGGTGTCCAGCTCCAGAATACACCCTACGTCGAGCACGGAGGCTACTCCTCTTGAAAATGTGCTTCGACCAGGTGGACTGAATTTCTGGCAGTACGAGGTCTCACCTCTGGTCACCGCTCCTCTTCCGCTGCCCATATCCAGTCATACTATTACATACCGTTATATTTCCCTAATTAATGCAAGCTCCCTTGGTTTCGCCAAGTAAGAATTCTTCCAACATTGAACTTGCCTTTATGAACTCAACAAGGAAGGACTTTCCAAAACATTTATGTCAGTACTTCTGATAGTTTTCGACTATCGACTTTTCATATCAAGGACTATCTTTTCGAGATAGAAGTGGATGTAAATACTGTAAACTTGTATATAGTGTACAAAAGATAGACTCTTTCTCAAGATTCCTAATTCATTTGCTTCAAGTTAAATTTCATTTTTATTTGTGTAAATAGTGTATTTTGCATTTGAAGCGAATAATAAAGTTGTGTTTTGTAAATCTCAACCTTGGTTACAACAGTGTCGGTGCGACGTAAAATCAATTGTGAAAAAATATTCTACTATTTTGCTTTACGTCGCACCGACACAGATAGGTCTTATGGCGACGATGGGACGGGAAAGGCCAAGGAATGAGATGGAAGCGGCCGTGGCCTTAATTAAGGTACAGCCTCAGCATTTGCCTGGTGTGAAAATGGGAAACCACGGGAAACCATCTTCAGGACTGCCGACAGTGGTGTTCGAACCTAGTATCTCCCGAATACTGGATACTGGCCGCACTTAAGCGACTGCAGCTACCGAGCTCGGTTTTTGAGCATGTATCAGAGGAAATGTTCAAAGTGACGACTTTGAGCTTGAATACAAGCCTCCACTCGTCGTCGCATGGAGTTAGGCACGCGATCAAGAATGCCTGGTGCAGTGCGTACTGCCTGAGAGGTTGTCACAATGCGCTCACATAAAGTTGTTTCATCAGGAACAGGAGTCGCATACACGAGAGACTTAACGTGTCCTCACAGGTAAAAGTTCAGGGGATTCAAGTCAGGAGAGCGTGGTGGTGGCCAAGCAATCGGTCCTCCTCTACCTATCCAACGCTCAGGAGAATGGGTATTCAGGTACCTTCGGGTAACAGACTGAAATGGGCGGGAGCACCATCATGCATGAAAAACATTTGTCGACAAGATGCAAGTGGCATGTCTTCCAAGTAATCAGGCAATGCAGTACGCAAGAAATTCGTGTAGTACTGTCCAGTAAGCCTATTCGGAAGAACGTAGGGTCACAACAAGGAATCACCAACAATGCCTGCCCAGATGTTAATGGCGAATTTCTGTTGATGAGACGATTGGATGATTGCACGAGGACATGTAAATTATTACTAAAACTTGAATAAATATGTAAGTAAACGTTTCAGGACCCATGTTGTCATACACATTTTTTTTCTTCTCTCTATGTGAGGAATCCATTCCTAAATTTTTGCCGTCGAGTTTTGGTACACTCTGTATACCAATTTATACGGTAGTCCGCCTCTGTGGTGTAGTGCTTGTTTGATTAGCTGCCACCCCTGGAGGCCCAGGTTCGATTCGCGGCTCTGCACGAAATTTGAAAAGTGGTACGAGGGGTGGAAAGGGGTCCACTCCACCTCCGGAGGTCAATTGAGTAAGGGGGATCGATTCCCTCATCAGCCATCCTAAAAGTGGTTTTTCATGGTTTCCGACTTCTCCTCCAGGTAATTGCCGGAATGGTACCTAACTTCATGCCACGACCGCTTCCTTCTCACTTCCTTGTCCATCACTTCCCTTCCCCATACAAGGCCCCTGTTCAGCATAGCAGGTGAGGCCGCCTGGGCGAGGCACTAGTCCTTCTCTACAGTTGTATCCCAAAGACCCTAAAGTCTCACGCTCCAGGACACTGCCCTTGAGGCGGTAGAGGTGGGATCCCTGGCTGAGTCCGACGGAAAAACCAAACCTGGAAGGTTAAAAGATTAAGAAAGAAAGAATTGTGAAGTTTTCAAATGAAGCAGCAAAAACAATGATCGTACATCTAGTATTCTGATCATTCATTTATTTATGTTTAACACTATATTCCAGCAAAAGTAAATGTTCCAGAGTCTTATCAATATCTCAGCACCGCAGTTTAAGTCTAGTCAGTACAACAGGAAGCACACTGCTTTAGTATTGACTAAACGTTGCGTGCTGCGTCAAACGTGATCCGTTATCAGTA
Source organism: Anabrus simplex (assembly GCF_040414725.1). Taxonomy (NCBI): domain Eukaryota; kingdom Metazoa; phylum Arthropoda; class Insecta; order Orthoptera; family Tettigoniidae; genus Anabrus; species Anabrus simplex. The sequence goes on along the minus strand of NC_090268.1, from coordinate 378,179,922 downwards.
GCACGAAGCAGAGAGCTTTGGTTCAGCGCACACCCGCCACTGTTTATGCTTTTATAACATACAAAGCTTGGAATTTATTGGTATATAATTATCCAAATTCTATTCATATATTCAATGAGTTTAAGTTTGAATTGTAAATATTTATTCGCAGCTAAGTACGGACAGCATCATGCAATCCATTCATTAGTTGTCCGTATCATAACAATTAAATCATAATGGAACACCAGTCTTCATTGGACTTGAAAGCAACACAACTACAAATTACAACGTAAATAAACTTGACATACACACACATTGAACATGAAAGTAGTGATTTATTAAGAGTACAGTAGTTATCGTCATTCTGTCAATGGACCGAGAGCAGCGAAATCATTTCGCAGCACAAAGTACACTCACATATTTCAGCCTCGCCTTTACGTCTTAATTGATAAAGTTAGTCAGCTACAGTTTCATAATTAATCTTGCTTTTCGGGAATTACGACTTGCTACGGCTCCAGCTACCCAGAAGGTAGACTTCCCTCAACAAATATAAGTTAAATTGTTTGAAAGGATAAAACAAACACACTTCCTTAGAACTGAAGCGTCTGAGGGGTTGTGTGCACTAAGTGATATTTCATTCTTCTTATAACCATTTCCTTGCCGCCCCACGGTAAAGGATAGCGATTCTACCTTTTGCTGGGAATCCATGTGTTCGACTTTTGTCCAGAGTATGTATTCTCTTGTTCTTATTATTATTATTCCGTTCATCCTACAGGGTTGGCTTTTCCCTCGGACTCAGCGAGGGATACCACCTCTACCGCCTCAAGGGCAGTGTCCTGGAGGGTGAGACTTTAGGGTTTTTGGGATACAACTGTGGAGAAGGACTAGTGCCTCGCCCAGGCGGCCTCACCTGCTATGCTGAACAGGGGCCTTGTATGGGGGTGGGAAGTGATGGACAAGGAAGTGAGCGTGTAATTTTGGGTCGTGGGATACAACTGGCGAGGTGGACTGGTACCTCGCCCAGGCTCCCTCACCTTCTATGCTGAACAGGGGTCTTGCTGGAGGATGGGAAGGTCGCAAGGGATAGACAAGGAAAAGGGTAGGAAGAGGACGTAGCCTTAAGTTAGGTTGATTGGTTGATTGGACTCCGTTCCAGCCCTCATACCATTTTTCAAATTTCGAGGTAGAGCCGAAAATCGAACCCGGGCCTCCGGGTGCGGCAGCTAATCTCACTAAGCACTACACCACAAAAGTGGCATAAATACGGATATTCACCTATTTCTTAGGGTTGGTCGAGGACCATTTAGCCTACGTAAGAACAATTGAAGCCCGACGGAGAGATTAAGGCCCCGGTTCAGGAGAGCCAATGTAGGTAATGAAATGAATATCCACAGCCTGTTACCAGTCATTCGACCTGGTCAGGAATGGAATGAATGAAGCCCCCATCAAGCGGCGAGGATGGGAATTTTGTCGGTCGCCGAAGCCTGTCGCACTCCTCTGGGGCAATGATTAATGTATTACAGATGAAATGAAATGATATTGGAGAGTGTTGCTGGAATGAAATATGACAGGGAAAACCGGAGTACTCAGAGAAAAATCTGTCCTGCCTCCGCTTTGTCCAACACAATGTAAGTAGTATGGCACCAAATAACCGAATACTTTTGAGAGAGAAATGTTTTCTTTTCTAGAGCCAATTTTAATAAGGTAAAATTATTTTTGAATACACTTAATTGTAGAAAATAGTGTCATTATTTTGCACAACAAGAACTATGCCTTATAAAGTGAAATCTTCCATGAAAACTGTACCTGAATTCGTGACAGAAATTCGAAACTTCAAATGTGATTTGTTGCTATTTGAATCTCTGCTAATGCGCTGAGAGATATTGATAATTTCTTTTCCTCTACTTGATGTTGAAAGTTGGAATTCAAGAGGATGAATTGGGGCAAATATTCGTTTATAGGAAGGGGATTTAGGGATTGGAATAACTTACCAAGGGAGATGTTCAATAAAATTCACATTTCTTTGCAATCATTTGAGAAAAGGCAAGGAAAACAACAGAGAGGGGATCTGCCACCTGAGCGACTGCCCTAAATGCAGATCAGTAGTGAATGATGATTCAAAGGCGAGCGAAATTTGTTATTCCTGGAACAAACATATTTAGTTGGATATGAACCTGCAAAATGGTCATTAAAACGTGCATATTTTACGTTCTAGTCCTCTTAAGCATTTAAAATAGATTCAGAAGAGCATTTGTTTGGGAACTTTGGCGCCCTTAATTCCCCCATAATTACATTCTAACCAGACGAGTTGGCCGTGTGGTTAGGGCTGCAAATCTGTGAGCTTGCATCCGGAAGATAGTGGGTTCGAAACCCACTATCGGCAGCCCTGATGGCTTTCCGTGGTTTCCCATTTTCACACCAATCAAATGCTGGAGCTGTACCTTAATTAAGGCCACGGCCGCTTCCTTCCCACTCCTAGGCCTTTCCTTTCTCATCGTCGCCATCAGGCCTACCTGTGTCGGTGCGACGTAAAGCCAGTTGTAAAAAATATATATATCTATATAAATAAAATTGTAGGGGGTCCGATGTCTGTAATTTCTTTTGTTTTGCCAATTTTTTCAGATATTTATCCATTTTAGGTCAACTCAAGACCGAATCGGTGGTTTTTATGTTTCGTGTCTGTCTGTTTGCCTTTCTGTTTGTCTGTTTGTCTGTTCCACCATCACGTCGAAACGACTTGATAGATCTCAATCAAACTTCATATTTAGAGTATACTCATTCCGGGGAAGGTTTCGATATGCATATCATTTTAAAATCTTTGAATACTCGGGGGGTTTATAAGAAAACCAGAATGGTTTTTCCACCATCACGTCGAAACGGCTGGATAGATCCCAACCAAACTTCATATTTAGAGTATACTCATCCCGGGGAAGGTTTCAATATGCATAACATTTTAAAATCTTTGAATAGACGGGGGTTTATAGGAAAACCTGAATGGTTTTTCCACCCTCATGTCGAAACGGCTGGATAGATCTCACCCAAACTTCATATTTAGAGTATACTCATCCCGGGGAAGGTTTCGATATGCATATCATTTTAAAATCTTTGAACATACGGGGGGTTTATAGGAAAACCAGAATGGTTTTCCTCCATTTTCTCTTATACTATTGATTTTCTGTAAACCTCGTTTACCGTACGTGAAACGTCTCTTCATTATAAACAACTTCCGTTGTGTTCATAATTTACCTTACTCGTCACATGACGGAGAAATTTACAATTTTCCACTGGTATCATGCTCTGCATTGAGTGACCGACAGACCGACATCCCCCTGTGGGTGGGGGCGGTAGAATAACACCCACGGTATCTCCTGCCTGTCGTAAGAGGCGACTAAAAGGGGCCTCAGGGGCTCTGAACTTTGGAGCGTGGGTTGGCGACCACGGGGCCTTCAGCTGAGACCTGGCATTGCTTCCACTTACTTGTGCCAGGCTCCTCACTTTAATCTATCCTATTCGGCCTCCCTTGGTCAACTCTTGTTCTTTTCAGACCCCGACGCTATTAGGTTTGCGAGGGCTAGGGAGTCTTTCATTTTCACGCCCTTCGTGGCCCTTGTCTTCCTTTGGCCGATATCTTCATTTTTCGAAGTGTCGGACCCCTTCCATTTTTCTCCCTGATTAGTGTTATATAGAGGATGGTTGCCCAGTTGTACTTCCTCTTAAAACAATAATCACCACCACCACCACCGACAGACCGACAACGAACCTACAGGTTACCATGGCAATGTCTCTGACTGCATGCCAGCAGGGAAGTAACGTATTGCCATTTTCCTCATCATGCTTTTAAATTCGTGGTTGTTCCTTGTGTAGAAGGCAAGAGAGGCGTCAATCGGCCTATCTGCGGGATATTGGCGAAATATCGTTAGATGTTATAACCGCCCTCGAATAGATTAAGTAATAACACCATTACTCATCTTCTTATTATTAGTTTACCTAAGAATCACTGGACCTAAATTTCTCCTCTGTTAACACTTTATTATATCCATAACTCACACCAGCATAATTTACTGAGAGGCATTTGATTTTCCAATACATTCACTTGGCATTTACATATTTGTCGTTAGACGGCTGTCCTCAGTTATAATCCATTTTCTATTACTTTCAACTTTCTTAACTGTATTATTTCTTCCTTAATTACGCCGTATGTACGCGAGTGCTACAAACTACTGGATGTATTTCCACCAAGACTCATATTTAGAATACACCTGTCCTTGATAGGTTTTAGGGCAAATATTGTTTCTAAATCCCTGAACTGACTGGGGGTTTATACGAAACCGAAACAGTGATTTTGCACTTCCACAAAATATACACAACCAAACTTAATGGAAATCTACCTACCTTGATGGAAATTTCTAAACCTTTTTTCTCATGTGCATCATTTCGATACGAGGATTAATAAGGGAGATATCATTAACGGACCGTTTTTCTGTATAAGTCCCATCGGACTTGACTCACGAGCGGGTGCGTTTAAAGCGTATTCCTTACAACTTGAAAACTACTGAAGACATTCGAACCAAAACTTATATTTAGCATCCACCTGTCCAAAGGTAGGTTTTAAACGTAAATAACATTTCATGTTCCGGAATAGACTGGCGGTTTATAGGGAACACAAATGGTGATTTTACTCTTACACAATATATACAGAACAAGACCAACCTGACTGGAAATCGACCAAACGTGATGGAATTCCACCTCTAAACCTTTTTTTTCATGTGCATTTTTTCGTCAGGAGGATTAATAAGGGAGATATCATGAATGGTCAGTTTTGCAGGTCAAGTCCAGCGGACATAGCGCAAAAGGTGTTTTGCATGGAGCAGATTCCTTATCTATATAAATCAAATCGTAACGACTGTGTGCCTCTACACTGACTATTTTGGCGAAATTTTCGTACAGCTTTCCGTTTAAGGGGTAATAATGACCATTTCCATAATTTTTGGTTTAGTTTCCCGAAAGTCCTAATTTTTACCCGCCTCGCCCAAAATCCACATTGCGGCATAATCTGCCAGAAGAAAAAGAAGATAATTGAAATTTGACAAAATTATACGTTTTAGCCTGTAACGAACGGAAAACATCCTAGATCATTAAATTTTTCACTTTTTATCCCGAAGAATATCGAAATATGCAGGCAATTTTAATGATGGTGCAGACCTTCGGAAATTCCTATCACATAACGGATTGCACAATCTCCGTTCAATTTGGAATGATCTACAACCTTGGTCTTATGACTTTTTGCCGTATCTGTACCCCTTTTACGTTTGATTTTTCTCTATTAATCGATGTTAAGTAAATTTGGAATTTCCACATGCATAATTCATACTTTCAATTACTTATATCAAATACAGAATCATCAAACTCTTCACGAAAATTGGCCCACCCAGTAGCCATATGTGAGCCAAATGCTATGTATGCAGCTGTCACATAATTATCCGAAAGGTAATGTAATGTGAGATAATCTTACAAAACCTTTACCCTGTTCCACGTTTATAACTCAATCTGACCCAAAAATAGATGACATATCATACGACCAGCCATTTAGGCCACTAAATCCGGCGTGTCTTATGGTATAATCCTTTGTCGATATGACGTACGTTTAGTAGCAGTTAATCTGTAAATGAAGGTCTTCAATATTGTAAGCATGCATATACTTTCGTATGTCGATCTATATATATTCACTGATGTCGATTTTTAGCGATCGAGAAAGGGTGGGTCTGCTATTGTAATCAGTACTTCCCACACCGACTTTGACTGGCAGTGTGAAAGGGTTCCTTCTCCAACTCCTGTGTAACTGTCATTAGTAAGGAAGGCCTATAATTGTAATGAATTGCAGAAGGCAAGTGAGCATGCAGTTTTGTTTAAAACTCCCCTACCCGATTGTGTTTGGCAGTAGGCAAGGGTGCCCGCCATTATAAAGAAATGTCCTCATCTAAAATGTGACTGGCATTAGGCATAGTGGCCTGCTATTTTGATGGAAACTCACCAACTTGGTGTGACTGGCAGTAAGCTGGCTGGCAGTAGGAAAATGGGCCTGGCATTATAATTATAACTGCACAACTCAATTTCGAGTGATAGTAGGGTAATTGCCTACCATTTATAATAGAAACTCCTCAACTGTAATCTGTCTGGAAGGGGGGCTGCCATTTTAACGAAAACTCCCCAAATCGATTCTGTCCGCGTAGTAGGCAATTGGGCCTGCAATTATAATGTAAACTTCCCAACTCGATTGTGAATGGCAGTAGGCAAGTGAGCCTGCCGTTATAGCACAAATCCGCAAGAAACACTTTACATTGGAAACAACGTACGGGGACCTCCCCATGCTCTTTCTCGGATAACGCTAAGAGACATGCAATTTTAAAACAATCTTATTTACTGCATGTACACTATTTACTTCGATATTCGAATACAATGTAGAATACCGTAGCGAAGCATGGGTACATTCGCTAGTTCCATATAATATTGTTCACTGTACTGCAGCAAAGCACGGCATTCATCGCCATATACTCATAGTAGTTACGTCTCCAACAGAAGCAAGGTGAAATGTCTATGCCCTCAGCTATTTATACAGAATGTATCAATAATACTTGGGCAAGCAGTGGAGGCAGGTTCCTAACACAAAACAAGGAAAACATGTCCTGTAAAACTGCACCCATAAATGTTTAGTTTAAGAGATATAATTAGAAAGACATTTTACAACAACATTACCTGTTCGACACTGACAGCTCATAGGAAAAGTTCAACTAATAGCAACTCAGATAAAATGTGTCCTCCTCAGACACTTGTTTCCAGCCGACACCTGATGCAAGCCCATTCACGATGGTAACACTTGGGGGTGGAAATAGCAGCGCCGTTTTTGGTGCATTGCCGAATTAAAGTGTGTTGGGTGCAAATGCACTGCTGGTATACCATACACGACATGGCACTTTATGTTTTGCCACCGCACTAACATCACCGTCCTAGGCTGGGATAGAACTCGCGATCCTGGGTTTATGGGTTAGGGGTGCGCACTTGCGAGCTTGCATTCGGGAGAGTGTGAGTTCGAACCCCACTGTCGGCAGCCCTGATGAGGGTTTTTCCGTCATTTCCCGTTTTCACACCCGGCAAATGCCGAGGCTGTACCTTAATTAATGTCACTGACGCTTCCTTCCAAACCTAGCCCTTTCTTACCCCATCGTTGCCACAAGACCTATATGTGTGTACGTCACTTAAATCATCTTGTAAAGTAACAATAATAATAAGAAGAAGACGAATCTCAAACACGAAACATTTCATGGTGTATGTTTATAGGAAATGTTTTCCTTGTTTTGGTGTGAGGAACCGGCTCCTACCGTTTGTTCAAGTATTTCTGTTGCATTCTGTATTTAAAAATTATGCTAGGCCGCCATGGAGATTATATAAGTGTGTCCAGATCTTTGATTTTCTTGATAACAATAATGTTTCTGGTTTTACGCCCCACGAACTCTATTTACGGTTTCAGGAGCATGATAATAGAACTGCAGGTATGAAGTCTGACCGCTATAGAATCGCTTTTCTCTATACCGAATATGAAAATATCAAACGTAGCGTTCATTTTAAGTATCTTAGAGAGTTCAACTCCTTTAAATAATCAGAGAAGGGAGGCCTGAAATATCGGGCCAAACGCATGGAAACAACACTGTAAACTCACTAACCGGCACAGATCCACCCCATGCCAGACTAAGTACCGCCTAAATACCTAAATATGTCCTGAAGCTCTGTATGCCATCGAGTGCTTGGCCCTCACTCACCACGGTGATGAACCAAAGAAAAGAGAGGACATTTTTACATATGGTCCTCAGACAATATCGATATTCTGACGGTGAATATCGCATGAGGTTAAATAATGTAGAGCTGTACTCTAAACTTGGGCTGCCTGGCAGAGGCGGTAAAGGCGTGCTCGATTCTCCCGAAAGGACGTGGGTTCAAATCCCCGTCAGGAAGTCGTAAAATTTAAGAAACGAGATTTCCACTTCCTGAGGTGCATACGGCCCTGAGGTTCACTCAGTCTACACCAGAAATGAGTACCAGGTTAATTCCTGGGGGCAAAGGCGACGGGCGTAGAGCTAACCACTCTACCTCATCAACTGCCGAGGTTACGGATAGTGGAAGCCTTTACATTCCACCCCTCCAAGGGCTTCCATGGCCTGTACGGAGATGACTTTGCTTTGCTTTGTACTCTAAACTTAAAAAAACTCTCACTTTCTGTGTGAACGGGCTGTCTCGTGTTTTACAGTCACCTCTCTCCAATGCCTAATCCCAGAATATCGTGTAATATTCTTGATCTTCTCATGAGTCGGAATATATTATTATTATTATTATTATTATTATTATTATTATTATTATTATTATTATTATTATTATTATTATTATTATTATTATTATTATATAATTAATAATAGCCACGTGACTCTTAGATTTTCCCTCAGTTTTTCATTCAGGCTTGTGCATTGTCCCAGGAGTATGACGTAGCCTTGCCCAGGTGACTCAGACAATGATGCTATCAGTGATCGCGGCAGTACAATGTCATGGCACTGAGCGTCAAAGTCAATTGGGGATAGGGGCACGGCGCGGAAGGGGTGGGTAGGTCACCCACCACGCACGCAGCAATCCGGGTTGCATAAAGATAAAAATCTGGTGTCGCTATTGTGGACTGTCGGCTGGGTGAATGTTTCCTGTGCGCATGGCAGTGCGGCACGTCCATCACGTTCATCCTGCACCACACAACATTTCACAATATAATATTACACCCTGTCACCCAGGATGCTGAAAGCTCTTGTGAGAAGCGGACAACAAATTTAGCGTGAAAGCATCCTTTGCTGGGGTTATCACGAGTTCTGAGATGTCAGCTAAATACAATGATGCGACGCTATAATCCCGTGGTAAAACTGAATATAATGGTTATAGCCCAAGCTGTTAACTATCAGAAAATTGTACGCAGAATTTTGGAGATATTCCTGTCTGTGTACTCAACTCCTAGTCTACCAATGCGCATGTCTGAGTTTTCAATACACTAACAGAGTTCGCCACCAGTCGTTTACGACTTGGTACTACGCAACCCCGTAGTTTATAGTTAAAAATAAATATCAGGTCTTGTTCCTAAACATAATTTGTTCAACGACATATTTGGTGTTAGTTCACCACAGTGATGAAGTCAGTCATTGCCCTCCTATTACTAAACTAGTAGGCTTGATCTTAAATCAGGTTGGTGGATTTTAAGGGTTTTTAATTTCGTGTGGCTATTTCTAGCCGAGTGCAGCCCTTGTAAGGCAGACCCTCCGATGAGGGTGGGCGGCATCTGCCATGTGTAGGTAACTGCGTGTTATTGTGGTGGAGGATAGTGTTATGTGTGGTGAGTGAGTTGCAGGGATGTTGGGGACAGCACAAACACCCAGCCCCCGGGCCTTTGGAATTAACCAGTGAAGGTTAAAATCCCCGACTCAGCCGGGAATAGAACCCGGGACCCTCTGAACCGAAGGCCAGTACGCTGACCATTCAGCCAACGAGTCGGACGATTTTAAGGGTAAACAGTGAATAGACATCGCGTGTTCGATTTCGGTTCGTTAATTAAACTCTTTTGGACTAATTTTGACATTGCGATGTACCTTAAAAGCTACCGTAGTTGAAGGAACGCTAAGCAACTTACTTTTCTGTTATTATTATTATTATTATTATTATTATTATTATTATTATTATTATTATTATTATTATTATTTCCTTCTTTCTTTCCTTCTTTCTTTCTTAATCCGTTTACCCTCCAGAGTTGGTTCTTCCCTTGAACTCAGCGAGGGATCTCACCTCTACCGCCTCAAGGTCAGTGTCCTGAAGGGTATACAACTGGACAGGAGGACCAGTACCTCTCCCAGGCAGTATCAACTGCTATGCTGAACAAGGGCCTTTGCGGGGCAAAGGGGATATTGAAAGGGATAGGCAAGGAAGAGGAAAGGAAGAAGCTGTGGCCTTAAATTAGATACCATCCCGGCATTTGCCTGGGGGTGAAGTGGGAAACCATGGAAAACCACTTCGAGGATGGCTGAGGAGAGAATCGAACACCCCTCTACTAAGTCGACCTTCCGAGGCTGAATGGACGCAGTTCCAGCCCTCGTGCCACTTTTCAAAGTTCATGGCAGAGCCAGGAATCTAACCCAAGCCGCCGGTTGTGGCAGCTAATCACACTAGCCACTACACCAGAGAGGTGGACATTATTATTATTATTATTATTATTATTATTATTATTATTATTATTATTATTATTATTATTGTTGTTGTTGTTGTTGTTGTTGTTGTTGTTGTAACCAATGATCTGATTGGTTACGTAGTAAGGACCATTTAGCTGTAACTTATATTCGGGAAATATTGGGTTCGATTCCCACCTGTTACGGGTTTTCCATGATATTAATAATTCTGATCAAGCAATGATATTCTGAGTAGCCGTCTATAAATCCACATTTTAAAGGCTTCGATCTTCATTTAAGACGCCTTAGCCAATGTCCGTTCAGGTTATCTGATCTCTCCATTTGTAAATTTAGTAGAAGCTCGTTCTAAGAAATCACATAGGGATAATTAGATCTTCTTTAAAAAGGTAAGTACAGTATTTAAGCTTCTTGTTTAAAATGACCTAACATGTAGGTCATCGTCACACAGTATTTAAGGAGGCAGCTTATATGTCAACTTCTTCAGAATGGCGGAAGAGCGAAGAAGAGCCATGGGCTACCAAGCGACCGCTGCTCAGTCCGAAGGTCTGTATATAATGAGGTGCCGTGTTGTCAGCATGACGAATATTCTTGGTCGTAATTTTTAGCTTCCTAGACCGGGGCCGCCATCTCAACTCCTTAACTGTAATCACGTAGGCATGGTGGACCTCGAACTAGCCCTCGGAATGAGGTAAACATCCCTCGACTGGCCGGGAATCAAACCGGGGCCACCGGATTAGAAACAAGCACGCTGCCCGTACATAGCGGGGCCGGCTTATATGGTAACTGCAAGCCTGAGTAGTAGTAATAATAATAATAATAATAATAATAATAATAATAATAATAATAATAATAATAATAATAATAATAATAATGTTATTTGTACGTCCTACTAACTACCCTTTACGGTTTCCGGAGAGGCCAAGTTGCCAGAATTTTGTTGGTAAGGAGTTCTTTTACGTGCCAGTAAATCTACCGACTCGAGCCTGACGTATTTGAGCATCCTCAAATACCACTGAATTGAGCCAGGATCAAACATGTCAAGACGGAGTCAGAAGGCCAGCGCCTCAACCCTCTGAGCCACTCAGCCCGGCCTGAAGTATGTAAACCAGTTGTTAGTTGTACGTTACTCTCTAGATCGTGATCGTAGCCTTTCCAATTTTAAGTGGGCGTGACGTTAGATTTCTGAAGTCCTATAGGTAATGGGTGAGACGTCAGTGGGGATGTTTTTTCTTATATTTGCAATTACAAGGCAAATATTCAAAATTCGGATCAAATAATTTGTAGTTCTATACAGTGGCATATACACCGCATGCTTTTATTTCTTTTTAGGAGTGTTGACGAAATATACCTTAAGCTACAACTTCTAATGATATGAGAGAATTTAAACTTCACATTTTACGCGTTGAGGGATCACAGAGATGTAATTACTTCCCTATAAATACCTTATTAGCCATTAGTACTGATCAGCCTATTTATTGTAATTACTTGCTGTTGATACGGTGCAGTACTGTTGGAATGTTATTATCCGGAGAGGTGGGCTCGCTGATTGAGGTAGGATTAGAGCCGATGTTAAACAACTGATCAGAGTAGACTGAAGTAAGGGTGAAAAACCCAGGTGTGGTCCTGTGGAACCTGTTACGGAGGATTAATACAATACTATCCGTCCTCACCATTAATTACTTACTTCTTACAGCGTGGTGTAAATAGATTCCATGCACGAGACTTGGCTGATTGATGGTAGCTCAAGCGCAGGAGGTAACATACAGTACTTACTCACTGTACAGTCCAAGACATGTGCATGTGTAAACTTTGGGATGGGACATCTAACACAGGGGTTGATATGGGACGTTTATTACAAGGGTTGATAAATCAGTAATATTGTATGTTAAATGCTGAGATGAGATATCTAGGTGAATTATTAGAAGGATTTAACAAGTAGACTTCAAATACTAACAAACAAAAGAACCATGAAGGGCCTTGGACTACCAAGTGACCGCTGCTCAGCCCGAAGGCCTGCAGATTACAAAGTGTCGTGTGGTCATCACGATGAATCCTCTCGGCCGTTATTCTTGGCTTTCTAGACCGGGGCAAGATAGCTCCTCAGTTCTAATCACGTAGGCTGAGTGGACTTCGAACCAGCCCTTAGGTCCAGGTAAAAAATCCCTGACCTCCGGGTGAGAGGTAGGCACCCTACCTCTACATCACATGGCCGGCCAAGTCGTCAGGAAGGCAGGATATCATTATTGTAACGGCTGCAAAGTTTTGAGGGTTTCGTAGACTTACTTACTAGAAATCAGTATTTCTTCTCCATTATTAAATTGTTTATTCTATACAACTGACCACGATGTATTCAAAACGACAGCCAACCTCCAACTGAGTCAACACAGCGCCGTCTTATCAGAGAGTATGTGCGTGACGTCACATATTTAGCACAAATTTTGCCTTATTTTGAACCACTATTTCATGAAAACTAAGTTCGGGATTTATTTATTTATTTATTTATTTATTTATTTATTTATTTATTTATTTATTTATTTATTTATTTATTTACTATTCTTAATCTGTTTACCCTCCAGGGTTGGTTCTTCCCTCGGACTCAGCGAAGGATCCCACCTCTACCACCTCAAGAGCAGTGTCCTGGAGCGTGAGACTTGGGTTCGGGTGATACAACTGGGCAGAATGACCAGTATCTCGCCCAGGCAGCCTCACCTGCTATGCTGAACAGGGGCCTTGTCGGGGGATGAATAGATTGGAAGGGATAGACAAGGAAGAGGGAAGGAATCGGCCGTGGCTTTAAGCTAGGTATCATCCCGGCATTTGCCTGGAGGAGTAGTGGGAAATCATGGAAAACCATTTCGAGGATGGCTGAGGTGGGAATCGAACCCCCCTCTACTCAGTTGACCTTCCGAGGCTGAGTGGACCCAGTTCCATACCTCGTACCACTTTTCAAATTTCGTGGCAGAGCCGGGAATCGAACTAGGACCTCCGGGGGTGGCAGTTTATCACACTAACCACCACACAACAGAGGCGTATTATTTATTTATTTATTTATTTATTTATTTATTTATTTATTTATTTATTTATTTATTTATTTATTTATTTATTTATTTATTTATTTATTTATTTATTTATTTCAACATGTAGTCTCCTCTTTTATCTGTCAATTGAGACATTAAACATAATTGTAAGTTAAATTCTTTCTTCGATATTCGCGTTCTACCAAAACATATCAAGCGTCTTAAAATTTTTCCCACCGGGCGAGTTGGCATGCGGTCAGGGGTGCGCGGCTGTGAGCTTGCATCCGGGAGATAGTGAGTTCGAATCCCACTGTCGGCAACCCTGAAGACGGTGTTACGTTGTTTCCCATTTTCACACCTTAATTAAGGCCACGGCCGCTTCCTTCCAACTCCTAGGCCTTTCGTGTCCCATCGTCGCCATAAGACCTATCTGTGTCGGTGCGACGTAAAACTACTAGCAAAAAAAAATCCTTTCATGTACCCGTTACCGAGAAACGTAAGACTACCTTAAAAAGAAGAAGAAGACTTTATGAGGACACCGACGTCAACTTGAGCTATTCCGATCTGCCTTTTAAGTACCACGGTGCTCCCAGACTAACTGAAGAAAAGCGAAATGGCCCATAAGATCTTCTTGAATACGTTCCTACACCTCACAAGGCGCAAGAAACTATTGCGGGTGGGAATGAAGTACTTGAATTCGATGAACTCTAAGATTTACTTCAATTGAAAGGTGTTAAGTGCGATAGTAATAGTTTTATGTTCTAAATATTGCAATATATACAATGTTAAAGATATTTCACTTACGTAAAATTTATTTTATTTCCTCCAAATATTAATTCGCCCTTACTATCCTGGGAGGCTTCCACAACTCTGAAGGCGTTTTACCAAAAACTCAAATTTTATATACCTCCTACAATGTCCCGGTATTCCTTTTCACAAACACATCAAAAACAAACCATCACAGAAACACACAACTGTGAACACGTTTCCCTATATAAAGTAGGTTTGATGTCCATAAAGGCATCCAGCCATAAAACTGGACTTAATGTACATATAGTGTCAACTCCAAGCAATTGGGAAAAAATAACAAGTCTTAGTGAATGTTCCTTTTTGGAGAATGTTACTCTTCTCTGTTACTAAAGCGTGCCCAGTTTTGATGAAAACACCCTATACAATCTATAAATACATTACAAGTGCACCACAAAGCATTAACAATCGCTGTATTATTCTGTTCCCAGTGAGACTTTATCGCAGTGTTCTAAATATTGTTCATGTTTTATTGGAGACAATTTGTTACGGTGATATTAGTGATGTTCGATAATAATTGGAGGAAATGGTGTGCGTTGTATCACCGCACTCATCATCTAAGCAAATGGAGTGGAAAAATTGGAGTATTTTCAAATGTAGCCTCTACATGGTGAGGCGAGCGGCTATCAATCATCACAACATGTTGCGAGCTCTTCACCTTGCTTATGAGAATAATGTGTCCATTCTGTATGAGCTAATTGCCTCACTTAATCTCATACTAAATTATAATATTTATGTGCTGTAAATTCGATAGAAATTTCTTTCCCTAGATTTCTACCCCCGCTAACATATTTACGGACTGAATATTAGTGATGTAATGCTTTTCGGTCTGTAAAATTAATAATTATTGTTGCAGCAGTAAATACATTATAGTCGATTGCATATGTACAAAATTGTGTAATCACATTATTTATATTATCAGCGCAATAATTCATATAGTGGAAACTGAAAATGTGTATATTATTGTTTTAAACAACGTTGTAACGTCATTTAATTAAAATTTAATTTCATACTTTAGTTCAGGTGAATGATACGGTAGCTCTGGGTTTCAAAGCAATTGTATGAATGCCTTATGTATAGATGCCCAGTGGTTGCAGCCTTGAGTCGAGCAGAGTAGCGCAGACGGTTGAGGCGCTGGCCTTCTGAAGCGAACTTGGTATGTTCCTTCCTGGCTCATTTCGGTGGCATTTGAAGGTGCACAAATACGTCAGCCTTGTGCTGGTAGATTTAATGTCACGTAAAAGAACTCCTGTGGGACTAAATTCCGGCACTTCGGCGTCTTCGAAAACCAAGAAACTAGTTAGTGGGACGTAAAATCAATAATATTATTATCGAGGTCGCGAGGAGGTAATTTTATTTCTTTATATTTTATTTTTTACAATTTGTTTTACGTCGCAACTACACAGATAGGCCTTATGGCGGCGATGGGGTTGGAAAGGGTTATGAGTGTAAAGGAAGTGTCTTCACCTTAATTAAAGTACAGCCTCTGTATTTAGAAGGTGGGAAACCACGGAAAACAATCTTCAGGACTGCCGAGAGTGAGGTGTGAACCCACTGTCTCCCGAATGCTGCAATAACTCACAGCTGTGCGACCCTAACCGCACGGACACTTACGCAGTGAATTTGTTTTTAAGTTGATCCTCTTGTTAAGGGGACTTATGAAGGACGGACATTATTGAATACAGACATTTTGGAATGATATACTTTTTTAAGCGAGGACGTTATTAATTGTTTGACATTTTTGTATAGTGGACATTTTAAGCATGAACTGTATCTCTGATAACCTTCCAACACGTCTAATTCTTCTTCGCATCCCTATTTCCGATGCTCCCATCCCCTCTTTCTCTTGCTTTAATAACGTACAGACTTCCCTCCCTTACAGAATCACACATTCTGAACACAGTCTTTACAAAGGCCTTCCGTGTTTTTATCCTTATGTGCTTGGCTTGTTGGTCAGCAACCGTTTCTTCCTTTAAAATGTTTTTTCTTGTTTATTTGTTGTTGCTACTCTTCTTTTCATCTCAGGTATGCCTCTCTGAAAACCGTAAACGTAGCAAGTGGGCGGAAAACAATTATTATTATTATTATTATTATTATTATTATTATTATTATTATTATTATTATTATTATGCTTATGCATACAGGCCTCCATAGTGAGAAGTTTTCACGTCTTAAACAACAGCATATTTTTAACATTTGACAGCATATGGTGCATTCCCTCCCAGAAGTTTTCGTCTGACCTCTGACAAACAGCAACAACTAAAAGAGGTACTCCCTTGTGTTCCACTTAAGCGATGTTTTACACGCTCTTATATATATCAATGATATGTGTAAAGAAGTGGAATCAAAGATAAGGCTTTTCGCACATGATGTTATTCTGTACAGAGTAATAAATAAGTTACAAGATTGTGAGCAACTGCAAAATGACCTCGATAATGTTGTGAGATGGACAGTAGGCAATGGTATGTTGATAAACGAGGATAAAAGTCAGGTTGTGAGTTTCACAAATAGGAAAAGTCCTCTCAGTTTTAATTACTGCATTGATGGGGTGAAAGTTCCCTTTGGGGATCAATGTAAATACCTAAGTATAAATATAAGGAAAGATCTTCATTGGGGTAATCACATAAATATGATTGTAAATAAAGGGTACAGATCGCTGCACATGGTTATGAGAGTATTTAGGAGTTGTAGTAAGGTTGTAAAGGAGAGACCATATTTGTCTCTGGTTCCAGTGTATGGGACCCTTACCAGGATTACTTGATTCAGGAACTGGAAAAAATCCAAAGAAAAGCAGCTCGATTTGTTCTGGGCGATTTTCGACAAAAGAGTAGCGTTACAAAAATGTTTGGGCTGGGAAGACTTGGTAGAAAGGAGACGAGCTGCTCGACTAAGTGGTATGTTCCGAGCTGTCAGTGGAGAGATGGCGTGGGAGGATATCAGTAGACGAATAAGTTTGGATGGTGTCTTTAAAAGTAGGAAAGATCACAATATGAAGATAAAGTTGGAATTCAAGAGGACAAATTGGGGCATATATTCGTTTATAGGAAGGGGAGTTAGGGATTGGAATAACTTACCAAGGGAGAGGTTCAATAAATTTCCAATTTCTTTGCAATCATTTAAGAAAAGGTTAGGAAAACAACAAATAGGGAATCTGCCACCTGGGCGACTGCCCTAAATGCAGATCAGTAGCGACTGATTGATTGAACATATGTCGCCACGAATAGATCCGTGGGTAAACCTTGGTAGAATACTTATCTATAAAAATGTTTCTCTCTATTATCACCAGTTACTGATAGCCAATGCACATACCAAGCCCTAAATTGAACTAAATAAAACACCACCCTCTCTATTGCTTCCAAACTGGATACACAACCTGTCAGCGCTTTGCGTCCTGTGACATCTGCGCTGCTCTCCTGGGAAGACCCATTGTTTCTCTCCTTTACATCAGCCTGATAGTACTGCAACACGCTACTTCAAGTGCGTGGAAG
This sequence comes from Anabrus simplex, assembly GCF_040414725.1. Taxonomy (NCBI): domain Eukaryota; kingdom Metazoa; phylum Arthropoda; class Insecta; order Orthoptera; family Tettigoniidae; genus Anabrus; species Anabrus simplex. Next base: position 378,162,372 of record NC_090268.1, on the reverse strand, counting down.
ACGTCACAAGATTTTTGAAGTCTCACTCTTGCTGCACGTACTGTACGTCTTGGCTAGGTGTGACGTGCACACTCCAAACATCACTGAAGAGGACTCATCCAGCAAGGGGCAGCAGCTCGTCCAGACAATTGGCTGAGGTGACGTCGGGAAGCAAAGCGGCGGACGGAACTAAGTGTCAACCGCTTGTCTTCCCCACGTTAAGTCAGCAAACAGGAAGGTTGGTCTCAGCCACGCACATCTCCAACAAGACGTCTGCAAGATATTACAAGTCAATATTTCCTAGTGTATATTACGTTTCAATTGCATGTTTGTTGTATTTTTAAGAAGTTGTATTGACAATTGTACTGACTAGAGAATGACTGACAAACATTTCTTTTCTCTGCTACTGAAGTGGACATGTTTCCTTAAGTACTCGACCTATACTGTATTAGAAAGAATATGTCTCAGACCAAATTATAGAGGGAGAGTCGGCCAAGATATTCACCTCTAATAATTTGTAAACGGTTATAAATGTTGAGAATCTGCTTAAACTTTCAGTATTGCTTCCAAGAGCCTCATATTAAAACTTTTAGTACTTTTCAGGGTGTATATATCTGCCGAGACAACGGTATTTCATTTATGTAATAAAGATGTACAGTTTTCTACAACTATCATTGGAGATATGGACATTATCAAATTAGGGGAGTGACTATTTTCAAAATCCCGTCTAGTGGCCATGATGTTTAAGGCGTGAAGATTGTATGGTTTGATACCATGGTTCCAGTCGCGTTGGTCGAAAAAAATTCACACCAGAATGTTGGCCAGCGGGGTAAGAGAGGTGGTGATACAAAATTTCTAATCAATAGATTGTGTGATAAAAGCTTGGACTCAATTCCAGACCTCTCAGCTGAGTATATATTGAGTGAGGGTATATGACACTGTTGGCGGGGATTGTCCGTCTTATTGAGAAGTTAAGCCTTGAGCAGACCCCTTGGTGCTATTCGACAGTAGAAAATAATTCTTCCTCGACTTCTTCTTCTAAATATCTGTAATTTTCTGAAATCGTAATGTTCAATCTTCTGTATTATTCTGTCTCCCGTGTTGTTCTCTAACTTTGTGATGTTTAGAACATCACAGCATGTATATAAAATTATCAAACTGTGGAATTAATTGGAAAGATGTATATATTTCATTTATGGTAGACCATTATAAATTATAATGCTTATATATAGGGTGTTTAGACATCTATTTCACATTATCATCTCATTTCTTTGTATCACGGCAATAACAAAAAATGAACGAGTTAAGTCTTGATTAAAGTATTACAACACCCGTATTAATAGCTTGCAGTAAATTTCCAGTAGCTCGAGATCAGGCGACTGGACACGCCATGCTAATTTTAGCCCTTTTACCTGGAAAATGCCATCATCGAGATTGCAGAGTAACACCGTGCCCTCCATATCCTGAAGGGAAAGTTAGAAATTGTTAACCCCTACTTTTCGAACTTTACTTCATGACGCTTACGAAGCGCACGAACTTTCAACCTATGTGAATAAATGTTACGAAATAATATGATGATATACAGTGATGGAAAAAATAAGAGATAGAACATCAGATCTAACTGGACCATGTGATGTGATAAATGTAGGGAGATGTTGGAGCCTATATACATCAACGACAAGAGCTCGTGGATGTCGTGATAGCTTAAGGTCTTAACGTTGGAAGGTCTTAATATCTTAACGTCTTAATACGAGAACATGTTAACATCTCATCGTCTGAACGTCTTAGCGTCTGATGGTCATGATAATAGAGGCACGAGGTCTTTCTCGTCGTTCTTATTATACGAGAGAAGACAGCACCGACAACAAGAGGATATTCTCCGTTTAGTTTACAAGTTCACTTCGCATCTGAGTAGAGCACTACTCAAAGACACTCTCATTGATAACTGGTTATCTGAATGACAAGAGATAAAATTAGCGAGAGACTGGTTTTTGACTTGTCTGGAACAGGAGATAATTTTTATATATATTTAGTCACGCTATATTTCCGTAATACGGAAGACTACAAGTGTATTCTCTCCATGAACGCAACCCAGTGTGTGTTTGATATTGAAACTAGGGCTCATTACCACCTTATGTAATGAGTATTATAGGAAGTGTTAAGGTCAAAAATCGTTGTCCAATTATTGGGCAATGCACAAATCGGAAATAGGACTACGAGATATGAAAACGACACTACGAGAGGAATATCAAACAACAGCCCCTACACCATCGAACCAGAACCAGAATCTACAAATGGTGAGCTAATGGCATAAATTACTCCAAGTCTTCGCGTAACAGTTAATTTTATTAAATTTTTTTCATTCAATTTTTTTCTTGTTTCTGTTAGTTGAGTTTTTGTTAATACACCGTCACGTTTATCATCCTAATAAATAATTATTTCAATAGTTACTTTCATAAATTCTTGTTAAGGATCCTTAGTTTCCTAGTTAGTGTGTAGTTAATGGTTAGTGTTCTGTTACCTTATTATTAATTAACAACTCTCGTTCTCAATAAGCCATAAGTCTTAAGGCTGGCGCTCAAGGGATATTGTTCATGGAGAGTGAAATGAGCGAGTATTAATTTATATTTATATTAAGGTTACCCGCCACGTCACAACTTGAATTAGTCCAGATATTTTTCCCAAAATGTGGCACTGGGCTCGTCAGTTGGATTGTCACAGTTTTCCGAGAGGCCTTTGAGGAATCACTGTAAGCCTCCTTTGTAGCACTATGCAGTGGTAGTGAACTAAGGGAGATATGTACTTCGCCTTTGGCTTTTATATAAAGAAAATTAAGTTTCAAGTTGGGAGCCATTTTTAACTTAGACTTCATAGTATTCAAGCTGTCTAGGTCTTTCAAATTGCGAAATTACCAACGTTTCGTCACAGTGTGGCAGCAGGTACGTCAGTTGGAATGCCAAACATTTCCATGAAGCTGGTAGGTAGTGCGAAGTTGAGACACAACTGCAAGTGTCTTTTGAAATTAAACCACGGTTCCCTTATAGGAAATTCACTTTTTGAATCGATTTCCTGTTTAGAGTCACACATTTAGATGCATAAGGTGGTTACGGGCGAATTATTCGTGAGTGGTCATACTTTGGTCAATATCTTACATTTGTACACGGTGGGATAGGAAAGGCTTAGGAGTTGGAAGGAAGCGGCCGTGGCCTTAATTAAGGTACAGCCCCAGCATTTGCCTGGTGTGAAAATGGGAAACCACGGAAAACCATCTTCAGGGCTGCCGATAGTTTGCTCAGGGTATCAAGGAAAATAAACTAGATAAATGTTTCTGTGCTTATCCCAGATATTTCTAAAAATCACTGGAGTGCCCCAGTCTCATTTTATGAGCCGGGCTGAGTGGCTCAGATGGCTGAGGCGCTGGCATTCCTACCCCAACTTTGCAGGTTCGATCCTGACTCAGTCCGGTGGTATTTCAAGGTGCTCAAATATGTCAGCCTCATTCCGGTAGATTTACTGGCACGTAAAATAACTCCTGCGAGACTAAATTTCGGCACCTCGGCTTCTCCGAAAACCGTAAAAGTAGTTAGTGTGACGTAAAAAATAACATTATTTATTATTAATATTATTATTATTATTATTATTATTATTATTATTATTATTATTATTATTATTATTTTGGCCGGTAACTCTTCCTTATACCATGTGTTAATGTAGGTAAAAATTTTGGCTTGAAATCCAGCGGAATAGGAATATTGACATTCTAAGTGAAAAACCGGTCATGCTGACATTCACATAGCCTGGAGGAAAACTAACTGGGAAGTTATTAAAACATCTAGGTGATATACGTTAAGAAACCAAGGAGAAGGTGAAAAGAAGAATAGTTTCATTTTCTTTCTGCTATCTCTTTAACCTAGTGCTATTGCGGCTAACTGCTTGGTTGTTATTAAGGTACAGCCCTGGAATTTGACTGTAGCGAAAATGGGAAACCACAGAAAGGTATCTCAAGGGCTGTCGAAGATCCGACTGACAGCCACTATCTCTCGAATGCAAGCTTTCAGCAACACAGCCTGCAATGCATAGCCAACGGGCTCGTAATAAATATATTTATCGAGTTAAACTTCTATGGACTGCGTGATAACAACCAATTTCATTTCAATGTCTAGAATTTGTTCTTTCCCGGGCTTTGATATTCTTGCAGTACTTTTTGAGCCTACTAGCCAGCGCTTTCTTGTGCTCGTCGGGTAGAGGTCCTCTCCGTCATTTTAGGGTTTAATTCCATATTAAAAACTTGATCTTTACCATCTGTCTAGACCTTGCCATTAATTTTACCTTCTGCTATACCGGTCTGTCTGAGATCCTTTTCACACCTCACCCTTGTTGACTTTTGTTTGATGAAATTCCACGTTCTTTTCGTTGGTCGGTCATCTCACAGCCTGAAAATGTGCCTCTAGAATACCAGTCTTTTCTTCCTAATCGACACTGTGATTGGTTCTATCTTACTGTACACCTCTTCATTAGATCTAAATAGTACCTGTCCATCAACACATCTTTACCTAGGATCTTCTCTAATGACCTGCGTTCCCCTATTTTCCGGTTGGCTGACTTGTCCCTGTCTACTCCTGGTCAAGGATTCTACCTGATAAGAAAAATAAAACTGGCCCTGAATATATTTATAAGACTGACGGAGAATTGACAACTAAGTTGTAGTGCCTGAATTTTGCTCCTCTTGCATGTGTTCTTCTTGAGATGCTATGCCAGTCTGGCAGTAGCCGTGTTGAAACACCGGATCCCGTGTTAAGCAACATTGGGCGTGGTCAAGATTTGGATGGGTTGCCACGCGCTGTTGGTGGGGGGTAAGGGAATGGAGGAGCGGAAAGGAACTAGCCACCCTACCGTACGTAAACTCCGGCTCAGGCACACCTCTGGGAAGGTTCGGACCTGCCTTCGAGTAGAATATACCCTTACCTTACCTATGACTACAACCAGATATCTGAAATTTTTTATTCGTCTAATCTTCCATACCGACTGAACATCTGGTCTGGTCCATCACTGATGTTGGTCATATATTTTGTTTTTTTATTTTTTTATTATTAGTAGTAGTATAACAACTTATTTAGAAGAAATTCATAATTTTAATAAGATAATTCTTTTTGGGAGGTGGAATCTAGAAATGTTTTTATTCTTAGCACATTTCAAGTAACTAATGGACCAAATGTCCAAACAGTGGGAATAATGTGTGTCAATAATGATCAAAAAATCAAATTCGTGGCACAACAGCCCACTACAGACCTTGGCCTCTGAAGACTGTTACTGCACATCCAGAAATTGGAATGTCACGTGGTTAATGTGGAGACCTCCTCAGCTAATTGATTGGCTTTCGCGACCGTCCACCGGCTCTGACATCAGGCAGATGCTCAGTTGGTTTCACGAGGTTTAGTGCCGACTGGCAGGGATTCAACCCTGAGGCCTCTGAGCTACAGAACGACACGCTACCCTACACCAGAGGGCTGTCAATAATGGTCAGCTAACAATAGACTCATATACTCTGAGGCGGTTATGACAGAAAAGGAACTGTATAGTATTGTCTGAGTTAAAAGAAACTTAATTCATTTCAGTGCTGGTTGTTACAACACAGAGGAGAAAGAGCACAAAGCAGCTAAATTCTGGACAAAAATAAATTAGTCCTACGGAGCAAGGAGAAAGGAGGAAGAAGGGGAGGAAGGAGGAAAGAGTCCACTGTCGCAGGGCCTGCCTCTTAAAAAGCCCAGCTCGTACAATCTAATTTAAAAATACCTCTTTCATCATGAAAGGCTATGAAAACATTAAACGTTCTTATTAAAATGTATTATCAAATTAAGGAAGACTTGAAGTAAGTAAACCGTGAATATTTACGGTTAATAGCACTACCGCTTACATGGGGAGGAAATATACACAAGACGTCTCACAGTTGTTCAAGCCATGAGACCAAGCCCATTCACGTATGAAAGCCACCACTGTAAGTAGTGGCGTTAACTCAGTCAGAAAGGGGCCGATAACCCCGATGTCCCTTCTCCTCTTATCGCTCCCTCAACCTTGAAAATCGTGATATCTGAGGACTCTGAGGATATTTCTTCGAGATCTACTGTCAAATTATTTACTTGTGTTAGAGATGTCCTGGCAGTAATGCGTATGAGATCGTCTACGTTTCCACTTCCCAGGTGCAGTTCCTAAGTTTCTGCGTGGTTTCGTGTCGTACCATGTGATGACAGTGTTCTTTAATGGCGAACTGCTTGATACTGATGCTGAGATTTTCATTATTGGCTCATTGATACAGAGTGCTGTCCATGGGATGTGAAGCATTCTTCTCCATCACCATATTTCAAATGAGTTGATATTTATGAAATCTTATCCCTTAAGGTCACATTTCAACACCGTAAAGCAAGACATAAAACACTAGTCTCGGTTAATCTCTTTGTCTTTACGTCGCACCGACACACATAGGTCTTATGGCGACGTTGGGGTAGGAAGGGCCTAGGAGTGGGAAGGAAGCGGCCGTGGCCGGTACAGCCCCAGCATTTGCCTGGTGTGAAAATGGGAAACCACTGGAAACCATCCTTAGGGCTGCCGACAGTGGGGTTCGAATGCACTATCTCCCGTATGCAAGCTAATAGCTGCGCGCCCCTAACCACACGGCCAACTGTCCCGGTATTATCTAATCTTCAGCCTTAATGAAATAGAGTGATGCTTCAAGATATTAGATAGCTGAGTTACTTCGTTCTTGAACATGTCGTTGCTTCTCCTGACCTTCAGTTCACAGTTGTTGTTGTCAGCTACGTAAATGTTATACTCCTTTGCAAGTAACAGTTATCGAGAATCGGTCATCATTTACACCACGTGTATAACAAAAAGAATGTTCTGAGATAAACAGCAAAATACGTCTATAATGAAATACTTACATGCTAGAGATTAAAGAATTTTACTGGATAATTATCATTTACCGTGTTTTATAACAGGATCAAATTAACTGTATCATCGCAATTGACATTTCCTAGAGTATTCCTTTAAATCTGGAGCTGATATCTTTCCAATACGCACCCACTCATGGCAACTTTACTAAACTCTCCTATTTGTGCTTTAATACATTCTCACATTCTTATATAGGCTACACTATGGCACATCTGGAAATGAATTTGTATTGCTATCTTACAATACATATTTTTAAGCGAAATTACCTCCACGTAGGCCCTGCAGTACCCCTTATTTGGTGGTCTTGTTCCCAGATGATCAGCTGCGGTTTGCAACGATGTAGGGTGAAGCTTCCTGAATGTGCCCACAGATGTCAGAGGTCTACTTCAACACTACTTCTTTGCGATTGGTGCTATGCCAATACGCTACCTGATGTCCCTGTCCTAATTTCCATGCTACTGAGCGAGTTGTCTCAGTGGTTCGTATCTTGTAGAGATAATGGGATCGATCTCCACTATCAACATCCCTCAAGGTGGTTGTCCGTTGTTTCACATTTTCACCACTTAGAAAATGCTGGGGCTGCTGTACCTTAATTAAGGCCACAGTCACGTACTTGCCAGTCCTAGCCTCCTCCTACCCTATCGTCTCCAGAAACCTGTCCAGGCCGGGCTGAGTAGCTCAGACGGTAGAGCGCTGGCCTTCTGAGCCCTGCTTGGCAGGTTCGATCCTGGCTCAGTCCGATAATATTTGAATGTGCTCAAATACGTCAGCCTCGTGTTGGTAGATTTACTGGCTCTTTAAAGAGCTCCTGGGAGAAAACATTCGAGCACCATCTATAGGGTTGCCGGCAGTGGTGTTCGAACCCACTATATCCTAAATGCAAGCTGATAGCCATGGTACGTGGACGGATTTGAATGAAACTTGGACAATTAGTCACCTTACATATCCTAAGCTTAATGGTAATATTCATTTTTCTGTTAAATCAACGTTAATGTTATGAATATTGGCTGAAAAATAGTATGACGGCTCGGAGCAGTTAGCTGATGATGTGAATGCATTGTAGAAATATACAGATATATCTGTTTTATTGTTACACCAGCTCGGGTTCATAATTTCTTCATAGACATTCATTTTAAAACTAAATATTGAAGAAAGAGCATGTATACTAAACTTCCAAACATTATAACATATTATCACTAAGATAACTATACAAATATGTCCAATTTAATTTAATTCTTAAAATTATTATATTTTTATTTTAAAAGTTAATTAATCCCGCCCTGTTAATCGAGAAAGATGTTATAGACAGCCATGCGTTGTCTACGAGGACACACACATAAACGTACACATTTCCAGTATGCAGATATCTAACGTAAATACACAAATCTGTACAAATATAGAACATACGGTACACTGCTTTCAAATTACAATGCAACAAAATCCAACGCTGCAGGGACTTATACTAATCCAATAATGCCTGCCTGCAAACAACATGTTTGTCTCTCCTCCTGAAGCTCGAATTGAGAGATGCTTCGGTGAGTCAAACCGAGAACATCCTACGTCAAGCTGTGTGCGAGAAGAATACGTGAATTCTAGGTGAAGACCACATTACTTGATTGAATATCCCTGTGTCCTGTTAATTTTTTATAACAAAAGAAAGCTATTCTAACAGTAAATTGTAATCGCTTGAAACTCAAAGTAAATTGGTTGGGATTAATGGAGCGGCGGACCCGAAACGTTTTCAAGGTTTTAAGATTTTTACCCCTCAACCCTCCCACAGTAAGAAAATGTTCTGGAAACTTTCAGGAGATTCAACCGATTCGCACCCAAATACTCCATATTGTTTTATCATTTAAGGTTACCTTACAGTTCGTTGTTGATAATGTTTTAACATTCTCACCACTCACCCTTCTGCAGCGGGGGGTAGGGATATCTACCACCCACAGTATCTTTTCTCAGTTAGTAACAAATTATTCTCCCAGGTTTTGTTGAAATCGGCCCTGTGGTTTAGGAGGAGATGTGGATCAAACATTCCTACATACATACATACAAGCATAGTATGACTTTAAACCACAAATGGTATTTCGGACACAGTAACAGTATTTCACGCTCTACGTAACTATGGAGTTTGGGGCATAATTCATTGCAGCTATTTTTATTGGCATGGATGTGGGATCGTCAATCGAGAGCGAAATGCCTTCGGAGGCAGTTTGCTCCCCGATCTCGCGGAACGAGAGCAGCTTAGCGAGCAAATAGGGGAAGTGCATGACGTAGTATGTACTGAAGGCCAGTGGCGCAAGTACAGTACGGCCACTGTATGCAATCCGCCTGACTGCTGCTCTCTTCTCACGTGACAAACACCTGTCCCGAGCGGAGCAAGTGACACCGGCTTCCTAGAACAACTACGTGATGACGTCTAATCTACCAGACAAATGAAAATGTACAGATGGAAGTGGGGAGCGTAAGGTGGAGTGAAATGTATGAAAAATGTCGAGTAGGTTTTCAGGGTGTAGGATGTAAAACGATGAGACTGACAGCCAGGAAAGCCATATGCTACTTAATGTTTATTCTCGGGGAGTACAGTAACCTTCACCGTAAATCCTGAAAGTAGTCCCCTAGATTGTAAATAACACGATCCCAACAACGCGGGAGATATCGGATACCAGTCGCCTCACCATGTGTGAATTTTGCAGTCTCATGTTTCACAGCGTTGTCAATGTGCTATCATGTCCCAAACCGTTTCACATTGGGGATGAGATCAAAATCGCACGGAGACAAGTCCGACAATCATGTCGGCTGTTCCAGTACTTCTCACGTTGTTCTAACCTCGCCTCATCCATTCTACATGAAGTCTGACTCACTACTGATGTCCCATCATCCCATACGTAGTACCTGTCAAATACACCACCATCTCGTATTGTGGCCATGGAGTATTACTCCATGCTTTCCAGGACATATGACCATTGTATAGAATCACCGTGAAAATGTGAGAAAGAATTATTTATTACTAATCTTGATCATAATGTCCAGTATTGGGTCCGTATTGACTTACAGTAAATAGAGAGATGGATGGTCCACCTAGGCAATACTACGTGTTAAAAAAAAATATATTTACATTTCACGTTTACATTATATCCAGTACTATCTGCGCACTTTTTAGCGATAGATTTATACCCTAGTGCTGAATCGGTCGACTTCGGTTATCTTTCGAGATTCGTATTGGCAACCTATGAAACACAAACTAAGAATCGCTTATCATCGCTGTGCGACATCTGGCGTACACTTTACGTACTCGTACTGTTGTTGTTTACACAGCAAAGCCAAACTATAGAATTCATGCTAGGAACACGTTTCGCAACGGGAAATATTATATAGTATTATATATTGTGTGTGTGACACAGTTGTTGGCGTTAAGATAATAAAGGTTTAGAAAATTCATATCGATCGATCATATTATCGATTCAATTCAGATTTCATTTCCATTCAGTTGGCAGTATTTACCGGAACCGGCAGTGCTCCCTTCTTACTCCTCACCGAGTACAAAAATCTATCACTAAAAAGTGCGCGTACAGTACATGTTTGGAGAACATGCACATTCTCTTCTTCAGCTAATTAGGTTAAAAATCGTGTATTAAAATAAGACCTAATGAAAATTGGGGAGGAGGCCTTTAAGAAAGTTAAAACTATGACAAGATCAATATAACATATTAAAAATTGATGGACGGTGGCATGGAATTAAATTCCATCCTGTCATTTCTATATAAACACACTAGGATGATGTCCATATGGATAAAATGTTGCGCACTGAGCACTGTTGCGATGTGACGGCACAGTGTCTTTGGTGATCCAATACTCCCTTATAAAATTCCAGTAGGATCATATTAAGAATAATATTTATGTAATATTTACAGAAAGAAATAGTTACTACGACTTATGCCCCAAGCATTGTATTTTACTAACACGTAAAATATGAATGTATCAAAATATATTAGAGTTGTAGTACTTCTGTATCGTTCATAATGGAAGCTAAAATGTAATATGAGGTTATCTATGTATAAAAGGGCATATTACTAATACGAGGGCTGTTTCTTTGTTTGTTCTCCAGGAAATGGAATCGAAGTCTCTTGCGTATACACACGTTAGGCTGCAACCCATCCTACTTCACAGTACATAGTCATCCATCCAACGCCGCGCGCATGTGCTGTGGTGCGAAGAATAGCTTTGTCTGTGAGAAACCGGTTGAACGGTTAGTTTTCTAAACAGCTACAGTGCAGTGATGGATCAATACTAGATGGCCAAAGTGAAACGCCAATCGAACGAGCGGTTTCATTATGAGTCTCCACGAAAGTCACAAATACGTCAGAATTTGAGGATCTGAAGGTGATGATGAGTTTAGTGTACAATAGTGGTGGCATTATATTAACGCATACCACACCCCCAAAGATAGATCGTGAACGCACAGTATTTTTGCTCATTTTTGGAACATCCGCTGCGACCAGCGTTTCACAAGAATTGACGACACTTTCTGCATCCACTTCCGAACTGTTCCTGAAGTTCTGTAGGCGATCGACCGCTCCATTTACACCACCCAGGGAACAGAAACTACTGCGGAGATAGTACGGCGCCCACGATGGAGGCAACGGGCTCTACACAACGCTGGGGACTACTTTGAAGCACGATTCATAGAGGAATCTCTTTTGAATCGATTGTAATTAATAGATACTACTTATAAAAAGCAACTGTCGTATAATCTTTTATGAACACAAATGAGGGAAATCCCACATCCCTGATCAGAATCACTCATGTTGTCATGCTGTGGTCAGCCTATGAAATATCGACAAGCGTGTAGCGAAATTCTCATATCGCCGTTGCTCATTGAAAAACCGCTACGTGATAATATTTAGCTTAGAACTCTGACCAGAAAAGTTCAGTACTGCATGAGCTATATCACCGAAGTTTAGTTCAAAGTGGTGCATGTGTAGCGGATCAGTATTTCCCCCTCAACACTGTTACATAACGGAATTACGAGACGCAATGACGGCATCTTCATTGATCATTCTGCCACGTTTCATCGCAATCGACGCCTTCGATATGCCACGTTCCATTCCAAACTGCAGCAACTAATTACAGTTCTTAAGTACGTAGATATGGTTTCAGGGTATAATAATATTACTATTCAATTGTTGATTCCTTAGCTGATCATTTCACCAAGCTTTATTGCTACCGCTCTCTTTCCCTTGTTATTCATCTGATTAGAGTAAAATTAAAGTCAGTAATAATAATAATAATAATAATAATAATAATAATAATAATGTCCGCCTCTGTAGTGTAGTGGCTAATGTGATTAGCTGCCACCCCCGGAGGCCCGGGTTCGATTTCCGGCTCTGCCACGAAATTTCAAACGTGATACGTGGGCTGGAACGGGGTCCATTCAGCCTCGGGAGGCTAACTGAGTAGAAGAGGTGTTCGAGCCCCTCCTCAGACATCCTCGAAGTGATTTTCCGTAGTTCCCACTTCTCCTCAAAGCGAATGCTGGGATGGTACCTAACTTAAGGCCACGGCCGCTTCTTTCCCTCTTCCTTGTCTGCTCCTTCCAATTTTCCCTCTCCCACAAGGCCCCTGTTCGACATAGCAGGTGAGAAAACCTGAGCGAGGTATTGGTCCTCCTCCCTACTTGTATCCACGACTAAAATGTCTCATGCTCCATGACACTGCCCTTGAAGCGGTAGAGATGGGATCCCCCTCTAAGTCTGAGGCAAAAACCAGCTCTGGACAGTAAATGGATTAAGAAATTAATAATAATAATAATAATAATAATAATAATAATAATAATAATAATAATAATAATAATAATAATAATAATAATAATAGTCATAAGGAATCGTAACTAACGCGAGTATATCATAAAGGAAGCAGTTAACGACTGATGCAGCAGATGAGGAGAACCAACTGAAATTGTGGAGCATATAGTGGGCGCATGTGAGGTCACGGCAGGTAAAGAATGTACTCATTGGTATGACGAGGTAGGAAAAAAAATGTGTGTACCAAGAGCTGGAAATCAATTCGGGATTTATGGATGTGAAAATTCCATGAGTACAGTCCATCTGATATGCCCGAAAACGAAAGGTTCAAGCTGTACTGGAACCGAACTCTGCAGACAGACCGGCAAGATAACAAACTCAGGGCCTTGAAATAGGCAGGTACGCTACCTCTAAGAGTCCTCGTGGCTCAGGCGGCAGCGGGCCAGCCTCTCACCGATGGGTTCGCTGGTTCAAATCCCGGTCAGTCCATTTGGGATTTGTGCTGGACAAAGCGGAGGCAGGACAGGTTTTTCTCCGGGTGCTCCGGTTTTCCCTGTCATTCCAGAACTCCAATATCATTTCATTTCATGTGTCATTCAGTAATCATTGCCCCAGAGGAGTGCGACAGGCTTCGGCAGCCGGCACAATTCCTATCCTCGCCGTTAGATGGGACTTCATTAATTCCATTTCTGATCCGGTGGAATGACTGGAAAAAGGCTGTGGATTTTCATTTCACGGTACCTCTACACTGGAGTGCTGACTATTAATAATAATAATAATAATAATAATATATTTACGACGTCTAGAATCACTTTTCTCACTATTCATGAGCCTTATGATTCTTTTGTGGATACACACATTTTTTTTCCATTTATTGGAAGTAAATTAACTAGCAGCCGGCCATGCAGTGTAGGGGTAGTGTGCCTGCCTCTTACCCGGAGGCCTTGGGTTCGATTTCCGGTCAGGTCAGGGATTTTACCTGCATCTGAGGGCTGGTTCGAGGTCCACTCAGCCTGCGCGATTACAATTGAGGAGCTATCTGACGGTGAGATAGCGGTCCCGGTCTAGAAAGCTAAGAATAACGGCCGAGAAGATCCGTCGTGCTGACCACACGACACCTCGTAATCTCCAGGCCTTCAGGCTGAGCAGCGGTTGCTTGGTAGGCCATGGCCCTTCGGGGCTCATGCGCCATGGAGTTTTGAAAATTAACTAACTAATTATCGGAACTAAGTTATCGAATATCGGAACAGGCCAGATGTTGTCCCCATTGACAAACATCTCAGGAAGACTAATCTTCTGGACGTAACAGTCCCTTCAAACCACAATGTCCACCGGACCTATGTCCAGAAGATTGAAATATACACTGATCTCGCAGCAAAAGTTCGAAAACTGTGTCAAATGGACCTGGTAACAGTCAGGCCTTTAGTCATCTCCTCTACAAGCTTTGTTCACCATAAGCTACAACACCTGGAGGCTCTGGGCATCGCCTATACACTTCCACAAATGCAGAACGCCGTCATTCTCAACACCTACCGCATGACAAGCACATCCCTGTCACACCAGTAGAGGTTGGGGGAACTTGACAACAGTCCGTCTCTTGATCGGTGAAGTGCCACTGCGAGTAATAGTCTCACTAATTACTTTTTGACGTTTTTCGGAGACGCCAAGGTGCCAGAATTTTTTCCTGCAGGAGTTATTTTACGTGCCATGAAATCTACCGACACGACGCTGACGTATTTGAGTGGGTACCTTCCAATACCACCGGTCTGAGCGAGTATCTAACCTTCCAAGTTGGGGTCAGAAGGTCAGCACCTCAGCCAGAGCCACTCAGCCCGGCAATAATAATAATAATAATAATAATAATAATAATAATAATAATAATAATAATAATAATAATAATAATAATAATACCGAGCTCGATAGCTGCAGTCGCTTAAGTGCGGCCAGTATCCAGTATTCGGGAGATAGTAGGTTCGAACCCCACTGTCGGCAGGCCTGAAAATGGTTTTCCGTGGTTTCCCATTTTCACACCAGGCAAATGCTGGGGCTGTACCTTAATTAAGGCCACGGCCACTTCCTTCCTACTCCTAGCCATTTCCTGTCCCATCGTCGCCGTAAGACCTATCTGTGTCGGTGCGACGTAAAACAACTAGCAAATAATAATAATAATAATAATAATAATAATAATAATAATAATAATAATAATAATAGTAATAGTAGTAGTAGTAAGATTACTTACTTACTTACTTACTTACTTACTTACCCACCCTCCAGGGTTGGTTTTTCCCTCGGACTCAGGGAGGGATCCCTCCTCTACCGCCTCAAGGGCAGTGTCCTGGAGCTTCAGACTCTAGCTCTGGGATACAACTGGGGAGGATGACCAGTATCTCGCCCAGGCGGCCTCACCTGCTGTGCTGAACAGGGGCCTTGGTGGGGGGTGGGAAGTTTGGAAGGGATAGACAAGGGGGAGGGAAGGAGGCGTCAGTGGCCTTAAGTTAAGTACCATCCCGGCATTTGCCTGGAGGAGAAGTGGGAAACCACGGAAAACCACTTCCAGGATGGCTGAGGTGGGAATCGAACCCACCTCTACTCATTTGACCTCCCGAGGCTGGGTGGGCCACGTTCCAGCCCTCGTACCACTTTTCAAATTTCGTGGCAGAGCCGGCAATCGAACCCGGACCTCCGGGGGTGGCAGCTAATCACATTAACCACTACACACAGAGGCGGACAATAACAGTTTTACGTCCACTAAATAAGTTTGTGGTTTTTGGAGAAGCCTTGTTGCAGGAAATTAGTTCCGCAGGTGTTCCTTTCCGTGCCACGAAGCTGTTTCAAATGTCACTGGACTGAGCCAGGATCGAACCCGACAACTCTGCTTCAGAAGGCCATCGCTTGCACCGTCTGAACTATTCAGCCTGGAATAGGAAGTCAGTATTCAAACACAGTAGAAAGCTAAAATCAAAATGCAAATGAGGTAATGTCAGTGAAGAATTAAGGCTAGTCACACTTAAATGACTCAACCACAGAGTTTGGTACGACTTTCCTACCTAACCATTCGTTCCATGCTCACTTACTCTTTGTAGAGACAATCAATCTGGGAGGACGCGAAGATTTAAGTCGATTGATCACCATTAAGTAGTGGTTGAAAGAAATCGTTTCTCTTTTAACGGCGTGGCCAATAGCAAACCAACCAATTGTGTGCTTGCCTGTGATACGGGTCTGAGGGAGGCTGTTTCGTTAAGTGGGTCGTAGTAACGGCCATGTTTACAGATTGGATAACATTTCGATAGTGAAGTGAATTAGTGGTTCCTCCTCGCAGATAAACTGGGGAAGCAGAATGTGAGCACGAGAGGGGGCGGGGGCTGGAAAGGGTAACTAAATACGGCTGTAAATTACATCGCATTATTATTATTATTATTATTATTATTATTATTATTATTATTATTATTATTATTATTATTATTATTATTATTATGGTGCCTTGGCTGAATGGTCAGCGTAGTGGTCTTCGATTCAGAGGGACCCAGCTTCGCTTCCCAGCTAGGTCGGGAATTTTAATCTTAAATTATTAATTCCCTTGGCACAGGGACTGGGTATTTCTGCTGTCCCCAACATCCCTGCAACTCATGCATAACACTATCCTCCACCACAATAAAACGCCGTTTCTTAAACACGGTGCTTTAGATGAATACCAAAATGATTCATTAAGGCCAACGGCCAGTTCCTTTCCAATATTTTTCGTTGCTTAGTAGTGAGCATGGTTTTAGGAGGTGGTGTGTTCAAATCCCATCATCGGCAGTGCTGAAATAGGTTTTTCATATTTTCCCATTTTCACACCAGGCAAATGGGGCTATACATTAATTAAGTCCACGGCCACTACCTACCCAGTCCTAACCATTTCCTATCCTTCCGTCACCGAAAACCTTCCATGTGCTAGTGCGACATTAAATGACTAAAAAAATCAATTCAATCATAAAATGTCTTTAAATGAGTTAGTGTGGTCACAATGAATGCATAAATACCAGATATATGCAGAAGAAAGATTATTATTATTATTATTATTATTATTATTATTATTATTATTATTATTATTATTATTATTATTATTATTATTATTATTATTCGTGGTTTCCCATTTTCACGCCCGGCAAATGCTGGGGTTGTACCTTTAAGGCCACGGCCGCTTCCTTTCCAGCCCTTTCCCTTCCTTTCCCCATCATTGCCACGAGATCTATATGTGTGGGAGCGACATACATCAGCTTGTAAAAATGTTATTATTATTATTATTATTATTATTATTATTATTATTATTATTATTATTATTATTATTATTATTATTATTATTATTATTATTATAGTAGTAGTAGTAGTAGTATTTCGTTTACGACCATTGGAGATCATGTTAAGCAACTTAAACATCTTTGGAAGTCATTTTGTGTTTTCTTCTCTGATAGGCTCTTCCATCCTCTGTTCTGCTTTACTTCTTTATCGAAGCCCTCGAAGTTATTTATCTGTATCGTGCTCGATCTGAGATGTCCTCCTGCCTGAGACCAACCCTGTGAAAGTAGTTTCTGGCCTACGGAAACGTAACTTCTGTTGTCCAGAATCTTGAAGATCTGCTTTATCAGCCGCTTTTCATGCATTCTGAATAGATGCCTGAAGATCCCCATCGGGTCGCTCGTTTTCCTGATACAGTTCATCGCTTTTTTTTTCAGCCTATATCATCCGGCTACCGTCTTCAGACCCGTTATCTGGCGAAAGATCTTTAAAACGTTTTCCTTCAAGTTATTCGAAGGCACTCACTTGCATAAAGTCACTCCGTTAAATTGCTGCGTTGCAATGTCTGAGCTTATCTTGTCTTGTGTTCTAAGGAAGGCAGTGATCATCTTTTATCGCCTGCCGTCATTGGGTTCCCTCTCACTTGTTTTCATCTGGACGGTCTATTAGATGTATGCTACCTGAAGCTATGGACGCTTTCAATGGGTGGTGACCACAGTCTTCTTTAGTTATTGACATTTGACATTTGGCTGTGTAAAGGGTGCGATTTCTCAATACACTGATAGTAACTACTGGCCTCTACGCCACATAGTTACGGAAAAGCAGATTTTTTTTTGCTAGCTGCTTTACGTCGCACCGACAGAGATAGGTCTTATGGCGATAATGGGAGAGAAGAGGGCTAGGAGTGAGAAGGAAGCGGACGTGGCCTTAATTAAGGTACAAACCCAGCATTTGCCTGGTGTGGAAATATGAAACCACGGAAAACCATCTTCAGGGCTGCCGGCAGTGGGGTTCGAACCTACTATCTCCCGAATACTGGATACTGGCCGCACTTAAGCGACTGTAGCTATCGAGCTCGGTAATGGAAAAGCAGAGATTTTAATGCATGCATGCCAGAAATGGACAGATTATTATCAAACAATTAGTACACTCTCGTCGTGCTCTGTCTCCCTGCCTTTGGCACATCACACCCCGCTCAGAAGCATAGCAACAAGCACGGTACTTCCCTCACTTTGGCCGTGCAAGACATGACATAAATTATGAAAATAAGCAGATTTTGCAAATGTTCTACTTCTACGTCTACACATTTTGGGACTCGTGCTAACATTTTCATATCTCGTCATGTTGAGCACTTATCCAAATCATCGTAGGGATTTTGTAGGCGTATGTTCTAATGTTTCTACTTTCTACACCTTCATTTATTTTCGACTGAAGAATCCGTTCCTGTTAATATGTTTACAACTTTCTGCACGGTTTCCCTAAGTGGCGGGTGTACACCTGGAAATTGTGTTATGAATCGTCTAACGACTTCCCTGAAAGACTCTGGTTACATGAAACTATCGTAAATAAATACCCTATCCTGTACTATGTACACATGCGGAGGCATTATGAGAATTATACCCCGAAATAAACACTTCGTAACTGGAGAACAGTTGGAGCGACAAGACTGACAATTGTTAAACGTTCTAAGCATGGAGCACAACTCAGAGAGTGAGGGCATCGCTGTGCTTGTTGGTACGGCACGGAGAGGAAAGTGATACATATGTCTTATGGCTGGGTTTTATCCGAAAATTTGTGTAACGTAACGCGTCAAAATATGTGACGGAATTGTGACCATAACAACCGTGTAAAAGCAAAGCAAAGCAAAATCATCTCCGTACAGGCCATGAAGGCCCTTGGAGGGGTGGAAGGTAAAAGCTCCCACTATCCGTAACCTCGGCACTTGATGGGATAGAGTGGTTAACCCAGCCACCTTTGCCCTCAGGAATTAATCTGGTACTCATTTTTGGTGTAGGCTGAGTGAGCCTCAGTGGAAATCTCGTTTATTAAATTTTACGACTTTCTGACGGGGATTCTAACCCACGTCCTTCCGGGCGAACCGAGCACGCCTTTACCGCCTTGGCCAGGCAGCTCCTATATCAACCGTGTAGGCAGTGATAATTATAAGGTTAGTATGTATGGTCAGACAATGTTGCCTAGCAAGCACGCAAACTACAGTATATCTTATGGCTGCTTGTCAAAAGAATTTAGCAGCCGTTGGCGGATGGCCATGATCGAGAAACATAATTGTGATCATGTCTTTTCGCAAAGGGAAAAGTGTTGGACTTTTTTTAACTTTATGTGGTCCAGACACAGATAGGTATTAAGGGGACGAGGGATACGAAAGGGCTAGGAGCGGGAACGAAGCGACCGTGACTTTTAAGTCACAGCACCAGTATTTGCCTGATGTGAAAATGAGGAAACCATGGAAAACCATCTTCAGAGCTGCCGACAGTGGGGTTTAATAGAAATATTGTTTTGTTTTACGTGCCAATAAATATACCGACACGAGGCTGACTTATTTGAGCACGTTCAAATACCACCAACCTGAGCTAGGATAGAACCTGCGAAGTTAGGGTCAGAAGGCCAGTGGGGTTTGAACCCACTATCTCCCGAATGCAAGCTGACAGCTACGTGGCACAAACCACTCGCTCGGTGCGAGAGGAACTCATTGTACATCAATACAATCATGTAATTAATCTATTTTGTAGGATCAACATTTACAATGATATAATTTCAACTTCAATGTTTTAACTCTTCCTATCACATTTCAATATAATTCTAAATTAGTTGATAAGTGCAGTTCAGCTATATCGATTTCATATCCATTTCGCAGGATGATAATTGATTTGAATAGTGAATGTCACAATGAGTAACCGAAAGGAACCCTTCTTGGTCGTCAAAGAAGAGAATTCTGCTGAGGTAGACACACACACGTACAGCCAGTCTGGCGGTGAAGGAATGTAATTGTGGGGAAACGTGTGGGAGTGTGTTCCATTGAAACAAATGCGGGCCATTCGCCCTCTGGCGCATTGCTATTCACATCACGATCCCAGACGACTTACTGCGAAGAGGACAGGTACATAGCAGTGTGTGTGGGTGCTGTCTCACAAGGTGATGTGACAATTTGGTCGACGCACCACCCATCTTATGCCTGGCCTGGTAATGTTATTTTAATTGCATGGGCGAATTAACTTTCTAGACCGCACACAAAACATACAAAAGAAACTTTGCCCTACACGACACGGTTCACTGTTTTCCACAGAAACATAATTGTTAAACTGTTCTTCAGTTTCCCATTTCACTTAATTACTTACTTATTTACTTACTAACTTAATTCAGTTTTGACGCATAGTTGGCTAACTGTTTATTTGCTACAGAGTACTGATCGTTATTTGCTATTTGCTTTACGTCGCAGCGACACAGAAAATGCTTATGGCGACGATAGGTCCGGAAAGGCCTAGGAATGAGAAGGAAGCGACGGTGGCCTTAATTAAAGCACAGCCCCAGCATTTGCCTGGTGAGAAAATGGGAAACCATGGAAAACCATCTTCAGAACTGCCAACAGTGGGGTTTGAATCCACTATCTCCCGGATGCGAGCTCACAGCTGCACGCTCTTAATCGCTGATCGAATCCCAGAACAGTATTGTTCATTATTTATTTATTTATTTATTTATTTATTTATTTATTTATTTATTTATTTATTTATTTATTTATTTCATATCCTAACATTTTAAACATTATCGTAAATGAGTATATTAGGGTTATAGTTCTGACCAGTTTTTAATTATATATACTTGACACAAAATTAGTAAACTTAATTATTCAAGATGTGGTGAATGAACTTAAGGAACTGTTTGTAGCAGCAAGATTTCCGAAATATATGGTTTTGAAAGTTGAACATTACAATTGTTTAAGTGACACTGAGGTTCAAATCTTGTCCTTCTAAACATGGCACAGTCGAACAGTAAATTGTCCGCTGTGTGTGAAGATCCACAAAAGCACACGTAATGCTAATTTTGAAACTTTCAAAGTAGCATTTAAACTTTCCGTGGCCGGAGAGAAACTGAGCGAGAATGAATTCGGGCACTAATGTTTTGCACTGGAGTGCACTATATACGTCGCGAAAAAAAAATATCTTGTGACAGACCCTTTTGCACTTGATGTCAGCTGTGAGCTCGCATCCGGAAGATAGTGGGTTCGAACCCCACTGTCGGCAGCCCTGAAGATGGTTTTCCGTGGTTTCTCATTTTCACACTAGGCTGTACCTTAATTAAGGCCACGGCCGCTTCCTTCCCATTCCTAGGACTTTAGTGTCCCATCGTCGCCGTAACACCTTTCTGTGTCGGTGCGACGTAAAGCAAATGGCAAAAAAATATGCACTTGATGTCCGGGGGTTGTTCCACTGTCTTATTAGATGAGTTTTGATTTGGGCTTTTGCACAGCTTAGGGGAAATTTGTTGCAAGTAATTTCTATGCTGGATGAGGAGGCTGCTTTTGCGAGGATATCTGCTTTTTCATTTCCAGGAGAACCGGTGTGTCTTCGGATCCAGGGGGTAGTGCTGTGCTCCAGATCTTATAGTAGCAGCTATTGGATTAATAATAATTGATAATTTCGTGCGGCTATTTCTAGCCGGGTACAGCCCTCCGATGAAGGTGGGCGAGATCTACCATGTTTAGGTAACTGCGTGTCATTGTGGTGGAGGACTGTGTTATGTATGGTGTGTGAGTTACAGGGATTTTGGGGACAGCACAAGCACCCAGTAACCGAGCCAAGGGAATTAACCATTTAAGGTTAAAATCTCTGACCCGGCCGAGAATCGAACCCGGGACCCCTTTGACCGAAGGCTAGCATGGTAACCATTTAGCCATGAAGCCGAGCAGCTATTAGATTGACATTTATCATTAAAGAGTATATAAAATATATTTTTAACATGGGTATGGTTTTGGGCTGGGGGTCTATGTGGAATCATCATCATCAATTTTCCGACACCTCTGTAACCATGGCAACCAGTGGCCGTCTGCACAGACTAGGTCAGTGGCGTCATCTTCTCACTGTGCGCTTCCTTCCTGCAACCAAAAGCTTGAGAAAATCTGCATCAAGTGAACCACGTTCTACTCCACAGTCCTGGAATTAAAATCCTTGATCTAGCCGGAAAACTAACCCAGAGTCTTGGAACAAGAGACGGATACTCTACGTGCACACCACAGGGTGGACTAATGATAATTATACACAGTTCAAAACAATTAGGGGAACATGTTTTTGAACGTATGCCATGCTCCACAAAACAATACCTCACACCCATGTACTGTATATTACCAACCTTTATTCTTTACCCTTGAAGTATACAAAAGAACATCGGTGGATTCGCGTTCATTTTCAGGACACAAACGAAAATGTCCAAATAGAGGTGAAAACAAATTAATAACAGTCCTCCAGGGAGGATTTTTATCACAGTTGAAGAGCTTCAGTATGGTATATGTCCTCGACGAGCATTTATCACAGCTTGGCACCTACATAGCGTGGTCCGTATTAGTCGACGGAGGTCACGTTGCGGTATCTGATCCCATTCTTCAATGAGAGCCTGTTCAAGGTCTTGGAGAGTCTGTGGTGGATCAGGACGCCCACGAACACTTCTGTCAAGCCCATCCCACACATGTTCGATGGGTTTAAGGTCGGGACACACTGCTGGCCATTCCACCTCTTGCATGTCCAGTTCTCGCAAGACAGCTCTGGTGATGCGTGCTACATGAGACCTGGCACTGTCGTGCATGAGTATGAATTCAGGGCCAACACCGTATGCAACAACCAACACATGCTGTAGCAGTATCCTTTCGATGCACCCCGCAGCAGTAAGATTACCACTGACGACGACAAGATCCGTACGGCCATCAATACTGATGCCACCCCACACATCACAGAACATTCTCCAAATCGGTCGCCTTCCTGGACAACATTTGGCATGTACTGCTCACCACGGCGTCTCCATACACGTTGACGTCCATCACGCTGTGTCAGAGGAAATCTGGACTCGTCTGTGAAAAACACAGGTCTCCATTGGCGAAGTTGACGTGGGTAGGGACAAACAGAAAGCGAGCTGCAAGATGTTGCTGCTTTAAACGGGGGAATCGAACAGGACGTCTGGGTCTAAGAACACTTCTCTTAACCTGTTCCTTACTGTATGGTCAGACTCCAGTGACCCACCTGAGGTCTTCTTGCGGCGGTTCTCTGGCAGTTGCTGAATGACGCCGCAACGCACAGATGGTCAGATATCGGTCATCCTTGTGGGGTTGTCAGGCATACACGACCTTGTAGAACCCTCCTTGTGAACTGGCCTGTCTCACTGTAGCGATTCAACAACCGTTGAATAACTGACGGTGAGACAATGAGATCCACAGCAACACGACGAAAAGTCCATCGTTGCTGGATCAGAGTGACGGCTTTTGCGACTTGAACCTAGTTAAGATGTCCCATGGGATGTGCTGGTTGACGTACAGCGTGCTCATATGACTGAAGTAGTCTGTGTACCTCACAACGACACACGGGCGCACCGCTATTCACTTTGTTTTGAGCATAGCTACGCCTACAGATGGAGTATAACTTCGATTTGGCATACCCTGAGTAGGTAAAGTATCAAGGTATGATGTACGGCCATTGGAACCCCATCTACCAAATTAACGTTCACATACGAGACGTTACAAAACATGTCCCCCGAATTGTTTTAAACTGTATATTACATTTATGGTGTTTAGAATGTCTTTTATTTTCTCACATTTCATGAGTCTTGACATTGTTTTGTTGATCCTAAGTTTTCTTTCGATTTACTGGAACTCTTTCTCTGCCATGTGGGTGTAGTGAAAGGATGCATGAACTGTAACTCCTGAATGTCATAAGAGGCTACTAAGAGGAGAATCACCAAAGAATCTGTACTCTCTCTCTCTCTCTCTCTCTCTCTCATCTTCTAAGTCCTAAATTATATACATCATTCTATGCTTTTCCGGGTAGCAGAGAAAGTATACTTGTGTGAAATATTTTAATATTACTATTATTATTATTATTATTATTATTATTATTATTATTATTATTATTATTATTATTATTATTTACTTCTTTCTTCTTCGAATAGCCCTTTTGAGGATACGATGAATCAACTTTGGTTACTTTTCTTTGCATTTACCTTTCTTCGTTTCCAAAACTACTTCATTTTCTGAGAATGGTGTTCCTGTTTCTCTTGAGTCCATTTTCTTCCAGTTGTTAATTCCTTTCTCTTCTGAAATCCTGCCTTTCGTGTTACATCTCTGAAACGTGCTCTGTTTTCTATCCTATTTATTTTAATTCCAGTGTTTTTCATATTCTTTTCAAATTCAATTAACCATGTTCGCTTGGATTTGTAACTGTTCAATAAGTTGAAGATTTGTTTAGTTAGTCTATTTTAATTTATTCTATAACTGTGTTCAAAACTGGAGCCTTCTTTTTCTCATTACAGTTGTCAGTTCTTCAACTGTTATTATTATTATTATTATTATTATTATTATTATTATTATTATTATTATTATTATTATTATTATTATTATTATTATTATTATTATTATTATTATTATTATTATTATTATTATATGTTTGATCGTAGTTTAAATTGGGCATTATTGTTTCTTATAGGTCCCAGTATTTTTCCCAAAATTCCTCTTTCAACTTTTTCTAATTTTTCAAGATTCCCAATTCTTGTAAGTTTAAGAGTTTCGATTGCATATAAAATTTATGGCCAAGGCAATGTTTAATAATGTCTTAATTTCAAGTTCCAGGATAGAGATTTCTTATTGGGTATATATTTTTTGTCATATGAAACATCCTTTCCATTTTGTTTATCTTACATCTATAGATACCTTTTCTTTCGTGTTGTTTGCTCTCCATTCTCCCGGGTATTTAAAGCAATCTGTCCAAGATATTATGTTATTGTTATTGTTATATTTTGAGGGGCATTAATGATGTTTGTCATGAACTTTGTTTTTCAAATGATATTTGCAATCCTATTTTGGCTGCTTGTTCCTGTGTTTCTCGTATTTGTTCTTGAGCATTATCTAATGAGTCTGTAATTAACGCCATGTCATCTGCGAAAGCTATTATTATTATTATTATTATTATTATTATTATTATTATTATTATTATTATTGCTGTTATTGTTGTTGTTGTTTCGTATAAGCTGACTAAGGACCACGATATTCAACTATTGCGACCGAGCGAGATGGCCGTGCGGTTAGGAGCGCGCAGCTGTGAGCTTACATCCGGGAGATAGTGGGTTCGAATCCCACTGTCGGCAGCCCTGAAGATGGTTTTCCGTAGTTTCCAATTTTCACACCAGACAAATGCTGGTTCTGTACCTTAATTAAGGCCACGGCCGCTTCCTTCCCATTCCTATGCGTCTCCTATC
Organism: Anabrus simplex; assembly: GCF_040414725.1. NCBI lineage: Eukaryota > Metazoa > Arthropoda > Insecta > Orthoptera > Tettigoniidae > Anabrus > Anabrus simplex. The sequence continues at coordinate 378,136,900 of NC_090268.1, read as the reverse complement.
CCATCGGCGCCATAAGACCTATCTGTGTCGGTGCGACATAAAGCAAAATAGCGAAAAGAAAAAAAATAGCAACTATTGCGTTCGGTGTGGCTTTTGTTTGGCTGTGTTGTTCTCTTCTTTGTCCAGAGGGTACCTGTCTTCCTCCTTGGACCCTCACTTGTTTAAGCCTCCTCCTGAGGGATGTTCGTTCTTTTAAGCCCCTTTCTGTCCCTCCCAGTTCCTTTACTTCCATCAACCATGGTGAGTAGGTCCTCCCCTTTCGCCACTAAACGAGAACCTGGTTGGTCAACCTGGCATGATGCTTCCTGTAGACGTCTTCACAAAATGCTAGGCATCTCCTTCTGACCACGTCCGTGATTATTTCACAGTATTTGTAGAGTTTTTGGTTGGATCGTCTTTTGTATCCATTCCCTTCTCTCCTTGATTTCGGGATTGTCCATGAGTCCCTTCCTGTTGAAAATTAGACATTCTGCAGTATAAAAGGCTTCAGGGCGGTTGACTGCCTGGCATTGCTCCATTTCCATGTTACGGTAGCGACACGTTTTATTGTAGGTCAGTTATTCTAGCTTATGAATTCGAGTTGATAATGCTACTCCTTCGGAAAGGTTGGGTTCCAGCCTTTCTCCAAGGTACTTAAACCGGTTGATTTTCTTTATCATTCCTTACTCCAGATGCAGTGTACAAAATATTCACTGAAGTTCATGATGAATTGAGTTTTCTCAAGTAAAATGTTACCTTTGCTGTTTCTTGTCTGAGAACATTGAGATTTTTAACTAAAGTTTCTATTCAATTGGGTAGAAGTACCAAGTCTTCGGCGAATGCCAGGCACTCACTATTCAGTGCATTGCACTTGTGTAATTATTATTATTATTATTAATTCGAGTTGAGCCTCTATATACAGCTTGTTAACAACTAATTTAATGTTCATCCGTTTAGAACTTGTTCTTTCTGCACACAAATGCTCCCTCTGTCTTCTGGACTCTGATTCGACTTTGAAACCCTGATAGCATTGAAATGAAATGGCGTATGGCTTTTAGTGCCGGGAGTGTCCGAGGACATGTTCGGCTCGCCAGGTGCAGGTCTTTCGATTTGACACCCGTAGGTGACCTGCGCGTCGTGATGAGGATGAAATGATGATGAAGACGACACATACACCCAGCCCCAGTGCCAGTGAAATTAACCAACGATGGTTAAAATTCCCGACCCTGCCGGGAATCGAACCCGGGACCCCTGTGACCAAAGGCCAGCACGCTAACCATTTAGCTATGGAGCCGGACCCTGATAGCATTTTACCATTCGTATAAACCCCCTGTTTCTAATTTTGTTTGAAGGGATACCGTTCTGTCTCAGGTATTTCTTGCATTCTTGGACCCTCCTCGGTTGCACTGCTTTTGGTTTTAAGAATTTGCAGATTTATTATTCGATCGTTGGTCATCATTTCTATCTATTGGTGGAACGTCGCACAAACACATAGGAGGTCTTAAGCGACGCAAGGATGGGAAAGGATAGGATTTGGAAAGTAGCGCCCGTGGCCTTAATTAAGTTACATCCTCAGCACTTGCTTCTTATGAAAATGGAAGATCACGGAAAAGCATCTTCAGGGCTGCCGACGGTATTACCATTAGTAGTAGTAGTATTTTAAAGATAATTTAGGGATCATTAGAGATCCTCTTCAGTAACCGCTACACTTTCTGAAAGCTTTCCTGTAGCCCGAAATCACTGCGTTCATTCCCAGGCAACCTGTTTTCTGTCCATTTGTGGTTCTGTGTTTGTTCTTCATGAGGAGTATTGTTAGATTTATAGAACAAACAAAGAATATTCGAAGGAAAACATACTACTCTCACTGTATCGATCGTTGTCACCTTCTATCTTCCCGCTAATCATCTAAAGCCATTTCCCAACAAGACTCAGGTGTGCGCATTTCACTTAAGGAATAGAGAAGCTCGGCGGGAACTGGACATTATATGGCAAGGCAAACGACTAGAACATTGTCCAACACCTGTGTATCTAGGTGTTACTCTTGACCGAACACTGTCCTTCAAGAAACATTGCCACAACACCAGGCTGAAAGTTAGTTCACGGAACAATATTTTGAGAAAGCTCACACCCACCTCCTGGGGAGCAAGCCCTCGCGTCCTGAGAACTTCTGCTCTTGCTTTGTGTGTGTACACTGCAGAGTACGCTTCACCTGTGTGGAGTGCATCCACTCACACCAAGGAGGTTGACATTGCAATCAACGAGACCGTGCGTATCTTGTCGGGATGTCTGAAGCCAACCCCAGTTGACAAACTCTACCCGATTGTTGGAATAGCTCCCCCCACTATCAGAAGGGCTGTTGCTGCAGAGAGAACAAAGCAGACTAATATTTTCGCCACTCACTGCATGATCACCAGGCTGTAGTCTGTCGACTGAAGTCGAGAAAGAGCTTCATCACCAGGACTCAACCACTGGTAGGTACACCTGAGTATAACCGCATCACCAGGTGGAAGAGCATTCTGCCGCCTGATACTCCTGCAAAGGAAGAGCTAGCTCCAGGAAATGACCTGCCCTACCCTATTTGGAGATCACTTAATCGTCTCAGGGTGGGCGTACCTCTTTGCAAGACCAACATGTAAAAATGGGCCATACTTCCAGCTGATGGAGACGCATCCTGCGAGTGTGGTGTAACACAAGATCCGAACCACCTGCTCATCTATCCCCTACTAGAACATCCGTGCACTACACAGGACCTGAACGAGGCGAACAACAAGGCCATCGGAGTTGCTACATTTTGGAAATGCTGACCGGACACGGAATGATGATGATGATCTTCCCGCTCTTCTTTAACTCGATTCCGTCGTCCTATTTATCCCTTTAATCATTCCAATGTCAATTTACAATATTTGTTTTGATTTCCAGACATTCAAAAAACATTTATATATATATATACAATTTCCATGGAAAGAGGTGTCGATGTGAATAGGTTGTGTCATCAGCCTATACTATCTGACAATCTTCTTCTTTTCTTCTTCTTCTAAGGCTTTTCCCACTTCTGTGGGGTCGCGGGCGCGAACTGTATCGCACATGTGGATTTGGCCCTGTTTTACGGCCGGATGCCCTTCCTGACGCCAACCCTATGAAGGGATGCAATCACTATTGCGTGTTTCATATTTTCTGAATATGAAGAGGAAATTGTTGGGACAAACAGAAACACCCAGTCCCAGGGCCATAAGAATTAATCCGAGGCGATTAAAATCCCCGACCCAGCCGGGAATCGAACGTGGGAATCTCTGAACTGAAGGCTTCAACGCTGACCATTCAGCCAATCAGTCGGACCTACACTATCTGATAATCTTACACATCAATCCAGTTCAGACCCTTGACTGCTCCATATTATTTCGATCCGCATGGAAAAATCGCTCAAGTGAAAGGGATGGCCACAATCCTTCACTTTGCCACTGCTAAAGATATAAATAATTAGATAAATAAATAAATAAATAAATAAATAAGTCATGATGGAATGCCGTACCATATCTCGTTCGGATAAATGATCCTGTCTGATCCCAGCTGGTGCGAACTTTCCAGATGCCTGTACCAATAAGCTACAATCTTCGCCTTTGTTTTTTTCAAACGATTGTACGTACCTTCATAGGTAAACTCTGATGCACTTTTTAAGTGTGCTAGTTTCATATACGTTAGTGATTACTAAAAGTAACAATAAACCTCGCGCCGAATAAAGTCGCAACATAACTCTCTTAAGCATCACTGTGGCACTCTGAACACTATCGTAATCTGTCTTCCTGTAAGTTTCAAACTTGCAGTTTTTCCAAAATTGCTCCGTAACCTAAACTGTTCTATGAACATACTTGTAGACATTGAATACAAATTGCTGGTTTAATTTTTCTAATGACTTTGTTTTCATTTATTCAGCGTCAAGAAACTGCTGGTGCTTCGTAGGGAACTGTTTATGGCTGTAGGTTTAAGTGCTTTAAGTATTAAAAATTGATAAGCGTCCCAAGGCCTCCATCCATTGCTAAAATGTTTATCTGTTCTCAGAACTTTCCACAACACACAGAGTTACATGAATACCTAAAAGCACTAAACAGAATTAAAACACGGTCTTACTGCCTTACTGTACATACTAGGATACACTAAAGTAATTCTGGAAGAGTGGAGATATTTAGCGAAACAATTGTTTTCAACAACCCCACCGATATCACTTAGACGGTGAGCCTGCAAGGTTGGAGAGTAAGTGTGAACTTGTTTCGAAGAGATTCCACTCTCTTTGATGCCGGATGGAAATCCAATGGATGTGGTCACAATGCGTGGAAAAATGTCAGAATCCACTAAGAGCTCCGTGACATCAACCCATGCTCCAAAATGGAGAGTCACCCCTTTTGGTGGCCTCTTCCAACAGACATATATTCTACACCTTCAGCCACGGGGGAAAATAATATATCCATGGAATCACAGGGAAATGAAAAGAAAAATCAAGTAATATCACATTTTATGGAACGGATCCCCTGTCCTCTCCTTGTGCACGTTTCGGGAGTGATAAAATGTCTCGTAGATACTTCCTTCTTCCTCAAACAATCCAGGAGTGGAGGGATGATGAATCCTACAGTTTCTTCAGACTAGGCCATTATTCTCCTTTGGCAAAGAGAGCCTCAAATCGGTCTACAAAATGATGGTCAATCCCTCTCAGAAGAGTCTCTGAAAGATTCATGCCTGAGCGAACTGCTCAGCAGCAGGTCATTTTATTTAATCACTGTAATGTGTTGTGGTCCGTAGCCCGCCGCTACAATTTCTCTCCATTTCCCCTGAGGCTACGCAGTCGATACTCTCGATATATCTCGACGGAGACAATTTTTATCGGTCGCCAACGCATTGGGATTCCCCACGGTGCCGAGGCAATAAAATAAACCTTCAATTGTAACAAATAAAGTCGTGATATCGTGGAGAAAATTGGTTTTACGGCTTTCTAAATGCGTTATTCATGCCACGACTCATTTCTTTGTCGTGATTGCGCCAAGTCCGTGTGTGTGTGGTCGTGAACCTCAATGCTATCTCTCACTTCGTTCACTCCACTAATTAAATTATCGCTCCCTCACGCATTCTCCACCACGGCTATTTGTCTACGCGTAATTTTATCAACTTGCTTCTATACCTTATTATCCCCTTATTTTCTCATTCTCTCCATGTAATTGCTGCCATATTCATAAGGGTGCTAAAATATTCCCTGCGTTGTAATGCATTGATTTTATTACACTAATTTGAATAGTAATATCCCTTGAATTCAGCATGTTTGTTATAAAATTTCTCACCGGGAAAGTTACAGAGCGGATTGGGACACGTAGCTATCAGCTTGCATTCGGGAGATACTGGGTTCGAACCTCACTGTCGGCAGCCCTGAAGGTGATTTCCGTCTTTTCCCATTTTCGCACCAGGCCTTAATTAATGCCACGATCTCTTCCTTCAAACTGATAGGCTTTTCCTCTCTCATCATCGCCAAGATATATCTGTGTCGATGTGACGTAAAGTAAATACCAAAACAGAAAGAAAAATAGCTGAATTAAGCAGGTTAAAATATACCATTTCAACTCTGTTCTAAGGAAAATGAGGTTTATTTGTTAAAGCACAGAGATTCGTTGAGTTTCTGAATCAAAACGAAAAGACCGTCTTACAACAGCCAATATTGTGGTCTTGGCCTAACAATCCACATCACCTCCAGGTAATGGAGTTCCATGTGGTCAGATTGACATCGTCTTCAATCACGTAACTTGGCTTTATTGACCGGGTCCACTACCCCTCGTATGAGTTAGCTCGTCAGTTGACCTCACGACGATAAGTGAACCCATTTCATTCCTGAATCCCGAATTCCAATCCACAGACTAGCCAGGTATCGGATCTGGGTCGATCGATTGAAAGTTAGACACTCTACCTCAGCTGATGGATTCGCAAATAACACCAATAAAGGGAAACCGCTGAAACAGATAGTGAATCTATTATGAGGCGTACGAGGCAAGAAGGAAAATGAGGTGGTTTGCCATTTCTTTCCTCACTGAACTGGAAAGAGCAATTGCAGAACGGTTGATCCTGTAAGTAGCACCTTTTACAGCATCTAAACGCGATAAGTGTGTTCTGAATGTCATTAATCAGCACCAGCCACAGCCGAATATGAGACTGAAGCTCAGTAGAAGCTACATTTATTCTGGCCTGTGCCAAGAGACAAATGGAAAATCACTGCAACCATCAAGAAATTGTGACCGATAAGAAAATCACGTACATTAACTGAAATATGAGTTGTTGTAGCATTTAAGTTCACCGAATGCTTAAACTGTTAAATATTTAGTTCAAAGAACTAAAGTAATTACCAAGCTCAATCACGTAGGAAAAAGGTGTATATCTCTTGATCAGATGCCCTTGATTCGATTCCTAGCTCTTGTAAGGATTTATTTATTTATTTATTTATTTATTTATTTATTTATTTATTTATTTATTTATTTATTTATTTATTTATTTATTTATACTCTTATCTGCCTATGGACCCTCTTGCATCACGCAGCGCTTTTATGACTCGCCTTTCTGGTCTTCCATATGGCTTTAATGATTTCTCTGTGGGCTCTCTTCCTTTCTTCAGTCAAGTTGGTTTCTGGTATCCTTGGAACGTCATTCTCTGGCTGTACTACCCATCTTTTACTTTTTACGGAACATATTTCTGACTAATATTTATCTGATATATCTATCTTGGCTTTCTCCAGGTCATTTTTGACTTCTTGGATCCATGGTAGACTCTTCAGTTTTCTGCTGAATGTCATGATCTTGTGTGTAAGCCTTGTTGTTGGGAGTCTTTGAATGTGTCCATAAAATAACTGCAATCTTCATTTATTCATTCATTTATTTATTTATTTATTTATTTATTTATTTATTTATTTATTTATTTATTTATTTATTTATTTATTTATTTATTTATTTATTTATTTATTTATTTATTTATTTATTTATTTATTTTCATTGTCATAACGCAGCAGGATTAAATAAAATCAGACCTGGAGTAGTGAAATATAGTCGGAATGCAGGGATAAAGTGTCTTCATAGAGTAATAATATTAGCATGGAATGTAAGTGAGGTCTATTCTAATTCGATGAAAGCAGTAATTGCAGTAATAAGCAAGAGAACCGGAAAGACCATTGAGGTATTTCATTGACCAGAATATCACTGGCATTCTGGAAAGGAACATGCCATCAATGGTTGTGAGTAAGTTAGACAACAGAAGACCTGTTAGGACCAGATTTTCAATATGTGTCAAGTAATCGAAAACATCGACGAGAAAAATGGGCAGATATTTTTTACGGTTTTGGAGATCTAGAGAAGGCATATGGCAGAACACCCAGGGAAAAGACGTTAGCTGCACTAAGGGATTATACACTTAAGGGTAGACAATTAAAATAAATCAAAGGAATGTATATTGACAATTGGTTTGAAATGAGAATTTTGGTAAGATGAGTTTTTTAATTCAAAGTAGTTACACAGGTTAGACAGGCTACAACCTTGTACCTTTGTTGTTCATATCTTAGAAGGACCCTCTACTGAAAAGAATAAAGTGGAAGAGAGGAATTCTGTTAAATGGAAATATAGTAAGTTGTTCGACCAATGCCTACAATTTTATCTTACTGGCGGACAGCGCTGAAAGCCTGCAGACTGGTATGTTGCAACATGAAACGGGAAGAAGAGAGTATGATATGAAAATTAGTGTACCGAGCTCGATAGCTGCAGTCGCTTAAGTGCGGCCAGTATCCAGTATTCGGGAGATAATAGGTTCGAACCCCACTGTCGGCAGCCCTGAAAATGGTTTTCCGTGGTTTCCCATTTTCACACCAGGCAAATTCTGGGGCTGTACCTTAATTAAGGCCACGGCCGCTTCCTTCCCACTCCTAGCCCTTTCCTGTCCCATCGTCGCCATAAGACCTATCTGTGTCGGTGCGACGTAAAACAAATAGAAAAAAGTTAGTATTTCCAAGACTTAAATCATGAGAGTATAGAAGAATCCTAAGACGTTTTAATGTCAGGTCGAGAATACAAAACTGGAATATGTAGATCACAATAAGTATTTACGATGTATATTCCCTCAAGATGGTCGAATATTAGATGAGATTGAATCAAGGCGCAGAAAAGCTAGTGCAATGAGCTTGCAGTTCTGATTAACTGTATTCTGTATGAAAGAAGTTGGCTCTGTTTTTAAATAAACTTTTCTGCACGGCGTGTGAACTGGGTGGACACAAGATATCTTATTCATAAGTTATAAGTAACATATTTTTTACAATTGGCTTCACGTCGCACCGACACAGATAGGTACTAAGGCAACGATGATATAGAAATGGGAAGGATGCGACTGCGAGCTTAATTGCGGTACAGTTCCAGTATTTTCATGGTGTGAAAATGGGAAACTACGGAAAACCGACAGTGAGTTTCGAACACACTATCTCCCGAATGCAAGCTGATTGTTACGTGGCTAAATCCGCGCAGCCATGTGCTCGGTGAGAAATTTTGTAACAAACATGTAGAATTCAAGGCACGTTAGTATTAAAATTACTGAAATAAAATCAATGCAGTTAAACGCAGAGGACATTTTAGCACCCTTTATGAATATGGCAACCATTACATGGAGATAATGAGAAAATAAGGAGATAATAAGGTAGAGAAGCAAGCTGATAAAATTACTCGTAGGTAAATATCCGTGCTGAAGAATGCGTGAGAAAGCGATAATTTAATTAGTGATGTGAACCAAATGGGAGATGGTTGGCCTACTGAGATTCACGTCTACAGACATGGATATGATTTTGTCCTTAGAAGACGAGAGAACAAGTGTTCCCCCTCTTCGTAGCATCTTATAACATGCAGCTGGTTACAGGTTGACTCCACCTGAAGGGGCGATAGATTTGAAGAATTGCGATAAATCTAAAGAAAAAAATATTGCATTTACAAGAAGAATATAAGGCTCATGAATTGTGAGAAAATGAAAAACATTCTATACCTCGCAAATATGTTAGGGCCTATGCTTATTCTTATTATTAATAATATTAGGTAGCCATGTAGTGCAGAGGTAGCATTCCTGTCTCTTATTGCAAGGTCCTAGGTTCGTTTTCCGGACAGTTTATGATTTTTTAAATTTCTTTTACGTCACAGCAACACAGATAGGTCTTATGGCGACGATGGGATAGGAAAGGCTTAGGAGCGGGAAGGAAGCAGCCGTAGCCTAAATTTAGATGCAGACCGAGCATTTGCTTGGTGTGAAAATGGGAAGTCATGTGAAACCATCTTCAGGGTTGCCGATAGTGGGGTTCGAACCCACTATCACAGTTACACGCCCCTAAACACACGGCCAACTCGCCTGGTAGTATAGGGGTTTTAATTCTGTACTGAGGAGTAAAACTGGGTTCAGTTCGTACGAGATTTTATCAAGCTCTTAGTTACGGGAGCCGGCTCCGTGGTGTAGGGATAACGTGCCTGCCTCTTACCCGGAAGCCCCGGGTTCGATTCCCGGCCAGGTCATGGATTTTTACCTGCACCTAAGGGCTGGTTCGAGGTCCACTCAGCCTACGTGATTAGAATTGAGAAGCTATCTGACGGTGAGATAGTGGACCCGGTCTAGAAAGCCAAGAATAACGGCCGAGAGGATTCGTCGTGCTGACCACACAACACCTCGTAATCTGCAGGCCTTCGGGCTGAGCAGCGATCGCTTGGTAGGCCAAGGCCCTTCAAGGGCTTTAGCGCCAGGGGTTTGGGTTCTTGGTTACGGGAAGAAAGCACACAGTGAGAAGATTACGCTACTGACCTAATTGAGGATAGTTGTCCAGTTGTGCTTCTCCTTAAAGCAATAATATTCTCTTGAATGCACGAATCATTAAACCAGCTGACACTCATCACCACGTGTGTGAAGTGTCTTATGAAAGTACAACGTTAGATGGAATAAGAGGAAGTGTGTTCGAATGCTCAATGAAGGTCGTCAACATGTAAATGACGTCCCACGGAGTTGCCCACCGTTTGCGTCAAAAAATGATTCGATGGATGCATTAAAACTACAGTTCGTCTGGACAGACGATGTAAAATTTCGACACTCTCCTTGATTTGCCGGCTATAATCAGAGGCGGCGTTGTTCTATGACGAAGGCATACAAACATTGGTGCCTCGTCATTACAAGTATCGTAGTTATGGTGGTGACTATATGTAAAAGTTTAAGGTGTGTAAAATCCAAAGAAAATAATATGTTTTCAAAATAATATTGTCGTTCTTCAAAATAATGCTGGTTCTTACTTAAGATCACCTCTTAAAGTTCCAAAACTGTAGACGTATTCTGTACCAAACGGATAAGTTATTACGGTAAACTATGGTTGTACAATTGTATCTTGATTAAAACTATTATAATATTTCAAGTTACACATTCTGACTGGATAATATTTTTCTGAACATTTTGAAGTATAAATATTCAGAATTCAACAGCTTCAAAGCTGCTTGTGGCTATTCCTTTGCTTTAAATCATCTTCAGTAGCGTAATCAATTAGTTGTTAGTCTTTCTGTTTCCAAGAAACAGAATTCGATCCTGGCCGTGGCCGTTTGCTTTAGAGGGTCTTTAACTATGACGTCTCGTAGTCGTCTTAAGATACGTTAAGACACTTCTAAACAAAATTTGGGTCTGAGCTTTCCATGAAGATCAATAGGAAAAATTGACCCTATACGAGTAAGGAAACAAGCAAAATAATATAAAATAATAAATATGTAATTAAAAACAAACACCCATGTCAGTCGGAAGCAATCAGGGTAGAATAGAGAGGTCCCCATTGTTAAGAAATATTGTTTGTCGAAATTATTTATTTATTTATTTATTTATTTATTTATTTATTTATTTATTTATTTATTTATTTATTTATTTGCTGCGCATTAGAGGAATTCTAATCCCAATTACAGTGGCAATTGTTCACATTGGTTTATTTTTCAATGATTCAAATTAGTCTAATAATTTAATAATATCTGCACTATTATAATATTATATTTACAATGAGAAAGAAACCATGTATCATATCTAATCTAAATCAATCATTACAAGAAACAAATAGATAAAAATAATAATTTCGTATCTAAAGTAGTGCAATGACGTAATATCTGCAATGAGAAAGAAACAATTCTTAATATACTTTTCGTCAATATAAATATAGAATTGCCGCCTCTGTGGTGTAGTGGTTAGCGTGATTAGCTGCCACCCCCGGAGGTCCGGGTTCGATTCCCTGCTCTGCCACGAAATTTGAAAAGTGGTACGAGGACTGGAACGGGGTCCACTCAGCCTCGGGAGGTCAACTGAGTAGAGGTGGGTTCGATTCCCACCTCAGCCATCCTCGAAGTGATTTACCGTGGTTTCCCACTTCACCTCCAGGCGAATGCCGGGATGGTACCTAACTTCAGGCCACGGCCGCTTCCTTCCCTCATCCTTGCCTATCCCTTCCAATCTTCCCATCCCTCCACAAGGCCCCTCTTCAGCATAGCAGGTGAGGCCGCCTGGGCGAGGTACTGGTCATACTCCCCTGTTGTATCCCCGACCAAGAGTCTGAAGCTCCAGGACACTGCCCTTGAGGCGGTAGAGGTGGGATCCCTCGCTGAGTCCGAGGGAAAAGCCGAACCTGGAGGGTAAACAGATGATGATGATGATGATGATGATAAATATAGAATTTCTTAATTTTAACTACAACACACTAATTATATGTAAGCAAACTATTTGGTGAAACTGTAATTAAAATATTTACAATAACATTCATGAAACTGTAGTTGTAATTGCAAAAACTATTCTATGAAACCAACGTTGCAATCACAATAATGTACGTTTATGAAACAGCGACTGCAATTAATTCTAGTTACTTTAATGTAACTGTAGTTCTAATAAGAGAAATCTACTTTTACCCAATGTTGTCGTAATTATGGCAAATCACTGTTATGCAATTGTAGATGTAATAAAAGCAAACTACGTTCATGTAATTGCGGTTGGTATAATACAAATCAATGTTTAGATAACTGTGATTGCAATTATGACAATCTACTTCTTTTTCTTAGTTGTTGCTATTATAGTGAACGGCGCAGCTGTGATTACAGTTATAACACACTACATTTTTGCACTTGTAGTTGTAAATATAGCAAACTTAGTTTATGTCATTGCCTTGCAAACGTGGTAAACTACCCTTATAACACACTAGTTCTAACTACAGCAAACTATGTTCACACAGTTGTGGTTTCAGCTATCGGAAACATAGCAAACTTATTTTATTCAGTTACGGTCGCTGTTATAGTAATCTACCTACATGGAAATGCAATTGTAATTATACAAAAATAAGTTCATACAATTGTTACTGTGGTTGTAACGAGCCTCCGTAGCTCAGGCGGCAGCGCGCCGGCCTCTCGCCGCTGGGTTCCGTGGTTCAAATCCCAGTCACCCCATGTGAGATTTGTGCTGGACAAAGCGGAGGCGGCACCCTTTTTTCTCTGAGTACTCCGGTTTACCCTGTCATATTTAATTCCAGCAACACTCTCCAATATCATTCATCCGTCATTCATTAATCATTGCCCCAGAGGAGTGTGACAGGCTTCGTCAGCCGACACAATTCTCATCTTCACCGCTAGATCGGGGCTTCATTCATTCATTCCTTCATTCCATTCCTGATCCAGTCGAATGACTAGAAACAGGCTGTGGATTTTCACTGTGATTGTAATCGTAATAAGTTATGGCTATGCAACTGGGGTTTTAAATATAGCAATCTAACTTTGTGACGATATTACAACCTTCACCTGACTTGACAATAAAAACATCGTATTAATAATAATAGTAATAATAATAATAATAATAATAATAATAATAATAATAATAATAATAACAATAAACAAGAAGACAGGACATTTGACAAATATCAAAAAGAAGAATAGAAGTTACCCATTTTATAAATATGCCATCAAGTTCCGAATTGGTAACCTAATCTAATTCACTACCACAGAAAACTTGTCAAGGTTCTTAAAGTACAATTCGTCCAGTCATATCACGACTGGTTTTCATCACAAGAACATGCCAGAAATGAATTAGAGTGACGTCTTTACATTGTGTAATTCGATTTAGAAGGAAGAATTTACTAGAACATTCTCTATCCCACAAAACAGTAAAGCAACGTCCGTAAAAATGTGGACACTTATTTTATTGCAAAATCAGTGAGTATTTTCATATGTTTGTTTTTATGTGTATCCTTGTAATGAAATCTCACTTTTTAAAGTGTTTAGACCAATTTTGATTACAGCTGAAGATGGCCAAATATGATAGGCCCAATCATGCCCTAGTCTTTTAAAGAAATTTTGTTATAATCAACACGGTAAGTATTGAACAGGTAGACCTATTAACACAATACTTTTCTAAGAACTGTATCTCTGTACATTTGTTATGGTTGTTGTAACCTTAGTAAATTCCATTGCCTTTGCAATTAGAGCAGATATATTTTATTAGTTGTCATCAAATATACTTTTTACATGTTGCTTGCAACTGTAAGCAAATACTTCCATGTAACTATAATTCTTACAACAGGAAATTACATTTATAAATTTGTAATAGAGTGATAGCAAAATGAGTTCACAAAAATTTGGTTGCAATTATAGAAAATTAAACGTATACTTTTGTGATTGCGATTATAACACAACTTACTTTATTTGCCCACATAACAATGTGTTATTGTCCTTAACCTCTTGTGTTATTTTCCTATCTTTTATCGGCAATTGTATAACCATATTTTGTGTCTGTGTTATGCTTTGTCCCTGTGGCAGCTTTGTTACTTTTCAGGAAGCTAATAAAATTAAAATAATAATTGCTATTGTAGCAAACTTAATTAATATTGTAGTGGTTGTGATTATAATCCATCTTATTTTAGGTAAGTGTAATGCAGTTATAGGGGCTGCCTGGATGAGGCGGTAAAGGCGTGCTCGGTTCGCCCGGAAGGACGTGGGTTCGAATCCCCGTCAAGAAGTCTTAAAATTTAAGAAACGAGATTTCCACTTCCGGAGGTGCATATGGCCCTGAGTTTCACTGAGGATACACCAAGAATGAGTACCAGGTTAATTCCTGGGGACAAAGGCGGCCGGGCGTAGAGCCAACCACATTACCCCATAATGTGCCGAGGTTACGAATAGTGGAAGCCGTTACCTTCCACTCCTCCAAGGGCCTCCATGGCCTGTACGGAGATGACTTTGCTTTTTTTTGTAATGCAGTTATCATCATCATCATCATCATCTGTTTACCCTCCAGGTTCGGTTTTTCCCTCGGACTCAGCGAGGGATACCACCTCTACCGCCTCAAGGGCAGTGTCCTGGAGCTTCAGACTCTTGATCGGGGGATACAACTGGGGAGAATGACCAGTACCTCGCCCAGGCGGCCTCACCTGCTATGCTGAACAGGGGCCTTGCGGGGGATGGGGAAGATTGGAAGGGATAGACAAGGAAGAGGGAAGGAAGCGGCCGTGGCCTTAAGGTAGGTACCATCCCGGCATTTGCCTGGAGGAGAAGTGGGAAACCACGGAAAACCACTTCCAGGATGGCTGAGGTGGGAATCGAACCCACCTCTACTCAGTTGACCTCCCGAGGCTGAGTGGACCCCGTTCCAGCCCTCGTACCACGTTTCAAATTTCGTGGCAGAGCCGGGAATCGAACCCGGACCTCTGGGGGTGGCAGCTAATCACGCTAACCACTACACCACAGAGGCGGACGTAATGCAGTTATACCAAACTAAATTCGTACAATTGAGGTTGAATTATGAATTACCCAATTGAAGTTGAATTAGAACATAGGCCTACTTCGTTTAATAAATAGCGGTTGCCATTACAGAAAAAGAAATTATATAATTGTTGTTGCTTTTATAAGCAAATTCCTTTTATGTAACTATAGTTGTAATCATAGCATACTGAATTTACCCGTTTGAGCTTGCAATTGTAACCCAATTTATTTATGTAACTGTAGTTGCAATTATACCAAACTAAATTTAGGCTATATAGTTGTGGCTGAATTTTAGTAAACAAACTGTATACAATTGTGGTTTCAATTACAAACGAACTCCTTTCGATTGACTCTAGTTGTAATAATAATAAACAAAATTTGAAGATGTGTAGCTGAATTATAGCAAACTATGTCTATGTAAATTTTTTGCAATTATAATCAAACTTAATTTACGTAACTTATAACAAACTTACACTGTTGTGGTTGCAATTATGTGAATTAGTTTCATATAGCTGTAGTTGGAATCACAGCAAAGTAAATGAATACAGTTGTGGTTGAATTTCAGCAAACTACGTTTGCAGTCATGGTTGCAATTATAAGCAAACTTCATTTACGTAATTGCAGTTGTAATTACGACGAACTAAGTTTGTGCAATTCTGAATGTTACATTACTCCTCATTACCGATTACCCTAGAGGTAAATAATCCTCCCACCCCTGGAACATAAACCTAGTACCACACAGCAATGAGTAGCTCGCATACATAAAGAATGTGCTGGCGACATGTCGAGTTGTGTTACCTCGATGGTGACAGTCACCACTTCGGATCCCTTTGTAATGTTCCCCTTCATGTTTTACAAACGAGCCGTTAAATAATTGAGCCCACTGTCTGTTATGATCACTGTCTCACGTCTGAGAGAAGCCAGAAATAACAGTCGCGCGCTCTAAAGGGGGGCTTGCCTCCTGGTCAAATCAAATTAACGTCTCTAGTCGGCTCATAAATATTTACAGGCCGTTAGCAGAATAATTCACAGTCCAATGCGGAGCGATTAAGATACTTTCCACATGCAAGTTTGTGGATATATGAATGTATTTAACGTAGAAACTATGTTATAATTAAAGGTGCTTCATTTGAACTCATAGAGCGTGATGGTCTTGTGACATTGTCACTGACTTCTTACCACTTGGTTCAAAACCACGCCAATGCATCTGGGATTTTTAATTAAACGTCTATATACCAGACTCTACACTGAAGATCCTGTGGCTAAGTTATCGACAGGATGACCCAAAATTCCGTTAAAATTTGACGAGACAACACTTCATGGAATACTGGAGGTACAGAGGTAATAATAGGCACACGTGATTGGAATGACAAGGGATTTTATTGGCACCAAAGTAAAACAAATAAAGCTTCAGTAAAAGTGGCTTTTCTAGTAACGTGAACATACCGCAATTGCAAGCGCATGTGACGCCCTCTCTCACGACAGCTCCTTTTATACCGTACACGGGTCTCGTGTGGCATCACTAGCGTGTTGCTGTCCAGCGCCATCTGTTGGCCTGTTGGCCCATTTCATGCCAATAATGTGTGTGCATTATTACTTCTCTATCTCCAATATTCCGTGAGTTAACGGACTTTCGGGTTATCCTGTATGTCAAGAGTCTCTCAAGAAGAAAAACCAATTTTTATAAGAGACAAAGGGCCCATATACAGAGTGTTACCAACAATATGGGAAGTAACTAAGGCATCAATAGTACACCCCAAAACAATACAAAACACCCTGATAAACGTACGCCTTACAGCCGAAAATGTACGCGTTACAGCCGTTCCGAAGTTGTACTGAAATTATTGGCGATAGGCCTATCTGACGCACTATATTCGAGTATCTGTAATCATGTTTGTGTACCAAATGTACTCATAACGTGTCACAAGTTAGATTGCTTTTCAGCTATTGAGCAACATATTTTCGGATGTTGCTGGAAATCGTTCGATTTTGGTCAGATTTAAGTCGGAAAACAAATTCAAACAATATTGTTGTGTTAAAACTATGCTCGCTTAAATGTTTTTCTTAGAGATGCTCGAGTTTGCCTTGATCCCTTCATGTGAAAACGGCAGTGCACATTTCTATAACACTTGTCATTTATAGTCATTGCTCCTAGGAAAACCGCTATGTGATAATATTCCAGGTTAGAACTCTGACTTGAAAAGTTCTGTCGCCTAAGGTTCAGTATTGCATGAACTGTATCAACGAATTTTCGTTCTAATTGATACTTGTGCTGCGGGTCAGTATTCCTTCCCTCAACATTGTCACATGCCGGTATTTTGAGGCGCAAAGACCTACAGATTATGAGGTGTCGTGTGGTCGGCACGACGAATGCTCTCGGCTCTTTTTCTTGGCTTCCTAGACCGGGGCTGCGATCTCACCATCAGATAACTCCTCAGTTGTAATCACGCAGGCTGAGTAGACCTCGAATCAGCCTCTGGATCCAGGTTAAAAATTCTGGTCTGGCCGGAAATAAACCTCGGGCCCTCCGAGTAAGAAGCACACTACCCCTAGGCCACGGGACCGGCGGTTCTAACAAAAGTCACTTGAAATATAATTTTAAACACACTACGTCATGGCAGCCCCTGATATAGCCAACCCTGACTGCGCAACTGCGAATGAGCCAGGAAATGACACCTCCACCGGCCCTGAACTTGCGATCCTGGGATCCTGATTTCGACACACACCACCATCAATCTGAAACAGAGACCCTGGAGCTAATGAACAATGATATCATTGAGTGATCACTATATTTCCCGCAGCTGAAGAGAGAACCACAGGTTCCATTTCGAGGAGTCGAGAAAATGAGATTTTAAGACATTTCTTTGTAGCATATTCGGCAAACGCACCTCAAATTCATAGCTAAGCATTGAATCTTACAGAGGACAAAAGAGTAAAACACTGTCAACCTAATAAACATTTTCCTCTGACTATTCTTCTTCCTGCCAGAAAAGCAAATTAGTATGAGTTAAAATTATCTAGAACATTGTACTCAACACCTCGCGTCGCTGCTGTGATATGAGTTAAACTGTAGGCACTCTATAATATTACCTCTTATTGTTGGAGGAATAGTAGTGTACAATAGCCTAGGACCATCCTCTAGAATAAGCTGTTGAGTGCACTACGTTCCAAGACCATTAATGCCCTTGAAGAAAGCTTCACTTTCATGCTGAAGAGTAATTTCTCTTTATTCGTACTCTGCTTCACTTCCGAGAACCCTGCTCTTCTCTATCATATTCATGTTCGTTTTAAAAAGGTAAGCCATCTCTAGGATCATACTTAAGACACGTATAACTTCTGATATATTCCATCATTGTCTCCCACTTATTCTATTCATCAGATCTCATTTTTCGTGTTCCCTTTCATACCACTCCTCTGCTTTCTTACATTCACTTCCTCTCCCTTATCCTTTACACTGCGACTCATGACTGAAAAGTTTATAACGCCCAAAATTTAAAAAATAACGACAGAATGTTCTCCTAAAATTATACTTTCATTCCATAGATATGATATTGAATCTGCAAGAAGAATAGAGGAATAGAAGTTGCCTCCAGGTAATAGACAACATTCTTGAGAGGTTTATCACTTGTGTGAATGACGTATTGTAAATTAATCTACTTAAGGGTTTTCCATATATTTTAAGTAACTGCATGCTGTTCCAATTTGTAGATTGCATGGTCCGGATTTCATGATTCAAATTTATTTATTTATTATTTATTATTTCATATATATTTATTAATATTAACACTGGCAGAAATAAGAAGTGATATGTATTATCCTGAACATCAAACACTAACTCAACTTTACTAAGAAACAGTTCAACATTAAACAGATATCTTCTTCTTCTTCTAACGCAGGTATGTTAAGGTCACAAGCTGACTGACAGCTTTGCGTACACGAAAAACAGCTGTTACGAGCGCTAGGCCAGGACGTTATCAGATAGGGTTGTACATATCACGTTCATAATTACAGTACTCCGTAAAATACAAGTATACAGGGTGGTCGGAAAGAACGTGAAACGGATATATGGGCGTTAGAGTGTTGGTCATACTGATACATAATTGGAACAAAATAATCAGATATCTCGCGCCATTTTCATTTTATCGGCTCTTGAAGTTAGCGAATCAGATCGCTTCGCGGGCTGCTTCAAATGGTCTTTGCGAAGCGCGTGGCTGATGAACTGCTTGAGAGCCCAATAGAAGAAACAAACATCTCCAGGGGTGGGACTTGATCAATGACCTCCCTGCTGATAAGCTCAGCCCATAGCAAGTACGTTACTGTGCCACTGGCTGAAATCCACGGTGTGTTAGTGTTTGATGCTCATTCCTCGGCATGGCTCTCAAGCCCGACCAAACCACGCGCAGATTTAGCAACTCCGCCTCTTAAAGCCAATTTTTAATTCTCCTGACCGGGCGAGTTGGCCGTGCGGTTAGAGGAGCGCGGCTGTGAGCTTGCATCCGGGAGATAGTGGGTTCGAATCCCACTGTCGGCAGCCCTGAAGATGGTTTTCCGTGGTTTCCCATTTTCACATCAGCCAAATGCTGGGCATAGTATTGGGATTTAATCTACTTCAGAATTGACCATAGCAGAGTTGACCAAGGTCTGACCCAATAAAAAAATGCCTTTATATTATAGTTCATTGCTTATGGCAACCTTTAAAGTAATAATTTAATATCCTAGTACACTGTGACTACAAAGAATGGCTTTTCGTGCATTTTACGCAAAGTCCACGTTGAACACATTTAAATATATCCTTATATGAAGGTATATATATTGAACCCATGACCTTTTCAATATTTAGTAGGGTGGTCGGAAACAACGTGATTCGAGCGTATCCGCGTTATAACGTTGGTCATACTGATAGATAATTTGAAACAAATATTACGTCGATATCTCTCACCGTTGTCATTTTATTAGCTGCTGAAGTTAGCCAATGAGATCGCTTTGCTAGTGGCTTTAGTCGCACCGACACAGATAGGTTTATGGCGACGACGGGACAGGAAAGGACTAGGAGTTGGAAAGAAGCGGCCGTGGCCTTAATTAAGGAACAGCCTCAGCAATTGCACGGTGTGAAAATGGGAGGCCAAGGGAAATCATCTTCAGAGCTGTCGACAATGGGGTTCGAACCTACTATCTCCCGAATACACTCTCACAGCTTCGCGCCCCTAACCTCACGGCCAACTCGCTCGTTACTTAAAGAAAAGAAAATAGGCTGCGATAAAAGTAAAGTCTCTTCAAGGAACCGTGTTGATACACGAGTACACAAATACAAACACACACACTAACAAACGAGTATGTCAATTCTATGCCACATGTTATGTAGCTGTATGTTTCATTAGTTATTTGTAGACCAAAACAGGTAAGTGGAGCCTGTCACCGGTGGGCGTGCACAGTCCTCAGTCAACAACGTGGGGAAGTGCAAGCCGTGTGAGGAGAATAGACTTGCGTCCTTCTAGCACGGGCACGGTGCTTATGGTGGGCAAGGTTTAACACCTGTGCCGTCGCGGGTGCGAAATGTGTCGCACATGTGCATTTTGTCTCGTTTTGTGGCTAGATGCCCTTAGCGCCGCCAACCCTTTGTGGGGGGGGGGGGGATGTAATCACTATCGTATGTTTCTGTGGTGGCTGGTAGAGTGGTGTGTTGTCTGAATATGAAGAGGAGAATGTTGGGACAAACACATACACGCAGTCTCCGAGCCCAAAGAATTAATCAGACGGGATAAAAATCCCCGACACGTTTGGGAATCGAACCCGGGACCCTCTTAACCGAAGGTATCAACACTGAACATCCACCCAAGCAGTCATACATTAAACAGATATCTTATGGGATTAATTTATACAGTTCTCTTGCATTTCCAGTTTAGATCAGACAAAGGCGTAAAAGACCGGCTCCATGGCTAAATGGTTAGCGTGCTGGCCTTTGGTTACAGGGGTCCCGGGTTCGATTCCCGGCAGGGTCGGGAATTTTAATCATAATTGGTTAATTCCGCTGGCACGGGGGAGGGGTTTGTGCCGTCTTCATCATCATTTCGTCCCCATCACGACGCGCAGGTCGCCTACGGGAGTCAAATCGAAACACCTGCATCTGGCGAGCCGAACTTGTCCTCGAACGCTCCCGGCACTAAAAGCCATACGCCATTTCATTTCAAAGGCGTAAATGGAGGAATGCTGGAATTCAACCAGAAACCATGGTTTATCTATATCTTTTCTTTTTGCTGGTGGCTTTACGTCGCACCGACACAGATAGGTCATATGGCGACGATAGGATAGGAATGGCCTGGGAGTTGGAAGGAAGCGGCCGTGGCTTTATTAAGGTACAGCCCCAGCATTCGCCTGGTGTGAAAATGGGAAACCACAGAAAACCATCTTCAGGGCTGCCGACAGTGGGACTCGAACCCACTATCTCCCGGATGCAAGCTCATAACCGCGCGCCACTAATCACACGGCCAACTCGCCTGGTTATCTCTGTCTATAGACAAATTCTAAGCTTCTTTCGTCTGAGTAAGATATCTAAAAAATATGTTTTAACTCTAATTTTGCCTACCCTGGAAGACTTGTTTTTTACTTGAACAAACGACCTCCTCTATACGAAGTTGTAATTCAGACGATTGGTCTCATGGCCGACAGATTCCTGAATTAATTCTGATTAGGGCTAAAGATTTTTACCAAACTGACCCTGAACTTCGCAGATCAATCCCTGCAACGCATTGATGGATTTAATGCTGTAAAGTGGAATGACAGAAACGTGGAAAGGGCGGAGTAACTGTACTCTCTACATATCGAAGGTAGGGCTTGCTAAACCGATCACATACCACGATGTTTGTACTGGAGTTGAACTCGTGACCCCGCCAGTCAACTCTTTAACGTACAGTGTAGAGCCCTATTGACCCCCGCGTGGAAGTGTAGGTCCATTATTGACCGCCCTTCCTTCCCCCTGCTGACTACCATTGAGAGACTCGCCCCAACCCTTGCTTCAATAGAAGTAAGCAACGCGAAACAAATCGGAAACTCATTGGCTTGGACATGACTGCGGTGGCGATTTGAAAGGTCGTAATTTATCACGGACCTATTTAATTAACTTCCTAGATAAAGGAGCTTGACATGGTCAATCGTGACCTCATCAGTTACCGCCAACCACATGAGCATCAACACGCGTATCAGTTCAGTCCCTCCTCTTGGTCCAGAAGGGAGCGTACCAAACTCAGTAGCTGCCTCTGTGGATCAGTGGTAGTGTGTCAGCCTCCGGTTCACAAGATAGTTGGATCAAACCCAGCAGAAATAGTTGGACTCCTGAAGGGTAGAAAAAAGTTCATTCGACACTCCATGCCGTAGATGCGCCGGTAGAATAACACGCACGGTGTCTCCTGCCTGTCGTACGAGGTGGCAAAAAGGGGCCCCAGGGGCTGTTAACTTGGGAGCCTGGGTTGGCGACCACGAAGCCCTTAGCTGAGTCTTGGCATTACTTCCAATTACCTGTGCTAGACTCCACTCTTGTTTATCTTATCCGACCTCCATTGGTCAAGTCTTGTTATATTCGACCCCAACGGTATTAGGGTGCGAATCCTAGGGAGTGTTTAATTTTCACGCCCTGCCATTGGCCGATATCTTTATTTTTCGAAGTGGCGGACCCCATCTATTATTTCCCCTCTTGATAGGTCTAGTGTTAATACACTATTTTTTTACAATTCGTTTTACGTCGCACCGACACAGATACTGTAGGTCTTATGGCGACGATGGGATAGGAAAGGCCTAGGAGTGGGAAGGAATAGGTCGTGGCCTTAATTAAGATACAGCTCCAGCATTCCTCTCGTGTGGAAATAGGAAACAACGGAAAACCATCTTCAGGGCTGCCGACAGTGGGGTTCGAACCCACTACCTCCCGGATGCAAGCTCACAACTGGGCACTCCTAAACGAACGGCCAGTGTTAACACAGGATGGTTCTCCGGTTGTATCTTCTTAATCACCACCACCACCAAGAGAGATTGGTTTCGGGCCGATGACCTTCGATGTTAGGCTCCTTAAAACAAGCATCATCATCATCATCATCATCAGATTGGTTTCAGTAGGCCTAGAGAATATGGCGAGCAAGCAGCCGGATGGCGTCAAATTTTAAAAAAGTTGTTTGCTCGCGGTAGCTGAGGCCATGACAACATCGGTCCGGAAATGAGTAATTATAGAGTTATCCGACGTTTAATAATATTAGTGTTATCCGTCACTCCCAACACTGTTACATTTTTACACTGAAAACGTATATAACACTAGCTGGAGAACACTCTTCATTTATCAAATGAAATGTTCAACATAGCCTCCTCCTACTTAAAAACAGGCCTCCGATTGTTTCTGCACTGAGCGCCGAACATGATCAGAACTGCCAGGTATAGCGCGCACTGTCTGACAGGTTGCCACAATGGGCGCACGGAGAATTGTTTCATCACGACTAGACCTCGGATTTTAGGCGAAAACCTATTTTGTTCCTGAAGAGATAATTTAAAATGAATTTGCAATTACATGTTTCATGTATTTATAAGGTTAGAAGCGGTGGTCTTATAGTGCCTAAAAATGCCTAATTGATGTTAGAACCTATATTTACCTATATTCCTATAATCCTTATACTTTATCCCTTAATCGATTAAAACATTTTAAATTTATTCCGAGAGACTAAGAGTCCGCCTCTGTGGTGTATTGGTTTGTGTGATTACCTGCCACCCCCGGAGGCCCGGGTTCGATTCCCGGCTCTGCCACGAAATGTGAAAAGTGGTACGGGGCTGGAACGGGGTCCACTCAGCCTCGTGAGGTCAACTCAGTAGAGATGGGTTCGTTTCCCACCTCAGCCATCCTCGATGTGGTTTTCTGTGGTTTCGCACTTCTCCTCCAGACAAATGCCGGGATGGTTGATAACTTTAGGCTACGGCTGCTTTCTTCCACCTTCCTTGCCTATCCATTCCAATCCCCCTCCCCCAAACAAAGCCCCTGTTCAGCACACAGCAGGTGAGACCGCCTGGGCGAGGTACTGGTCTTCCTTCCCAGTTGTATCCCCCGACCCAAAGTCTCATGCTCCAGGATACTGCCCTTGAGGCGGTAGAGATGGGATCCCTCCCTGAGTCCGAGAATAAACCAACCCTGGAGGGTAATCAGATGAAAAGAAGGAGGAGAAGTATAAGAAGAAGAAGATGATGATGATGATGATGCTAAGAACAGTATTTTCTTGAAATACTTTTCAAACTAAATCTTACTCCCGCAGAGTCCTTAAGAACCTCTCGCAGTAAATACGCCGATAGTCTGTGCGTCACAAGGCGGTAGACAGTATCCATTGATCTACATGGAAAATAACCTCTTCCTTTCATTCTCTGACAATATTTCAGTTCTGTGCGAAACATAAAGGGTTTTGCCGTGTTTTCTTGACGTGACAGAAGCCCATATTATGTCTACAAGTACAGCCCGTGCAAGTATCAATATTAACATTTCACTTGTCCGTTTGTTCAATGTGGACATTTTGGTGGCTTCCACAGTCATCTTTAATTCAACAGCGGACCGGCCTGAGTGGCTCAGAAAGTTGAGGCGCTGGCCTTCTGACCCCAACTTGGCAGGTTCGATCCTGGCTCAGTCCGGTGGTATTTGAAGGTGCTCAAATACGTCAGCCTCGTGTCGGTAGATTTACGGGCACATAAAAGAACTCCTGCGGGACTAAATTCCGGCACCTCGGCGTCTACGAAAACCGTAAAAGAGTAGTTAATGGGACGTAAAACAAATAACATTAATTAATTCAACAGTGGTTACAAAAGTTTCTCTATTTCACACAGGATTGTAAATTAATATTCTTTGACGTTTACAGCAAAGAGATGAACAAAATTTGTTTTATTTTTCCCCTAAAGACTTACTAACAATTAGGCAAAATAAAAATGGTATTTGAATTTATAAATGCTTATTAATATTAATGTTATTTGCTTTCTTTTACGTTCTTTTACGTGCCAGTGAATCTACCGACACGAGGCTGACGTATTTGAGCACCTTCAAATACCACCGGACTGAGCCAGGATCGAACCTGCCACGTTGGGGTCAGAAAGCCAGCGCCTAAACCGTCTGAGCCACTCAGCCCGGCGAATGCTTATTAAAATATATTAAATTGAAGCAGCTTATATAAATATATTAGGACCTAATTTTCCATATTTTAGAGCCTATTTTAGGCACCTAAAATAACATTTTTACCACATAAAAATCCGAGGTCTAATTATCAACAGCAGTTAAAACAGGGGTTTCAAGTCAGGAGATTCTGGTGGCCAAATAAAAGTCGGACAAATATTCAGCCATGCATTCCAGTCCCCATGTTGCCATGCATTCTTCTCTTGTCTCTGCCTGATGACTCACCTCCCGAACTTTTGCTCTTGAGGTTTGATGCATCCTGTATAAAGGACTGAATAACTTATGACTGATTGGTTCCGGCCATATAGCTATAATCTTTCATTCGAGAAGTGGTAGTTTGGAACCCTATCTGTGGCAGTCCTGAAGAGGGTTTTCTGTGGTTTTCCATTTCACGCTAGACAACCGCTTAACTTTAACTAAGGCCATAGCCATTTCTTTCAAATGACCCGTGTATTTCATACGGATAGACAGAGATGGATGCCAAAACTTCACGAATGTGTGCAATTTTTTTTTCAGTCAGAGTTTACCTGTATCGCGTCAAGGTTCAGTGCCATAAGAAAACAGGCGGTTGCTGTAGATGTTGCACTGGGGATAAACACAATTTGGAAGACAATAATTTTCAAAATATTATTTCTTTCCTCTAGCATCAAACGGCATCTTTACTGGATCCTGTGGAAAATCCACCACAACCGCAGAAAAAAAGTCTTCAGTGCCTGAATTATTGTCATCATAATACTGTTGGGTCAGATCATTTTCTCAAAGTCTGGATAACTTATAAGAGCATGGTAGTACAGAACTACATCAGAAGTGACCAAAAACTCTCAAAAAAGAGTACACTCATAGTTCCAGTAAACGCAAGAGTTACGGTAGACTGAAGGAATGATGACCGATATGAAATGTTTTCAAAACTATTTCGAACCTTTTCTGAGACCAATTCAGTTTGTTTTTTGTTTTTTATATCCAAACGTGGAACGAGAAGATGCTAAAAATTCATTTTAAATACGCAAGTTCGAAATGAATTCACGTTACACCTTCGTAATACATGTCGGAATCTTTCTGTGGAAGCATAGAAAACCGGACCAGAAATAGTCGTTGCTTCTTTATCCCTTTTATACAGTAAGTTATATGTAGAAGTGGTAAGGAAAGCAACGGGAAACCACCTCACTTCCCTAGTACGCCTCTTCAGTGATGCCTAGGCCATATATGACAGCTGTTGGCACAGCTGTGGAGGATCAAACCAGCCTTCGGGCTGAATACCCAACATACATAAGTAGAAGTAACAAGTGTTTCTTTTTCGACACACACGAAGACACTTTCCTTGTCTTGGCATACTTTCAGGCTGATAGCACACCTTGTCTACCCCTGGCTGTTGTTCTTTCATACTCTGCTGCTCTAAACTTATAGCTCACCGACCGGAACGTATCGCGTTCGCTCGCGACCTTCCACCTCCCCTCAGAAATAGTCCCTATCGATTTGTCTCGAAGTCTTGGTGTATGTACAAGACGTGTCCTGAAAATATGCCAATACTGTGAAGGACCACTTCATTTGTCATTCTATAAACCGGTGTCAGATCCCAAGTGTGTTCTGGAAGGTGACTGTTGAGGAACATGATCCAATTGACCTTAATCCTTACACGTTTGTTGTTTCTAGTTCATTTCAGCTCCGTAAACATTTTCAATCCACAATGTTCTTAGAATGGCTTCAAAAATTGTATATAAGATTTGTTTGTTCCGTATATATTTACACAGAATGGCACTACTTTGACAAATCCTCCGTGGTTTAGGTGGCAGCGCGCCGGCCGCTCACCACTGAGTTCCGTGGTTCAAATCCCGGCCACTCCATGTGAGATTTCTGCTGGACAAAACGAATGCGTTACAGGTTTTTTTTTTTTTAGGTACTCCGGTTTTCCCCGTCATCTTTCATTCCAGAAACAATCTCCATTTCATTTCATCTGTCATTTAAACCTAAGAATTTCATTTTTGTCCGTATTGAACTGAGAATGGAAGATAGGAAAACTTAAAGGGTCCACCTTTTCAATAAAAAAAATGTTATAGTTTATTTATATCATGTATTTGCACTTGGAACTAGTTTCGACGCTGTTTGGCGTCATCATCAGCCAAAATGTGGGAAATAGGCCAGCATGTAGGCATTTATATTACACAAGGCGTTACATTAAACAATATACATCTTACAAGGAGATAAAAACAGGGACGAATATAGAAACAAATGAATCGTTGAGAAAGCAAAAGTTATACATATTAAAAAATAACCTTAACCACACATCTTGCAGTGCGAAAGTAATCTTCTTGAATGATTCCTGAATATAAAACACACGCGCACACATTTCTGAAGAGCCAGCAGGCAGGACAAAGTAAAGTGAAACCTTAAGAGTTCTTCTGAGAAGAGTTCATCATTTTTTCTATGTTCCGACTAACTAACTAACTAATGGCATATTGTATTGAAAAGGTGGACGCTTTAAGTTTTCCTATCTTTCATCTGTCAGTCATTAATAATTTCCCCAGAGGAGTGAGACAGGCTTTGGCAGCCACCACAATTCCTATACTCGCCGCTGGATGGGGCTTCATTAATTCCATTCTTGAGGTGTTCAAATGTCTGGAAATATTATGTGGATTTTCATTTTATACTACTTCTATATATACATAAATTCATATAAATTACAGGGTGTAAGAGTAAGGTATGGCTAACATAGAAGAAGAAAATATTCTATATAGACACGGGTCCCGAAACACTTTATTCCCACGTTAGAACTCATTTTCCAAAACTATACATAGTGCACTAATAATGCAAAACACACAGAAACACAACGCACCAGGATATCACATGAAATGTTCAAAATGCGTTGATACATGCATCAACCCTCCATCACATTGAGTCCCAGATCCGCTGATGAATACCTGGAGCATTGCGTATGGCTTCGCAGCCTTCCAATAGGGGTATGAAGACTCTCAGTCTTAATTTTACAAGTTGCTTTACGTCACACCGACAAATAGGTCTTACGGCGACGATGGGACAAGAAAGAGATAGGAGTAGGAAGGAAGCGTCCGAGGCCTTAATTAAGGTACAGCCCCAGCATTTGCCTGGTATGAAAATAGGAAACAACGGAAAACCATCTTCAGCGCTGCCGACAGTGGTGTTCGAACCCACTATCTCCCGAATTCTTGAGCAACTGCAGCTATCGAGCTCGGTTTAGTGCATACCAACGCGGAGCATTGATAAATGGAAGTACTGTTCAATGGTGTTGACTGGCGATAATTTTTGCCGTGATCGTCTTAAGGTGTAAAACCACGTGGTCATTGGTCCACACCGACAAGTAAAATTATGCCGATGATTATAAAAGTGTGAAAAGAACCGTAAAGAAACTATCGCTCGAACAATAAGACAAGAGGGTGACATGAAAAAAGAAGGGCTCTCTTTACATTAGATACCGTAATATCATAGGGACGGGAGAAAACTAAATGTGAAGCTATGAGCTTTCATCCGGGAGATAGCGGGTTCGACCTCCACTGTCGGCAGCCCTGAAGATGGTTTTCCGTGGTTTTCCATTTTCACGCCAGGCAAATGCTAGGGCTAATTAAGGCCACGGCCGCTTCCTTCCAACTCCTAAATCTTTCCTATCCTATCCTCGCCATAAGTCCTAGCTGTGTCGGTGAGACGTAAAACAAATTGCAAAGCACAGTCTCTTCTGCTGCAACTCATCTCCGTTGGATGGTATTACAAAATGCCTGAATATTGGCGGAAATTAGCTGGGAAGTTAGCTAACTTAGCACATGCTATATGATTGTCCTATTGACGACGAGTACTGCAACTAGTAAAAGATATTTTCTTCTTCTGCGTGTGAGGAATGGAAGTTTGACCGTGCCTTACCGGTACACGCAGTGTGCCAATACATACACCAACATTAGAGAATGTTATGCTTTATTATTGAATTTACGCGCCTCTGTGAATTAACGTATCCCTTCTACAATCCTCTATAGTTCTGTGACCTTATTTCCAATTCTCTGTCTTAAAATCATTAAAGACCGAGCCTAACCATCGTCACCTTGATTTTTCTCTGCTTCTGTTACTCTGCATGGTCGAGAACACATCCTTAAAAAAAACCTACCTTACTTTATTTCCTTCACCTGAACCCACAGAAGCCACAGAAGCCACACATCTTAAGGGGAGGTTGTACCTTGTATACTCACAATGTTAAATTGGTCAATTGTAGGTACATTTTTCTCGTGAACTGTTCATGACAATATTATAACATTTTAATAGCTGGTAGGGGAAGGGTTTCTTGGTACCTTCTAGTCCGCCTCTGTGGTGTAGTGGTTAGTGTGGTTAGCTGCCACCCCCGGAGGCCCGGGTTCGATTACCGGCTCTGCCACGAAATTGAAGTGGTACGAGGGCTGGAACGGGGTCCACTCAGCCTCGGGAGGTCAAGTGAGTAGAGGTGGGTTCGATTCCCACCTCAGCCATCCTGGAAGTGTTTTTGCGTGGTTTCCCACTTCTCCTCCAGGCAAATGCCGGGATGGTACCTAACTTAAGGCCACGGCCGCTTCCTTCCCTCTTCCTTGCCTATCCCTTCCAATATTCCCATCCCCCACCAAGGCCCCTGTTCAACATTGCGCAGATATTCATAGACTTCATTCCTAACTTAGCATTTTCCTCCCCACTCCGGGTACTCTCCAGCTATCGTTTCCACCTTTTTGTACTGCAGTCATTCTCCGTAACATCATACCTGTTTCTTGCAACTTACGAATGAGATATCTTGAGTACGTCCAGCTTTCACTCCCCTACAGCAGAGTCAGTCTGAAAATAGACCGATGTGAAAATTATTTATTCCGGGTGCTCACTTCTTTCTGGGTCGATAATAACAGATTATATTAAGTTTTGAAGAATCAATACATGAGCCAGTGATGAAAATTAGAACAATTAAAACCCACATTACCACTTTGTTTAACCATTCAAAATTAATTCCATATTTGGGAATGGTTTCCTTTATCAGATCATTCGTATAATTCCATATTATGCCATGTCAAAATATTTTTAAATAATGGATTTATTACATAAAATCTCAGACGAAATCAGAACTCAAATATGTCTTCTTTTTATGCTTTCACTAGTTCAGCTACTGGGCTTTGATCTTTGCCCATTATTGTCAGATCTTCTCCCGATGTACTCCTCCCTTTCCTCCCATCAGTGGGTACCTTTGTTATTCAGTGGATTTTCCTGAAAACCATGGACATTCTTCAGGATCTGTCTCACAGCCTGTCTCTTTTCTAAGTTTATCAGCCTCAGTTATTGTATGCCCTTACATTCTCCGTCAGTCATGTTATTGTTTCTTGTTTCGCCAGAGGATGGACAAGTGTTTGTTCAGATTGTTGAGAGATAATCTGTCCACATGACCATAGAAAGCCACCCTCATTTTCCTAGCACACTCGGAGAACCTCTTAATATGGGAGTAAAGCTCCGAATTGTGACGTCCTCAGTATTCTCTATCATCCAGTACCGGTCCTACGATAGTTCTGACACTTCTTCTCTCTCTGCCTTCCAGTTTTTCAATCAAACTTCCTATGTTTAATGACAGATACTGTTTTGTAGTGTTTCAGCTTCAGATTTCGTGTCAGGCATCGTTGTTGTAGGTATCTTGATTTAGTTATATATCGGTCCCACGGGGTTGACTTCTTTGAGAATTTGAAGTCAATCTAGCCACCAAGGTAATTACATTTTCCACTAGCTTGATTTTATTCTCTCCTAGTGACATGATTCTCTTACCCTCTTTGATGTTTGTGAAGTACTTCGTTTATTCCAGCGACACTTGGAGACCCGCTTTCGTCGCTTGTTTTCGGAGACAATTGACCTGAATCGCAGCTATTTCCATAAATACAGCGATCAATGCTATATCGTCTCCAAAGACTACGCAATGTATTGGCAACCCCTTCCTTTTGTGACACCCATATTGACCAGTTCCCTCTTCCATCCTCTCACATTTCCAAGAACGCATTTTCAAGTAGTGAAGAAATCCCGTCACCCTCTCTGACATCTGTCTTGATCTCGAAGGTTTACGAGAACCCGGCACTGAATTTAACCTTCAAGTATGCGCCAGTCAGGAATTGTAGAAGGCGTTTCCAGGTTATGATGTCTAGTCCTAGATCCTCAAGAATTTTGCAAGGGGTTCATTTGCCCACAAAGTTGTAGGCCATTCTAAACTCAACAGAGGTGACTACCACCTTGCGGCTTCTAATCTTGGAGTAGGCTAGTACAGGTTGAGGATTTTCTCAGTGCAATTTTGACTCTTTCTGAAGTCTCCCTGGTATTCCCCCAGTTGATTATCCAGTTGATTATTTCCCCATGTTTTAGGCCTTATACAAGACCTTGTACGTTACAGGGTATATATACATTCTTCCCTAGTTGTTCACATCTTTAAGATATCATTTCTTAAGAAGTAGTTGGATCAAAGCTCACGTCCAATTAGATGACAAATTTTCTTTTTTCAAGATGTTCTGAATAATCTCGTAGAACTTGTTCACTGTCTTGCTGCGGACACATTTCCAGAGTTCGGCCACAGTGGATTCTTCTCTTGCTGCCTTGTTATTCTTGAACAGCTGGATAGTTCCACTAACTTGAAGGAAGTGTTGAGTCCGGGTCTGACGTTGTTTGCTGGCATTGAGTCTTCACTGTGTGGATCACAACTGACGAGGCTCTTAATGTACTCGACTAGGATGCTGAAGATGTCCTTGTTGTTATAACCCAGATAACCCTGCGAGTCTCTGAAATGAAGACTCTGTGGAGTATATTTACTAAAATCCTGCTTGAAAGTTCTAAAAACCCTCTCTTCGATTTTGGTCATTTGATTGTTTGTGAAGACTCCTTTGGTACCTCAAATTCCCTTGTCCGTGAATTTCCTCTGTTCCAAGGATTTCTCCTAGTTTTCCTTCGTCTTCTGGAAGTTCAATATTAGCCATGCTGTTTATCTTTGAGCTATTTTGCAGTCGACCACACGGTTTTTTTCTTAAGGGAGCGAATTCATTGGCTGTCTTGACTAAATTCTTCGACTTCCCGACTTGGAATCGAACTCTCGTCCTTGAGTACGCCTTTAACACCTAGGCTGGGAATCCCCTGCCTTCATTACCTCTTGCAGTTTGTCCCAGTTAATCATATCTACGTTGTTCAACCTCTGACTTACTTCCTGGTTGTTCTTGAGTCGTTCTGTGTTGAATCTGATTGTCCTTGAACTTTTTGCTGTCTGATGTTTCTGGGCAGGAGTTTCAGTTTAATCTATCTGGACAGAGATCCAAATTTTATGTTATTATAATGTTTTTGTCTACATGACTGTTAATAGTGTGACCATAAGTTACGAGGCCAAATGTTACTTCAAACCCAAGCAACTGAGGCGTGATTATTAATTCCAACATTTACACGTGCATTAGCTGGAGTTTGAATCGTTGTCACCATGGTGAATGATCACTGACGACGTAATTCAGCCACAATGTTATTGGTAATTTAACTGTTACAAATTATAAGATAAGAATTACTTGTATTTCCTATGCATACCATCTGATGGTTTTTAAGACATGTTGGCAACCTATCATGTCCATGATATAGACTTCCTGCAAATTGAAGATAAAAAATAAATAGACCCTATTATCAAAGGAGCGAAGTAAAACCAAGGTTTCCCCATACAGGCCATGAAGACCCAGGCAGGAGTAGAAGGTAAAGAGTTACACTGTTACACTATCTGTAGCATCGGCACAAAGTGTTTTGCCAAATGTTCGGCCAACTTTGCCTATACGAATTAACCTGGTACTCATTCCTGCTGTATGCCGGGTGAATCTCAGAAACATACGCCCCTTTAGAAGTGGAAATCTCATTTCTAAATTCCTCGACATTCCGACTTGGAATCGAAATTTAGTCCTTGAGCACGCCTTTAAAACCTCGGCTAGGAAGCCCTTGGCCTCATAATCAACTAC
Organism: Anabrus simplex; assembly: GCF_040414725.1. Classification (NCBI taxonomy): domain Eukaryota; kingdom Metazoa; phylum Arthropoda; class Insecta; order Orthoptera; family Tettigoniidae; genus Anabrus; species Anabrus simplex. The sequence goes on along the minus strand of NC_090268.1, from coordinate 378,103,984 downwards.
CACTGGAAAATTATGTTTATCACTTCAAAAATTCCACATGTATTAGCTCTGATATTACCCATGACCGTCTTGGTGAAAAGCCAATTAACCAACTAAAGCATCCTGAAAGAATAGCGCCATAACTGTTGCAACCCCTTTTTGAGTAATACAACGGTGAATGTAATTAATATATTCTTCTAAATTTTGCAACAAGGGATTTTAATTTGGAATTATTCATGATTCTCCATCTCATCTACATCTTCCTCGGGCTTGTAACAAGCTTCAGTGATAAACTAGCTGAGACCCTGACAGTGACTTTTTGAGGTGAGGTTCGCAATATTTAATCTCACTAAAGCCGAACAAATAAACAAGCAAACAAACAAAGAAACAAACAGACACACAGACAAACACGTAGCGTTACAGCCCATTAATATCTTGGCCTGCCAAGATCACTGCTCCCCAGCCAGATGAACTGCAGGTACTGGAGTGCTGAGCAATCCAATTGTATTTACTTTTTTCAAATTTTAGGTGATTCATTCTGTATGTACGTGTGTGTGTGTATGTGTGTGTGTTGCTTTCTTGACTAGCTAAGTTGACTCTTGTCGATGTCGAGGTAAAATCCTTGAACTGGAAGTTAAACATTCAACATAACTTGCTTAACTAATAATCGGTACCAAATATATGGATAAGTGTAGGTTTTCTATAAATATCTATTAGAAAACAATGATATCGATATCATAACGATGATAACCACAGCTTTGTCCGACTTCGCAGGACTGAGAAACCCATTACACATTAAACTGATAAAAACATATTGCTGGCTTTGATTGTTGTTTGAATCTATGGTCATCAGCACCCGAAAACAATTAGGATAAACTCTATAATATTAATGTTTTTCACGTTCCAGTAAGTAATTTTACGGTTTTCGAAGACACCGAGGTGTCGCTATTTTGTCCCGCAGGAGTTCTTCTACGCGCCAATAAATCGACCAACACGAGGCTGGCGTATTTGAGTACCTTCAAATATCACTGGACTGAGCCAGGAACGAACTTGCCAAATTGGGGTCAGAAGGTCTGTGCCTCAACCGTCTGAGCCGCTCATCCCGGCAAGATAAACTGTTGTAAGTTTGAAATCTCGTTTGGGACACTTGAGGATTACGATACATGAATATTTTATCACTTTCGTATGGCGTGTTTTGTTTTTAACGTACTTTTAAAGCCGAGATTTGTCCTTAGAATGCCAAAACAATGTCCCTTTTTGCGTTCCAATTACAACAACTGCAAAAAACGAACAAGACCAAAAGGTTGTATACAACTGTTAAACGAAGAAAGAATGGAACTATAATTTGGTGCAGTGAGGTCTAAGATTGGTGATATTGATTTGTGTTTGATGATTGGTAATTTTTATAGGATTTTTTACAAATTGCTTTACGTCGCACCGACACAGATAGGTTTTACGGCGACCATGAGATAGGAAAGTTCTACGAGTGAGAAGGAAGCGGCCATGGCATTAAGTCAGGTACAGCCCTAGCAATTGCCTGGTGTGCTATACAAGTTTAAGCTCGAGTATCCGAACTGTTTAATACGATATTGGGCAATACTAGCTCAGAAATAAGACAAATATTTGGTACATTTCGACCAGGTTTAGGACTCGAGGATTTCTTCGTAGGTGATAACGTCAGTCGTAGAACATGGCATTAATGTGACAATCGATCAGGATTAGAGCAGCTATAGGATGCAGAAGCTACGTAGAAGTCACTCAAATCAGTTCGTGGACTGATAACAGCCCCAACAATAAATGTTGGGGTCACAGGGTTGTACGCAGTTTGTATCGCAAAATATCATCATCACAAGTATTTTGCTCAACCTAAAATTATGTTCATAATCTCTAATCCTATGAGATTTTCTCGACACCTGTCTGGAAACAAAATGAATTATTTATTCGGCCAGCGCACTTGATCCGTTCTGCTCTGACGTGGCCTCAAGGTGTTTAGTTAGAAGAAAGAAAGTCGCTACCTTTTATTACATTCCTTGCGGAAAGAAATAAACTCTTGGTTAAACTTTGGAAACACTGCAACGGAAAAGTTTGAAATGAAAACAAAAATATAAGAATAGTTGAACGAAAGATAGCTCTTTGTTCTCGCTCAGTGTGCGTGTGATGATGGTATCTAGAAGCATAAGATAACCTACAAGTGGCTTAGCTGCCAACAGTTTACTCAACCAGTGTAGACAGTTTTCATGTACATTAGTTCTGTTAACATAATTACCATTACATAACTGTCACTCAGATGAGCCGGGTCGTGTAGCATTGGCCTTGCATTCAGGGGATGGTGGCTTCGAACTTCGTCATCGATAACATAGGAATGGTATTCTTCAGTTTCCTATCTTCACACCAGTCAAATGTTAGGACAGTGCCTCAGTTAATGCTACGGACGCCACTTTCCTGGTTACAAAACTTTCCTAGCATAGGAAAACTTGCCCATAGTAGTACGACGTTAAAAACTAGCACAAATTAATATTTACATTAATATGTATTTTTAGGAGTTGCCTGGCAGGGACGTTAAATGCTTGCTTGGTTCACCCGGAAGGATGTGGGTTCGATTTCCCGTCAGGAAGTCTAACATTTTAAGAAATATGATATCCAATTCTGGAGCTGCACACGACCCTGAAATTCACTCAGCCTACGCCAAAATTAGTACCAGGTCACCGAGCTCGATGGCTGCAGTCACGTAAGTGCAGCCAGTACCCAGTATTCGGGACATAGTGGGTTCTAATCCCACTGTTGGCAGCCCCGAAGATGGTTTTCCGTGGTTTCTCATTTCTGTACTACACTTCACGCACGCCTGGACTGAACTGAAGGAACAGAGGAAACAAACAGCACTGGCGCCGTCTCAAGATAAAGCAGACCTACCAACTGCAGGGGAGCCAAACTTGGAGAGTTGATGAATCACACACCACAAACTAGAACAGTGCATGTCACTTTGTACAGATTCTAGGACACCTTAAAACTAGGGAGTCCTTTTTCAAACACCCCGTACATCTTCAACACGTACTACATGTACGTAACACGATCTAATAGGTTGAAAATGATTTCGATTACAATGCGGTCGTGAAAATTCAGTATTCAACAATATTGATTATATCTTTCTGTTTGGTCTGTTGACAATTGTAAACATTAGTGTTGGGGAGTTCGGATAGTAAATAGTACAAAGACCAGTGAATCATATCAGCACTCAATTAAAGCAAAATATCACACAGCCACTTCATGTAATTCGATTTATCTAATAAAACTCAAAAGAGGAATTTAAAATCCTCAACACTAGACTTTACTATTGACATAGGAGTATAAATCGGCTATAAAAGCATCACTGATGTAATTTAAAGAAAACATAACTTGTTTTTTATAATTTACTTTAAAAAGACAACAAGTAACACGTAAAATGGCCCCGCTGCAGCACAAACATATTTACGTGCAACGGAAATAATCAAAAAATAGTGTTGAGTCTAATAATAATCACACCTCGGTATATAACAACTAGGGCTCGGGTGTTTAGGAAAAGTCATAATTTTTCTTCGCCTCTATTTTCTTGTCTGATTGGATTTTGGTGCAAATCAGGAGATTATCGTCACAATTAAGTGATTTTTATTTGTCATATAAATGCATATTTTGGCTAATTTTTGTCATAAGATCATACTTTGAGCTATTTTCGCAGATGCGTCATATTTCAGTCATATTTTGGTGACTTGACGACAGCTGTAGCCGTACAAAATCATCTTCAACTTACCGAATGCGAACTGGTGTTCATAAAACTGCATATCGGTATCACATCTGCAGTTAATACAAAAGGAATACTCTGCCTCTTCTGTCAAGATTGGGTAGAAATTGTTTTCCAACAGTTTGTCAGAAAGTCTGGCATATATACGGTATATAGTCGAACTTTGGAATTATACCGAGCACAATTACTCATTTAGAAACTGCTAGCTTAGAAATTCATGAAAGTATTGAAATCCAGTACAACAATTACATGGAATAGTTGGCAAGAGTGTAAAACGGAATTTTTAAAACACTCTCGCCAACTATTTTCGAGTCATATTTTGTAATGTTTACGTCATATTTCATCACCTTTGAGGTCATATTTACTTGCTTATTTAGGCTATTTTTAGGTCTTAAACATCCGAGCCCTTTCTTCACATTCGTCTTATTTCTTGACTCTCGATTTCTCATCAGATCGTGACACCTCTAGCTAGACAAAACCGTTGTTTTACTGTTGCATGTAGTTACCATTGTCCCTCTTATCACGTTGCTTACATTTGTATTGTCATTATTAATAATAACATCTAAGATATGATTTGTGTGAGCAACAAATATCTTACTACTCCATGATTCCAAACTTAAGGAATCATGTGTCATAACGTCTAAAATTCGTCAGTACATTTTTATACTTTCATATATTCTTTATTGATAATGATAATCGGGCCCACGAGAGTTGGAGTCTGACGTTTAGTACCACCGGCGAGAAAAAGTTGACTAACGCCGCTCGAAAATGGTCTGTTGCTATGGCAACGATAACAGAGATGCCATATTTAAGGATGCTATCGCTCCGTGGGTTGGTTTGCTCTCAATCGCTTTTGTGATATTCGGAGTGATACTGTTGTTATCAGTGTTAGTTGTTGCTGATTTGTGTAATTATTTAATTATTTGTTTCCTGAATATTATTTTCGTTGTTAGTTTATTGTTTTATTAATCAGTGGCTCGTTGTACAGTTCTATTCTCTATTTAACATGTTCATTTTTTAAGGTTATCGTCAATTTAGTGATTATGAAATCTCATATTTATCGGCAATGATGTGTTCTGTCTTAAATGCTGGAATTATTAGCACGAGCTTACGAACGGGTCCAAGTTTATTGAATTGCTTTAGGCCTACATATTTGATTAAATATTCAGCCTATATGAAAGGATGATATGCCACAGATGGAGGTAACTATGACAACGCAGTGTACTTCGTACTTACTGCTTTCGCCGCTCAAATATCAGACTCCCACTATCATCGTCTTAACTCTGTGGCTTGGTTCTAAAAGAGCCAAAGTCATTTTTTATCGAAATTGACATATGAACTGATACAAATGCGTTTTATTCTGGCTTGCAACATGTCAACAGCGCCAATGTCTCTGTTTATTAAACGAACATTTAACGTTTAATTAAATAACCCCTTGCCAATAATGTTAGATTACCAATAAAGGTTAGAGACCTGACAAGTTTAAAAGAGTACGATAGAGAAAATAGCGTTTAATAAGGTGAATTCCACAAAGAAAGTATAAAGTTATTTAAAGTTAGTTGTTGAAAGAAATAATTGGAAAACTATAAACGAAACTTAAAATGCTCATAGCTCGAAAACCGGTTTTTTGACATTGGCCCTTTTAGAACCAAGCCACAGAACTATATATTATTCTTTTGTAATATTGTAAACACTACAGGTCTAGGATTATACGGGAAGCTGTGGAAATGCGTAAAAATCCTAACAATTTCAATGGGAACTCTGGCTATCAATTAAGTAATATGTGTTTGCCAGCTATTAACGGTTTACCTGGGTAGTTCTCTTCCCTGTCCTTTGTATATTGTTATTTCGTTTCGGTGTTTTCCAAATTCATACTTTCTTCATCACCAGATGGTTCATTCCAACCTGTGTGTTATGTGCCATTCTTTAATCACGTGTGTACACCGGGTATGCATCCCTCCCCCTCCCACTCCGTCTCACATTATTATTATCACCCTCTGGAGTTATCCACATTCTTTCTTTCCATTCTTCAGCTCTATTCTATTCTATCCTGGTGCCTTTCGTTGTATTTCAATAGTTTCTATTTAATTATTCTACCGCATTCGTCTCTGATTCGTCTGATGTTCTCTTTGTCACTTCTCAGGCACACACAGTGTGATAGAACACCTTAATTGCAGCTTAAAGTTGTCGTCAGCTCCCGCTTGCAACGCTGTGTCAGCATACAGCGAGCCACCTGGTGATGAATGAGGGTACCACTACAGAATTCTTAAATTCAAATCCTCATTATTGTAGACGTCTTCCTCGTAAACAGTCGAGATTTTCTTCTCAAGACGCGGAGAAAAGTTCTCTGCGAAACGCAAAGAGTTTCGCCTTGTTTTCTTGAAACGGCATAAGCTCAAAGACCATATCAAGTCCATTTTTTATTGTTCATAAGTTCATTATCACCCTTTAAAATGTTTTACAATGTATAGGCAATAAATAATTTATATTTTCTTGCTTTCTTAATCTGTTTACCCTCCAGGTTCTGTTATTCCCTCGGACTCAGCGAGGGATCCCACCTCTACCGCCTCAAGGGCAGTGTCCTTGAGCTTCAGACTTTGGGTCGGGGGATACAACTGGAGAGAATGACCAGTACCTCGTCCAGGCGGCCTCACCTGCTATGCTGAACAGGGGCCTTGTGGAGGGATGAGAAGATTGGATGGGACAGGCAAGGAAGGGGGGAAGGAAGCGGCCGTGGCCTTAAGTTAGGTACCATCCCGGCATTTGCCTGGAAGAGAAGTGAGAAACCACGGAAAACCACTTCCAGGATGGCTGAGGTGGGAATCGAACCCACCTCTACTCAGTTGACCTCCCGAGGCTGAGTGGATCCCGTTCTAGCCCTCGTACCACGTTTCAAATTTCGTGGCAGAGCCGCGAATCGAACCCGGACCTCCATGGGTGGCAGCTAATCACGCTAATCACTACACCACAGAGGCGGACAATAATTTATATACCGAGCATATTTTTGGTTTAAAATTGATCGAAACCTCGTTTGCTGTTTGTTTGTTTGTTTGTTTGTTTGTTTGTTTGTTTGTTTGTTTGTTTGTTTGTCTCTTTGTTTGTTTGTTTTTGCTAGTGGTTTAAAGTCGCACTAGGTCATCGAAGATTTTCGACGACGCAAGGGTAGAAAAGTACTCGTATTAGAATTGGGAAGGAAGCGTCTGTAGCCTCAATTTAAGCACAGCCCCAGCATTTGCCTGCTGTGAAAATAGAAAACAACGGAAAACCATTTTCAGGGCTACCGACGTTGGGATTAAACCATGTTTGACTGAGCTCAATAGGTGCAGTCGCTAAAGTGTGGCGAGTATCCTGTATTCGAGAGATAGTGGGTTCGAAACCCACTGTCGGCAGCCCTTAAGATGAATTTCCGTGATTTTCTATTTTCACACCAGGCAAATGCTGGGGCTGTACCTTAATTAAGGCCACGGCCGCTTCCTTCCAGCCCCTAGACCTTTCCTGTCCCATCGTCGCCATAAGACGTATCTGTGCCGGTGCGACGTAAAGTAACTTGCAAAAACAAAACCATGTATGCAGGTTATCTGAACTGATGACATTGTACTGGAGATTAGAAGTATCATGGCAAAACCCAAGTAAAGTTATGAAATGAAATGGCGTATGGCTTTTAGTGCCGGGAGAGTCCGAGGACAAGTTCGGCTCACCAGATGCAGGTCTTTTGATTTCACTCCCGTAGGCGACCTGCGCGTCGTGATGAGGATGAAATGACGATGAAGACGACACATACACGCAGCCCCTGTGCCAGCGAAATTAACTAATTAAGGTTAAAATTCCAGACCCTGCCGGGAATTGAACTGGGAACCCCTGTGACCAAAGGCCAGCACGTTAACCATTTAGCCATGAAGCCGGACAAGTAAAGTTATGCCACTAGGTTACTGATGACCTCATCAGTTTTGCACCAGTTCATTTCTACCTATGTCGGTAAGTTGGTAGGACTGAAAGTTATTTTGTAACCGTTTCAGAAGACTGTTATCTGCGCGCAACTATTATTATTATTATTATTATTATTATTATTATTATTATTATTATTATTATTATTATTATTATTATTATTATTATTATTATTATTATCTGACTCCTTGGCTGATTGGTCAGCGCAACGGCCTTCAGTTCAGTGGTAACACGGTTCAATACCCAATTGTTCCTGGTATTTTAGCCTGTCTGGTTAAATTCTCTGGCTCTGGGACTGATGATTTACGTTCGTCTTAATACGCATCTCTTCACACACACAACACACCAGCAGCCGCCACTGAAACATGCAAAAGTGAACACGTCCCTCCACATAGGGTTTTCGTCATGAAGAGCATCTGCTTGTAAAACAGAACCAAGTCTACACGCAGTGCCGACTTCCAAGTAATTCGGAAAGGGCCAAGCATAATAATAGTAATAAGAAGAATTTGTAATGCGTACATTTAATCAAGGAATGTCACACGTTTTATGAATAAGAATTCATAAGATTTAACAAAATTAAAGTCCTTCCTTTAACGGAGCTTTGTCTTCATGAGGTGGACTTGACATGAAGAACAATGAAAAAGAAAATAATGATCACGTCATCCTCTTCATCACCAGTCCACATTGCATTAGAAGAGGACAGCGGGAGGCACCTGCTATATAGACTTACCGCCACACAGGCTGCAATGCAGGTAGCATAAACCTGGAAGCTGTCAGGGCTACACTGGCGATCTGTCCGCTGAAAGATGCCGCCGCGAGAAATGCTGGTCTCTTAATCCTCCCAATAGATCCAGCTGTGGAACACAGGAGATAAGCTTAGCGGCTTACAGCAGAACATTATTCTTCCTACGAGAGAAATAGACAAAAGAAACCTCACTCCCTAACAAAGAATGTGTCGTAATTAGTAATGAGTTCATGTTACATGGGATGGAGTTTTATTCCCTCCCAGGGCAATATTTCTGTCTACCTAATGCAACATAAAACGTCAAGTAGACAATTCTACATTTCCTTGAAATGAAATAAAGATCGATTCATTAGTCAAGAGAAGAGAAACGAAAGATACAATTTTATATCAACGAAATTATTTATTTCTGTTTAGAAGAGAATAATAAGATTATCAGTATGCGTTTTGTGATTGATTGTCTGAGAATACGTCTGTAGTTTCGGAACTCTACTTGGGCCGGTGAACGTTAGAAGAATATTTGAGTTCTAATAGAATTAGCAAAGCAATGAAGGAAAGCTATCACCGTACAGGCCATGAAAAGACCCTGGACGGTATGGAAGGTAAAGGCTTACACTATCCGTAACCTCGGTAGTAGGGCGCATGGAGTGGTTAGCTCTATGCCCGACCACCTTTGACCCCGATAATTAACATGTTAACTCATTTTCGGAGTTGACTGAGTGAACATTGAGGTATCTTCGGTAGTGGAAATCCTGCGCCTTAACTTTTCGTCTTCGTGACGAGCGATCGAACCCAGGTCCCTCCGAGTGACCAACCACGCCTCTACCACCTCGGCCAGACAGCCTTTTTAAAAATAGAAATAATTTATAAAATAATACTCATGTTGTGGATTCTACGTCCTACTAACTACCTTTACGGTTTTCGGAGACGCCAGGGTGCCGGAATTTTGTCCCGCAGGAGTTATTTTATGTGCCAGTAACTCTACCGATACGAGGCTGACGTATTTGAGCACCTACAAATGACATCGGACTAAGCCAGGACCGAACGTGCCAAGTTGGGGTCAGAAGAGGGAGCATCGCCTCGACCATGTGAACATGTGAACTTCCTACGAACATCAAATCCACCGCCCAGTGTTGTGAGACAAATTACACCCGGCAACTGCCAGAGCCTAACTTAGGAGGCAGCCTGTGGATGCGGCCTCCGTAATTGGCTGATCCTATTACCGTTCGCATCTCTCCGTTGAGCCTTGTGCTCATTACCTCAGCCACACCAAGCATTTAATTGAACTGAGCTCAAATCTCACTTCATAAGTACAATATGATGTTTGTATTCGTTCTTGAAGAGGGTTCTTGTACGCGTGAGGCATTTCTAATGGAAGTTGATGGAGTGTAGTTTCATAGAGAACGATACGCGTCACCGAAAACGTGTATGAGTTTGTGCAAACTTAACAAGTTTTAAACACGGCCAAAATATGGCTTCCGATTGAGATAGCTAAAATTAAACACTGTCGAATGTACATTTTAATATTGAAAACATTTCTTAGCAGAAAAAGTAGCATGAAAAAAGTAAAGCAGTTTCTTCAATTTTCAATTTTTTCTTCAATTTTGTCGAAAGTTGTGCGCTTCATCAAACGTTTTTAAAAAATTCGAAAATCACTTCCGGCCTAAAACGGCCTGAAATCGCGTGTTTCTTTACTCGTTTTCATTTTTATTAAAATTCAAGTCAAATTAACTTATTTACACAATTATTTATGTAATGTGTTCCTTGGTTCAATACCCTCAGGCGATTTTTCTTGAAAATGTCTACAAAATGTCTACACCGAATATAGTTATAAGGGCTTAACTGAAACTCTGCATTGACTCACATTAGCGCTCGTAGTGTAAGAGAAAGACAAACTGCTAATCTAATCAACCGTATAACGATGATTTAGAAAGCTCTCACAGCCATATGAGGAATCAGAGAATAAAATTGAATCAACAGGACGGATTTTTGTATTATTATTAGTTCCCCTGTTCTTCATCATCATCATCATCATCATCTGTTTACCCTCCAGGTTCGGCTTTTCCCTCGGACACAGCGAGGGATCCCACCTCCACCGCCTCAAGGGCAGTGTCCTGGAGCTTCAGACTCTGGGTCGGGGATACAACTGGGGAGGATGACCAGTACCTCGCCCAGGCGGCCTCACCTGCTATGCTGAACAGGGGCCTTGTGGAGGGATGGGAATATTGGAAGGGATAGACAAGGAAGAGGGAAGGAAGCGGCCGTGGCCTTAAGTTAGGTACCATCCCGGCATTCGCCTGGAGGAGAAGTGGGAAACCACGGAAAACCACTTCGAGGATGGCTGAGGTGGGAATCGAACCCACCTCTACTCAATTGACCTCCCGAGGCTGAGTGGACCCCGTTCCAGCCCTCGTACCACTTTTCAAATTTTCGTGGCAGAGCCGGGAATCGAACCCGGACCTCCGGGGGTGGCAGCTAATCACGCTAACCACTACACCACAGAGGCGGACTCCCCTGTTCTTACAGATCTTAATTAATTTCATCATAGCTACTCGTCCTAGCAAAATCCTTCTCATTATCTCTTTCTCAGAACTTCCCATATCACTGATAGTTGAAGAAGTCGTGCACTGCATCAAATTCCTTCAAAAGACCTGTGAGCAAGAACTGTGCTGCTCTATCAGTCACCATGAGTTTGGACTTACTGAGGCTGAGCTCCAGTCCACTTGTATATTATTACTCAATATTTTATATGGTATAAAATTAGGAAGGAGCTGCCTGGCCGAGGCGGTAAAGGCGTGCTCGCTTGGCCCGGACGGACGTGGGTTCGAATCCCCGTCAGGAAGTCGTAAAATTTAAGAAACGATATTTCCACTTCCGGAGGTGCATATGGCCCTGAGGTTCACTCAGCCTATACCAAAAATGAGTACCAGGTTAATTCCTGGGGACAAAGGCGACCGAACGTAGAGCTAACCACTCTACCCCATCACGTGCCGAGGTTAACGATGGTGGAAGCCTTTCCCTTCCACTCCTCCAAGGGCCTTCATGGCCTGTACGGAGGTGACTTTGCTTTGCTTTGCTTTGCTTTGCTTTGATAAAATTAGGAGCAGCCAATCGCAATATGTAACGTCCATTAACGCAGATTTTTCATGATAAGGGAAAATGTGATAACTCCTAAGGTATTAAAAAAATACACTTTTCACAGATTGTTTCTTATTAGGATACTGAATTCATGCCTTTACTGGCAGGACCTAGTGTTTACAGTGCACTATGTCTTCTGGTATGGGCTAGAGCAATTTTTTTACTTTCATTGATCTGTCTCTGTCTTATCCTTGGCTTTGACAATATGAAAGTGACTGAGGTATGAGCGATGCTAGTAATGTCATTCCTTCTGCAGCCAGTCCCTGCTATGAATGGTGTGAAAATGTTGCTCAAAGGGTCGGTTGGTGCGTGCATTTCAGTGTTCTTGGCAGACTGATATGTAACAGCAACTTCTGGCTCAGTGAGGAAAGCAACGGGAAACTACCTCACTCCTCATTTCCCTAGTATGCCTCTTCAGTGATGCCTAGGCCATCTATGACAGCTGATGGCAGAGCTGTTGAGGATCCAACCAGCCTTAGGGCTGAAGACTGAACATACATACATACTGAATTCGATTTGCAAGAGATCATTAATTTATTGGAAATGTTAGAATGTTAATTTGCATCTTGGACAATATACCTTTTGATAAATTTTATAGGACATGATATGTTTTGATGAGTTTACTGTACTTTTGTCATCATTGTTCACATTAATTTTAATACCTGAAAAATGAAACTTACAAAATTAGTATTTTAATCACTTCAAATTTACCATACCTACTTAGAACAACATAAAATTATGATCTATCTGAAGCAATTCAACAAAAACTAAAATTACTTTGAAAAATCTGGTTCAATACAATAATTTATTACCGGCAGAAAATTATGGTCTATAATAAGCTACATTTATTATATTTTATGCGCTTTATGAAAGAAAAAGAAAATAAACAACATAATTGGTGGACACTGTAGTTCTAATTCCGTCACCCACGTGGACAATATACAATTTGTGTTAACCGCTCACTTTCAAGGTATTAATTCAATGTTACAATATACAGACGGATGAAATCTGGATGCGGGAACATATAGAGCATGAAAAATATTCTTCTTTATTTGTTTACCGTTCAGGGTCGGCTTTTCCCTCGGACTCAGCGAGGGATCACACTTCTACCTCCTCAAGGGCAGTGTCCTGGAGCTTCAGACTCTGGGTCGGGGATACAACTGGGAGGATGACCAGTACCTCGCCCGGGTGGCCTCATCTGCTATGCTGAACAGGGGCCTTGTGGGCGGATGGGAAGATTGGAAGGGATAGACAAGGAAGAGGGAAGAAAGCGGCCGTGGCCTTAAGTTAGGTGCCATCCCGGCATTTGCCTGGGGGAGAAGTAGAAAACCACGGAAAACCACTTCCAGGATGCCTGAGGTGAGAATCGAATCCACCTCTACTCAGTTGACCTCCCGAGGCTGGTAGAAATGGTAGAGATGGTAGAAATGGTAGCTGTTGAGCCCAGGTGGTGGGTTAGATCGCGGCTCAGTTCGATGGTATTTAAAGGTTCACAATTACGCCAACGTCCTTTAGGTAGTTTTACCAGCACATAAAAGAGACCCTGCTGGGAAATATTCCAGCACCTCGGCGTCTTCATTTATTTATGTCGATTCCACCATTTAAGGACCACGTCATTGCAACTGTCTCCTTCCCCGGGCTTTGACATTTGCCCAGTACTCCTCCATTCTTTGCAGGTCTCATTCATTCCTTTCTTCGGTTCACGCCTTCCCTGTTTTCAGCTTCGGCTTTTCTTGGAAACACTTGTGTTCTTGAAGTTTTTTCTTAAATGGATTATACTCCAAGATAACATCATGTATGATACCCACCTCTTGTAGAACTTCTTCTACCTCACTGAACCAGGCCCCTTTTCTTTTCTTGTGTTGGAAATAGGAGAAGATCCGCTTGGTTGAACTTGCAGGGCTCATTTTTGTCACGCAATCATGGAAAGCAAACCTTCTCTTCCGCATCGTATCGGTTATCTTTTACATAGAAATAGAGATCGTGGTTTGTACCTAATTGTTATTATTATTATTATTATTATTATTATTATTATTATTATTATTATTATTATTATTATTATTATTATTATTATTATTATTATTATTAATGTTATTTGTTTTACGTCCCACTAACTACTTTTTAAGGTCTTCAGAGACGCCATTATTATTATTATTATTATTATTATTATTATTATTATTATTATTATTATTATTATTATTATTATTATTATTATTATTATTATTATTAACCTACTTCAACACGAAGGAGAAGGTTCTCAATTCGTGACTATGAATTATGAATTGTCTTTCTTTGGACAATAACTTCATTTCTGAAGTGTCGGACCCCTTCCGTTTTGTCCCTTTGATTAGTGTTATTAGAGGATGGATGCCCAGTTGTACTTCCTCTAAAAATAGTAATCGCCACCATCAGTGTAGTCTGCCGATTGTGGTAAAAGTATTTTGGCCTGTGGAGAGATTTTATACACCATAAATTTTACTAACCGACTTTAACAAAGGAAAAGAAAGAATACATTGTGAAGCTCATCCTCATTTAATGTATGTAGCCTACACCAATTACTCTGAGATTCCCTGATCGATTTGCGTGATTCTTCTTTATTTATTCTACATGAAATGGGATGCTCACGAATCTTTGTGATTCTCTTTCTAATTGAAGGAGGATGCTCTCGAATTATTCCCGTTAACACTGGATGAAAATCAGTACGGTAATTTTTATGACATCTACAATAATTTCAATATTTGCCTTTCTCGTAGACCGAAAAATCGCGTAAAAAATTACTCCTAGACCAGGTACCATGGTTACGTGAACGTAACAATGACATACGTTTATTGATGCGTTGGTAGTGATTATTGTTTTAAGATGAGGTACAACTAGACAACCATTCTCTAGTAACACTAATCAAGAGGAAAATGAAAGAGATCGACACTTTGAAGAATGAAGATATCGGTAAAAGAATGGAAGAGCCCCATAGGGCGTGAATGAATCCATAGGCCTGGGAAACATAATACCGTCGGGCTTGGAAGAGAACAAGAGTTGACCAAGGGAGGTCGGTTAGGATAGATGAAAGTGAGTAGCCTGGCACAAGTAAGAATTTTATGATAGCAAGGCGATGCCCGACATATTCAGTATGGAGTCTGCCAACACCCACGATATCCCCTTCCTGTCGTAAGAGGTGGCTAAAAGTGGCTCTTAACTTGTGACCATGGGTTGGCTACCACCCGGCTCATAGCCAAATTCTGGTACTGCTTCCACTTATTACTTGTGTCATGCTCCTCTCTTTCATCTGTCCTATCCAACCTCCCTTGGTCATTTCTTGTTCTTTTCCAGCCCGACGTTATCAGATTGCGAGGCCTAGGGAGTACGGGTGGGCTAGCACGCGGCTCTTAGCTGAAACCTGGTACTGCTTCCACATATTACGTGTGTCAAGCTCCTCTCATCTATCCTATCCGAACTCCCTTGGTCAGTTCTTGTTCTTTTCCACCCCGACAGTATTAGATTGCGAGTCCTAGAGTCTTTCATTTTCACGCCCTTCGTGACCGTTGTCTTTCTTTGGCCAATATCTTCATTTTTCGAAGTGTCGGACCCCTTCCGTTTTGTCCCTCTGATTAGTGTTAATAGAAGATGATTGCCCAGTTGTACTTCCTCTTAAAACAGTAATTAGTGTAGTCTGCCAATTATGGTAAATTTATTTCGGCCTGTGGAGAGATTTATACACCGAAATTTTACTAACTGACTTAAAAAAAAAGAAAAGAATACATTGAGAAACTCATCCGCATTTAATATATGCAGGCTACACCAATTACTCTGAGATTCCGTGATCGATTTGCGTGATTCTTCTGTTTTTAAATTTTACATTAAAGAGGATACTCTCGAATTGGTTCAATTAAAATTTCATGAAAATCTTTAGATCAATAACTGCTCTCTAATGTCGTCCCCTGAAAAGTTTGTGAACCGTGGCAGCGCAGCTAAGGATCACATTCGTCTCACCATATCACCGTAGCCCTCTAAACACCTCGATGTGTTGCCTATTTGTTTAGGCCATGGTGACTACTTTCCACGCCAGGCTGAGTGGCTCAGGCGGTTGAGGTGCTGGCCTTTTGATTGCAACTTCACAGGTTCGTGCTTGGCTCTGTCCGGTGGTACTTGAAGGTGCTCAAATACGTCAGCTTCGTGTGGATGGATTTACTGGCACGTTAAAGAACTTCTGAGGGACAAACTTCTGGCATACCGGCGTCTCCGAAAACTGTCAAAAATTAGTTAGTACGTCGTAAAAATCTGTAACATTATTCTACTTTTCCCGTCATTTTTCTATTCCATTGCGGACGCAGCGACGTTTGGTACCGCCAAGCAGTAATTCTAATCGTATCTAGATTTTGAAATACATATTACTACAAATAATAGGCTACGAATCTGAGCCAGTAAAATAGTGCTCGGTTAATCCAGAAGGGTGTGAGTTCGATTCCCCGCCAGGAAGTTGAAAAATGTAAGAAGTTTCAAGAAGCAATGTTGGTCGGGCATAGAGCTAAGAACTTGATTCCAGTTAGTTCGAAAGTTTTTTTTAAAAAATGCTATTTATTGGGGCGTCGACGTAAGAAGATCTTTTGCCCCTACTTTGCACCACATGTTGGGAACTTGCATGTAATTGAAAATGGCGGAAGTGTAAAGTGTTGAATGTAAGGAAAGGAGCATTAAGGGCGACATAAACACCCAGTCCCCAGGTCTCGGATATTAATCATTTACCATTAAAAACACCTCACCCGGCAGGGAATCTAACCCAGGGCCGCTGGGTGACAGGAGGACTCGTTGCCCCCTACACTGCGGGGCTGGACAGTTCGAAAGTTACTGACAGTGGAAAAATTATTAACCTTCCACCGTTCCGCGGCCTGTACGGATATGGCTTGACTTTATCTTGCTTTTATTATGGAAAAGTCTTCGTCCTACTTTACTACAGTTTTGTGACTTTTTCTAAGTGATTCTGAAGGTCCTCCCAGTACAGCAATATTAATTTTTCTGTACTGGAGGTCTAGTTATTGGTTATAGAGCCGCCTGGTAATCATTCTGACCGCCAATACTCTGGTTTCTTTGGAGCGGTCATTCAGGGTGACTTCTGGACGCGCTCGTCATCTGACTCCATTTTATCACTAATCATCACTCACTAGAGCCCCCATCAGCCGCCAGGTCTTCTGTCAGGTGATCATGCAAACGTTTTCTGGGTATTCCTAGAGGTCCTCCTCTTTTCCTCTTCCCTGATCTGTCATCAGCCTTACGCTCTAGATGACCTATCTACTAGACAGTGTTGCCAACTTAGCGGATTTTCCGCTAAATTTGGCGGAATTAGAAGACTGTCGGCGGAGAAATGTATCATTTAGCGGACAGAGGATTTTTTGGCGGAATTCTAGATTTATTATAGCGGAATTTAGTGTTTTATCCGTTTTACGTTTTTTTTTAATTTGTACTCCAATCTGTCTCCGATCTATTCCGTATTTCTTGTCAGGAGCTAGCAGTCACATGAGGAGAACATGTTATTTGGATTTGATGTTATGAGATCATCGTATCATAAATCTGAAATGCGTAGGGAAAGGTACTTATCTCTTAGTTGACGAATGACGACAGATAATGAAACTGTGAGAGAGTAGCATTTATATTTATGCTATGAAGGAAGACCGTTTAATGAATTGGCCTGTCCTGTGTATGGCTCTTGAGGTAGGGGATTCACCTAGTTTGCACCCGGCAGTAAAACGCCTACAAGTTTTAGCTCGCCGGCTCGCAGGCAGAGGGTTAATCCCAGTGAAACTCACTGATCAGGTGAGTGCAGACATTTACTTTTATTATTATGTATTCTTTATTATTATTATTATTATTATTATTATTATTATTATTATTATTATTATTATTATTATTATTATTATTATTTGAGATCGATTACTTGGCCGAATTTTAGCGGATTTTTGTACTATTTAGCGGATCTTGAAAATATAAGTTGACAACACTGCTACTGGAGTATTCTGCCGCGAATGGTATTATTGATACTTGGTTTGCCATACCGTGTGCGGAAATCCTTGATACTTCGCCGTTTATACAGTCCGTCCATGAACTCAGGGCTAAAAATCCGTCGTAGTACACATCCTCGAAGACTTCGTGCGGTGCCAGTTGAGCCATAACATAAATATTATTATAACAATGTTTTAATGATCATTGCGTCAGCAGTTCAGATTCAAACTCAGCTGACGAAAACGGATTCATCAACTTTGTACTGGATGACTTCCATTGTTGACTCTGTTAACGCAGTGGAACAGTTATTTTGAGTACTGACCATTATATAAAAATCACGACTCCGCAGTCACAGTCATACAAGGCAGATGACCAATTGCTGAAGATTTTGAGTAGCATTCCTGAGAAAGTATGGAATGTATAATATTATCCATATGTGGAAGATCTGGTAGATAAGTTTATTAGTTCCTAAATTGATGATTATAGTCTATAGAATGAGGAGGATTCATTCACTCTTCGCTGAAAATGAATAATTGAAGGCAACAGCATCATCATCATTTCCTAACTCATCAAATTCATGCAAAGATGTTCATCCTGAACTAAGAGCCAATTTCCTTCAGAATCAAACTAAGCACTACGATATGACATGCTACCTCCAGAGTATGAACCTGCTCCATCTGGATATTCAGATTTCAGTAGCTTTGCGTATATTGTTAGCAGTATATAGGGAGTTCTGTAGAACATAATAACAACAACGCTTGAAATGGCAGAATCTACAGCTCCAGTGTTTACAGCTACTGACACAAAAGTATAGGCCATAACCCTTCCATACGTAATCTTAACCCCAACTGTGCGTGGGCAAATTACCTGGAATACGTAATAGGCGGAGCTTCCGTGGCTTAGGTGGCAGCGCGCCTGCCTCTCACCGCTGGATACCGTGGTTCAGATCCCGGTCACTCCATGTGAGATTTGTGCTGGACAAAGTGGAGGTGGGATAGGTTTTTCTCCGGGTACTCCGGTTTTCCCTGTCATCTTTCATTCCAGCAACATTCTCCATTAACATTGCATCTGTCAGTCATTTATCATTGTCCCAGAAGAGTGTGACAGGCTTCGGCAGACGGCACATTTCCTATCCTCGCCGTTAGATGGGCGCTTCATTCGTTCCATTTCTGACCTGGTCGAATGACTGAAAACAGGCTGTGGATTTTCATTCATTCCACGTAATAGGCAAACGTGGGCCTGTACTCAAATGGTTCTAGACCAGTAGGAGAATGCATAAGGAAGGACTTGCCTATATAGGAAGCTAGAGTTACGGATATGACAATCGTTCTGTTGCATACAGAAACAGGAATCGTCAGGAAAATATCTTATCATTCGACCTTATATGACTTGGTATTACTGCAGCCGCAGACGCGTATCACGTGTATCCTGTAGCAATGGTCGCCTTGCAGATATGCTCCAGTGCTGCAGACAATGATAAAGTATGACGATTTCTGGGCTTGTTAGCCATGTTCTTTGAGGCTTATAGCTTCGAACATTTTACCGATACTTTGCCCGGCATTTGCAAGGATTCGCTCTCTCGGAAAGTAATTAGTAACTGAAACTGTGTCTGTGAACTAGCGATTTTCTCTGTACACTCTGTGTGAAGTGGGTCTGCTTCTTCAATCTGCACTGGTGGACAGTGGCCGCTAGCTGCCCGTCCTTTCCCCTACTTGCCCTCTATTCCAGCATCCACCTGGCTTCCTCACTTTCGCTATTTTAACATAGGTATTCAGACTCATTTTAACCATTCGGTTTCTTCATTCCTGTAAATTTGTTACAATGCTTGAACGTTTATATAGCTCCCCTCTGTAACCAAGCGTACCCGCGTACTGTGGTTCAGCATATATCCGTTTTCTCTATGCAGTCTAGAAGAAATTCTCAGCTCTAATTGACTTTTGTCATCTGCGTAAGTCTGGTTGTGATATTATATTACGTAGTATCTATCTTGTTGACTCTTGTGGTGGTTTTTTCATTTTCTGACCTCAAGAGGTCTCTTTATTACAGGCAAATCAAACAGTGCCCCCAGTAAGACATCCCACTGCTTAGAAATAACCTCGCACATGTGCGGGCAGAACTGCTCCTCTATAGGTGGGAGGGAGGGGAATTGAACTGGCAATACGTTCACTAACAGCAGGAATTATTAAACCAGATCTGTTTGTGTTATGTAAAACAGAAGGACGATGCAAGGCATGTGGTAAGAGGAATTGTTACGGTAGATTTGACCCAGAATGGTCATACTGTTTCCTAAGGCACGAACATGAAGGAGGAGCTCAGTGCTTAGTGTGTATAAAAGCATGACGTCTGCAAAAGTTTAATGTTAGGCGTCATTATGAGCTGTATCATCTACATCAGTATAGTGGTATTACTAGTGACGGGAGGCTGAAATTAATAGCAGAACTACGACATACTTTAAAAGGTGTAAGTATACTTAAGTGATGTGTTTTAACAAGTAGTTTGTTAGGATAACACAAAACAGTAATGACCAAACAACGGTAGTTCCAAATAACAGTTTGTTTGTTTGTTTGTTTGTTTGTTTGTTTGTTTGTTTGTTTGTTTGTTTGTTTGTTTGTTTGTTGGTTCATTTTTACTAGGAATCCTGTCAATCTTTGGAAGTACTTATAGATTTGGACAGTTCTTTTCCAAGATGATGATCATCAAATCTCGATTCAGATCTCAGCTAACAGACATGCATCTCAATTCAGTAATAAAAATAGTGTCTGTCATCACCATCAAGCCTAACATTGACCGAATTACCGCCAGCAAACGTCAACAAGTCTCAGTAAAAAAGTGAATATAAATGGGTCACTTTGAGGCAACTTATTTTTCAGAGAAAGCGAAACCACGATGACCAGGGTGTACACAAGGCTCGCCGGAATATTTTTAAGTTATTCCATCACTCCTTTGCACTTTGTTTGGTCAACTAGAATACGTTTAATGTATTAGTTCAAGTATCTTGAACATGTCAGAGTTTGATGTTTCGTGTAATATTTAGTTAATGTGTATAGTATTTATGTAGCCTACAATTATATTGTCTTTGTATATGACAATAATGTGTTTCTTATTTCATGTAAATTAGCAAATGGCGGTGTGTTATTAACGATATTAGTGAAGGGCAGTTCTCATTTATAGGGAGCTCACTTTGTTCGTAATGAAGGAAGGAATCATTTGCACCTCTAACGCATCTCCTTCGAATTTCTCCGCTCGAGTCAGCGTGTGCCAGCCGAGACCGCACGGGAGTAAAGACACCCTACATGCAGCTCGCCTGGCGTGCACTCGACCTAGACATGTCTGCTTTATTGTTTTCACTCCTTAAGCGGCTATCCTAATTTCATTACCTTCCTTGCATAAGGTTGTAGCCATCAGGTTCTTTCTGCCCTCAGAATGGCTAACGTCTGGGACAGCATTTCCACTGCATTTCATTCTTGCTGTACCCATTAGCGCACAGGTCTGCACTCAGGTGGTAGTAATCCTTGATGCAGCAATCTCGACTTGTACTGCACGTAAGGTACCGCCTGTGGTACAACATAACTTATCTGCATTCATAAACATGTGTCTGTGGTATGACTGTACGTTCCATAATACAAATGCATAGAAAATGTCTGTCCTGTCGCTCAGTAGAATAAAAATCCGTCAGTAGCCTTCATGTCAGGACGTGTCTGCTGTGTGGACTTTTAATTCTCTTAATTCAAATTTATTACAGTTAAACTACACCTTCGCAGGTAAGAACCAAAGTGGCTGACACAACTGTGACACAATAACCAATTAACCGTCTTCCGCACTTACAAACGTGTAGCAGGCGTTGTTACACAAGCACTTTTATTTCGGTAGAATCAAATTTGGCCATCAGAATCTTCGTCTAACTTATATAAAAACAAGCTTCTGGGCTGTAGTAACAATGTTCTTCTGAAGAAGCGTGACCAGCGTTACAGAAGAAAAGTATTACACCAATCAGTTATTCAGCACACGGAGAGTAGATTGTGTCGTGATTGGATGCCGGAAACAGTGTTGTGTAGCTCCACTAGCAGTCACTTTGCTTCTAGAGCAGAGGGACGAGATCGGAATAAACAAGCATTTCATAGTACATCATCTCCATATTACTGTTAGTATCTTATTCCTTGTATTTGCAGTATTATTGTTTGTATGTTCCAGTAACTAGTTTTATGCTTTTCGGGGTCGCTGTTACTATTATTCCCTCTTCCTTGTGCTCAACTAATGAGCCCTATTGAACTTATTTAGCTGATTTCCTTGCCTTTCTCTTCTCCAAAAATATCCCCATCTTCCCGCTGTGAAGTTTGTTGCCATCGTCTGACCAGGTTTTGTTGGTGGTAGTTCTTGTATCCTGTGATTGCAGTGATTGTCGATTTTTTTTACTTTCATTGATAGGGTAAGGTTAAGAATAATTTTTGTCAATCCCTGATTACTCATTCCGATCATATGTCCGTATGATTTCAAACGTCATTTTCCGAATGTGTCAGATTTTCTCTCAGTGTTGGTGCAGGTCATGAGATTTCCTTATCATATAGATTCCCCCTGTACAGACTGGTCCGAAAACGATCCTTAACATTTTTCTTTCTTGATTTTCTACATCCTTAATTTATTATTATTATTATTATTATTATTATTATTATTATTATTTTCTGCTGCTTTGGTGAGGTATTTTTTCCATTCAGTTGGTTTAAGTTCGATTTCCAGCTCTGAAACAAATGTAAGACCACCCCGAAAGACTGGAATGGCCCAAACTCAACGTCATGTAAATTAACTGAGAAGACGTGATTTCCCATTTTCACACCAGGCAAATGCCGGGGCTGTACCTTAATTAAGGCCACGGCTGCTTCCTTCCACTTCCTAGGCCTTTCCTATCCCATCGTCGTCATAAGACATATCTGTGGCGGTGCGACGTAAAGCAAATAGCAAATAATAATAATAACTGAGAAGATAACTAGGATAGCAATATACCGTATATGCGACCGTCTTCAAGAGGTTTTCCTACCAGAAGAATACACACAACGCTCACTCCGTACAAATTGTAACACAGCCGCAAACATTACAGTTACACAGATTTCGTACCGTCGATCTTAGTAACGCAGGCGATTACTTTTGAAACTTCTGCTCCCAAGATACTGAGCTCGATTCCGGTTGAGGGTGGATCAAATTATGTATGTGTAAATATGACAATTTTGTACGCATAAACTCATTCACATTGTTTCCATTATAATGCACACATCCTTTTATAATTTTTTTCTAGAGCTTCACAGTTTACAATTTCTGATACGGCTTGCACTTGCTGGTGGACTCCACCGTTTCTGGTAACATAATGCCATGTAATGAGATTTGATGAAAGTAGAAGAAAAATTAACAACAGCTCAGAAACGTGGCTGAAAATAGGCCCACACCAGCTAAGGTGACCCTAATTTCCTTGATTTCTTCCATTTCTTCTATTTCGTTAATAAATCAATTATATTTAATATTATGGTATATATATTCATCATGCTTATAATTCAACTTTTGCAAATTAATAGGTATAAAAGGTTCAAGTTGTAGTTTTTGTTTAAGTCATCAGTCCATAGACTGATTTGATGCAGTCCTCCATGCCATCCTAGCCTGTGCTAAACTTGTCATTTCTACGTAACTACAACATCCTAATCTACTCTAATCTATTTCTCATACCTTAGTCTACCCATGTCGTTTTTACCGCCTACACTTCTCTCAAAAACCAACTGGAAAAGTCCTGTCTGTCTTCTCTCTCTTCCTCTCGTCAAATTTTACCAAATCGTTCGCCTTTCACCACTTCTATTCAGTATATCTTCACTTGCGATTCGTTCAACTCATCCCACATTCAATATTTTATTCACTTTATGAGTTAGTTATGTCCATGTTTCACTTCCATACAATGCCCCGCTCCAGACGAAAGTCTTCTAAAATGTATTTCTAATTCCTATGTCAGTGCTGGAAATGAGGAATCTTATTTTCATTAGAAAGGCTTTCCTTGCTTGCGTTAGTATGCAATTTATGTCGTCCTTACTTCTGCCAAAATTAGTTATTTTACTAACCAAGTGACAATATTCATCTACTTCATTTCCTAATCTAATATTTCCTCAATCCTCAGACCTCATTCGACTGCACTCCATTAACATTCAGAAATTTCTTCAGATCATAACGCAGATTCAGATACAATATCATCGACAAATCTCAGAGTTTCGATTTCCTTTCCTTGGATTCTGATTCCTTAGACAATTATATCCACGCGTGAATCTCAACTTTCACATATTCCTCAGAATTTTATTATACCTAAGGAATTCTTCCTTAAGTATAATATCAATTTATTTTCTCAGGAGGCTAACTTTTTTATAAATTGCTATTTTGAGGGAAAAGTCAGGTCTGAAACGGTTTTAAAGAAATGAACTTGGATAAAATTCGTATGTACCTGCCTCTGTTAAGGGGAGACCCAGCTTAACAAAGGGAAAAAAATAGGTTAATATTCATTCGATTGTTAAATATGCTACAATTGTTGTTGACAATTGCTGCACATATCCCAGTATTGGCAAGCTTCCTGGCGACCAGAAGCAACTTCAGTAATGTCAGAATTTTAATAATTTTAATATTTTAAAATAAAATATTCAAAATTTCCGTCTTTTTAACAATATATCACTGTTTCCCTTATAAATTCCAAGTTTATAAGAATTTTCGTACTTTTCCTTTTTTAAAGTGTGTATCAAAACTCCAGCTACAAAATGAACCTCAATCATTAACATAGACTGTGATTTGGATTTTTTGTCGCGTTTTTATTCCGAGCACCAGAAAATATTAATAGCTTTCTAAATAAAAATGCTATATAAAATCGAATTTAAATCCTATTGATCTGAATGAGGTACAAATTGTAGTACAACATTACGGGAGAAAACTCTGAAAAATTCATAATTATCCGTGAATCAGTAAGAGAGTTATGAAGAAAACCGTGATATATTGTTAAAAAGGCGGGAAATTTTGAACATTTTATTTTAAAATGTTATAATTAGAATTTTGACATTAATGAAGTTGCTTCTGATTGCTCTTAAGCATGCCGAGCCTGGGGTATGTGCAGCATTTGTCAACAACGTTTGTAGCATATATAACAATCGAATGAATATTGGCCCTGTTTTCCCCGTGCTGAGCTCGGTCTCCCCCCTTAAGATTGTTAGCAATTTAACTTACAGCAGCTTAAATGGAGGATCATAACTATGCTTCACACTAAGTACTTGAGGTAGTTGACTGAGATGTCCTAAGCTTATTTAACTGTTCTGACATATTATCATTCTTATAATACCTTGAATACTTTTTTAAATTCTTAGAACACCAAATGCAGACTGCCAAGGAGATAAAGACTACAGTTACATACATTTCTTACTGTCCGTCTCAGTAGCTCTATCGATTGGTTGTTAGCCTTCCGCTCCTAAAATAGTGAGTTTGATTCCAGCTAAGGTTACAAAAGATAGTCACTTTTTCCTTTCTTTACAATTAGCTTTACGTCGCAACGACACAGATAGGTCTTATGAATACGGCGGGATAGAAAAGGTTTAGTATTTGGAAGGCAGCGAGCCCTAGTTAAGGTACAGCCACAAAATTTGCCGGGTGTGTAAATGGAAAATCATGGAAAACCATCTTCAGAGCCGCCTACGGTGGGAACACGTACAAGAGGCTGGTGGACCATCCGGTATATCGTCGTTGCGCCTGTAAAACCCGCTATGAGAAATATTACAGCTTAGAACTTTGGCCGGTAAAATTCTGTCGTCAAAGGTTCAGTATTGTGCGCGCATGTTCAAAGAATTCTCGCTCTTGATGATATATGTGCTGCAGGTCAGTATTTCTGCTACAACATTATCACATAGCGATTCCAGACGCAACGACGATATGTAATTAATCAGAGCCCAGATTTTTAGGCAGTAGTAGGTTAGAATGCAAACTTATTGAAGCGGGTAACAAGCATAGCCTACCTGGCATAACGCTTATGATATGAGCCTTGCATAAACTTTAGGGGTAAGACCCATCAGGACCCCTAGAATTCATGTTAAGGGCCCCATACACGCGCAGACTTAGTCGGAGGTAAGTCTGCGCAAACCAGTCTCTTCAGACATGTCTCTGTGTGTATGGCCGATAAGTCTGCCGACAAAAAGTCTGCAGGCAAGTCTCTGACATTCTGGCGCTGCTTGAATTCAGCTGGAGACTTTGCGACGAAAGCGCTATCTCAGAGTTGCGGCAATAAATGTAAACGTCGTAACCTACAAATATGAAAATTGGAATCATTTTTTGCGCGTCTTCTTCGTGCAGAGCGCTACATTATGTCCAAATAACAACTCATCTTCTATACCGACTATCTAATTAATTCCAATCCGTATATATTTTTCAACCATCCGAAGTGCATCATCTTAAACAGAAAACAGCTGAGCGCGTCGTATTCAACCTCCTCGGTAAATAATCATTTAGTATGAGCGTGTGTGGGCAACTGCATACTTCCGACTTACCTCCCAGAGGCAAGTCTGTGCAGGTAAGTATTCCAGAAGTCTGCGTGTGTATGGGGCACTTTACACTCGCTTCACAACGGAAGAACAGGCTAGTCGACACAAGGTGTGGTGGCATGTCATGTGCGGTTGAAGAGTTTTTGCCACCCCCTTCCATCCTGCGCTAGATGCGACGCTTGATGCAGAGACCTCCCAACCATCTCCTTCATCTGGTCAATTCACCTTGGTGGAGCACTTCCTCGGGGCCTAGTTCCTTGCACTTTGCCCTTCACGGTCAGCTTTTCAGTATCTCCAGTTCTCCTTGATACGCGGCCAAAGTGTCGCAAATAAGCCTGGCTAATGAGCCTGTCCTTGATCTTGAGCTCTTCTAGGACAGAAGCGCTCGTCCAGTGCTCGGTCCACGATACTCTTAGAACTCGACGGAACACCCAGAGTTGCATTGCTTCAATCTTCTTCCTGTCAGCTTTACGAATTGTCCAGGTTTCAGATGCGTATGTGGTGATGGGTGAAAACCAGCCTGAGTTTGGTGTTGCTAGTGATGGCTCTGTCCTTCCCGATCTTCGTCTTCTTCGCCGTCACACTGCGTGCCATTGCAAGGGGTCCAGTAATTATACAGAGTGGTCGGAAACAACGTGAATCAAGTTTATGAGTGTTGGAACATTGGTAATACTGATAGGTAATTTCAAAAAGTTACGTCGCTATCTCGTGCCGTTGTCATTTTATCATCTGCTGATATCAGCCAATCAGATCGTTTCGCGGGCGAATTCAAATGGGCTTTACGAAGCGGCGTTGCTAAATTTGAACGTGGCTTGGTCGGGCTTGAGAACCAAACTCTAACACACTGTGGGTTTCAGC
Organism: Anabrus simplex; assembly: GCF_040414725.1. NCBI lineage: Eukaryota > Metazoa > Arthropoda > Insecta > Orthoptera > Tettigoniidae > Anabrus > Anabrus simplex. The sequence goes on along the minus strand of NC_090268.1, from coordinate 378,077,022 downwards.
CAATGCCACCGTAGCGTGCATGTTACGGGGAAAGCCTGTCAGCTATTTGTTTAACAATAATAATGTTATTTGTTTTACGTCCCACTAACTACTCTTTTACGGTTTTGGGGGACGCCGAGGTGCCGGAATTTAGTCCCGCAGGAGTTCTTTTACGTGCCAGTAAATCTACCGACACGAGACTGACGTATTTGAGCACCTTCAAATACCACCGGACTGAGCCAGGATCGAACCTGCCAAGTTGGGGTCAGAAGGCCAGGGCCTCAACCGTCTGAGCCACTCAGCCCGGCAGCTATTTGTTTTACGTCACACCGACACAGATAGGTCTTATGGTGACGATGGGACAGGAAAGGCCTAGGAATGGGAAGGAAGCGGCCGTGGCCTTAATTAAGGTACAGCCCCAGCATTTGCCTGGTGTGAAAATGGGAAACCACGGAAAACCAGTTTCAGGGCTGCCGACAGTTGGATTCGAACCCACTATCTCCAGAATACTGGATACTGGCCACACTTAAGCGACTGCAGCTACCGAGCTCGGTAAGCCTATCAGCAGAGAGGTCCTTGTTCAAGTGCCTCCCCTGGAGAAGTTTATTTCTTCTATTGGTGCTCTCAAGCCGGTCATAAGCCACGTGCAGATTTAGCAACACCGCCTCGCAAAGCCCTTCTGAAGTCGCAATTGAAGAGATCTGATTGGCTAACTTCAGCATCTGATAAGATGACAACCGTGCGAGTTATCTAATTATTTTCTATCAATTATTTATCATTATGACCAACCCTCTAACGCTCATATATCCGATTCACGTTGTTTCCGACCACCCTGTATACTACTGTGCTGCAAATTATTTTAGTTCAAGTTTAATGTTTAAAAGTGCGTATTCTTTGTAGCTGGAGCCACTTCTAGTAAGAATGAAAGAACATTTCAAAAAATTCCGATAGTCCCCAAAATTTTGCATCACTTTCTTTTTTCTCCCACTTTTCTAAAACAACTAACACCGACCAGAACTGAACACCGGTACAGTTATTTGGAGGTGATCATTACTTGTTAACATTGTATAAAATGATTTTCATCCCTTCATTTCAAACAAAGCCCGTGGTAGCTGCTCCATGTCAGCTATTCCTTCTGTTCTGAAGTGTTCCATCAATAATTTAATTTTAACTTAATCTTCCTTCGACGTTTCCCGTCAAATTCTCTCAGTTCCCATGCTGCCTACAGTGGAGGGCTTTGAGAAGCGAAATGTCTTGGCTTTGGCGCGATACCATTGTTAGCAGAACAGACGGCTTCTCCGTGCGGGAACAATTTCGCTTCGCTTGTGCTTATATAAATATTTACTTGGGAAGCAGTTGGCTTCCTCACAACGACATTTCAATTGAAATATCCCAGGCAAACGAAAACACATAAGGCTTTATGTAGTGCAAACAAATAAAAGTATTGAATTTTACACGTTATTATTTATATTTTGGGGATTTACAGAATTGAAGTAAAGAGTTCTGTTTCAGTTATGTGCAGCAATACACTATTTCTATGCTTTCTTAGAGCCCGTAGAAGGAATTATTTTGATTTGCTAACAAACAAATAAAACACGTCTATGGTAGACGATAGACTGCTAGCATTCTGAATCAAGTTGGCGGGTTCACTTCCGGATCAGTCCGGTAATATTTGAAGATGCGTACAAATGCTAATTAAATGCTGCGACTGTACCTTCTAGCCCTTTTCTATCCCATCGTTGTAATAAGATCTATCAGAGTCGGTGCGACGTAAAGCCTATTAAAATATCCGCTAGCCTCGTGTCAGTAGATTATTAGGAACTGACTCGTAAGAAAAATATATATTTTTCACATTTCAATGCACTTCTTGTGGACTTTTTAAAATTCTCGCCCCGTATTTTAATGGAGCCTTCGACCTTCTCCAAGCTGTGACTGTGGTGAACAATTCCAGACAATGTGACACATCACCTTCAGATTCACACATAGAGGCTTCCACGGAACTATCGACGGCCTTCCGACAGCTTCAACAACGGATATTCAGTAGCTGCAACAACTTACATCCTAGTTTAGGTCACATTTTTCATTTCTTAATTTATATATTTACTTATATTTTACATCATTCCCTTTTTTTTTTTGTATTTTTCTCTCTATTTTCCTGCATTGCACATATATCTCTCGATATCTGCTCTATGTTTTACAGTGATTTTTTATATTTATTCTGTTTTGTAGATTATTTGTTGTTTTTTCACATTGTTACTCAATTTGTGCGCGGCTTAACTTGTACCATAAACTTAATTAATTAATTAATTAATTAATTAATTAACTTTTATTTTTCACAATATACCGTCTGTTTCACGTATGTATCAAACCTTTCTAGTAATGTTTGTAGAACGTCTCTTGTCAATTCAGTTTTTAGCTACTTGATGATGGTCTAACGGGACCGACACATGTTATGGTGTTATAGAAAGTCTTGTCATTATTTATTAATAGTGTACTGAAAGGTGGAAAAGTATAATTGTCTTAAGAGTCAATTCATAATGATTTGTAAGTCAATATGGAATCATCATGAGGTTTATTGTGTGTCGTGTTGGTAGATTCATTGGCACGTAAACAAACTCCTACGATATAAAAGTATGTCGATTCGGCATCTCTAATACACTTGAAGAGGAGAACCAGTAACATTAGAACTTTTCCAAATAGCTTTACGTCACACAGTCTTATACAGACGATGGGGCAGGAAAAGACTAGGAGTGGGAAAGAATCGACCGTGGTCTTGATTAAGGTGCAGTCCCAGCATTTGCCTGGTATGAAAATGGGGAAACGACGGAAAACCATTTTCAGGGCTACCGACAGTGGGGTTCGAACCCACTATCTCCCTTATACAAGCTGATATTCACGTGACCCAAAACGCGCAATCACTCGCTCGGTATAACAATAGCAAGCCACTCCTGTGATTTTGTGTGTTTTAATATGTGCGTGATCATCTTTTTTATAAATGGCAAACGAGATTATTTTATTATATACATACATTCGTTTAGCCCTCTAAGGAGCACGTGGAACCATTAAATAGCACTGGTATTCTTCATCTTCTTGTTCTTCTTATCTTCCCAAAACTTTCTCATCCTTTCACTCTTGTGTCCATGAGTGTTTGAGTTTCAAACTTTTCTCAGATTGATTCTAGGCTGCAAATTTGTGGGTGTTGATCTTTTGTCTGTATGTATTCCTTGTGGTTGCCATTGGGTCAACGTCGACTTCTGTGAGGTCCTTTTATGCATCCACTAGCCAGCGAACTTTGGTTTGTCGGTTTCCATTGATGATAAGAAATATTTTCTTAGTCAGTCGTGAGTCATCCATTCGTGCTAAATGTCCACAAAATTTCAAACGCCGTTTGCGTGCGACTGATGTGAATCGCTCAGTTAATGCATAGAGTTCTTCGGAGCTTCTTACCATCCATATACCCTCTTGAAACTTGGGCCCGAATATCTTCCTCAGTACTTGCCATTCAATTTTCTCAATGTCCTTGATATCATTGGTGAGTGATAATGCCTCAGTTGTATAGAGTGCCTCAGGAAGGACAACTGTATCAGATTATTGGATTAGGTTTTTATTTATTTATTTATTTATTTATTTATTTATTTATTTATTTATTTATTTATTTATTTATTTATTTATTTATTTATTTATTTATTTATTTATTTATTTATTTATTTACAATATATACATAAATACCATGGCATTACAGCACCAGTAGGTTTTGCCCTTCAAGTGTTCCTGCTCAGCCCGAATGTTGAAGATTATGAGGAGATGCGTGGTCAGCGTAATGAATGCTCTCGGTTATTATTCTTGGCTTTCTAAAATCGCGGCCGTTATCTCATCGTCTGATACACTAGAATTTCTCTCATGTAGGCTGAGAGGACCTCGAACTACAACTAGCTCTAAGATCCAGGTAAAAACCTCTGAACTAGCCGAGAATCGAATTCGGAGCCTGCGGGTAATAGATATGCACGCTAGCCCTTGACCGCGGGCTCCACTAATATTGTAGGCAGTACTCGTTTAATATCATACAAGTAACACAGCCCCACCCCAGGCCTTTACAGCCCTTCTCGGACTTGGCCTACCAAGCGGCCGCTTGCAGATCACGAGCGGTCGCGTGGTCAGGGCGACGAGTCCTCTCGTCCGTTTTTCTCTTTTCTTCAGATCGCGGTCACTACCTCGCCATCAATAGCTCCTCAGTTGTCCTCACATACGCTGAGTCGACCTCAAAACAGCCCTCAGATCTAGTTTAAAATGCTTGACCGGACCGGTAATGAACACGGGGCTCTCCCATTAAGGGACAGGATTGCTACCCCAAGATGGTGGGACAGGCTACGTAAAACAAATAGGAAGACAAATCTAAATGCTATTACAGTAAAGAGTGAATATCACATTCATTGTTTACTCATTCCTTTTCAACACACAGTTCCAACTACTGCTTTCTGTGCTGTAAGGTTATACGATCTGGACCCCACCATTAGATATGAGGTTGACTCAATTCAGCAGGAGAGGTAGACGCGGAGAACTGAGGCATCAGTTACTTCAAAGAATCATACAACATCTCCTGTATAAGGGCTGTAGGACTTTTCATCGGAGCAAGAGGAATCATATCAAAATTCTTAGTTGAGTTTCTTTAAAGTGTGGGCAATCCCAAGAATCTGTACTGTCATTTAGCCGTCTTGACCATTAAAGGCTCCACCCAAATTGTTAGAAATCACCTTTGTAGTGCTGCATCCGAAAAAGATTAACTCTAGAAAACTCTACATGGTTAAACATACATTCAATATTCAAGTGTCATGGTATACTTTGTTAGATTTAGACAGCCTATCATTGTAGGACGTACAAATAAATGTAAAGAATGAGGAAGTGTAAAATCTTTTTTGCTAGTTGTTTTACGTCGCACCAACGCAGATAGGTCTTATGGCGACGATGGGATAGGAAAGGCCTAGGAGTTGGAAGGAAGCGGCCGTGGCCTTAATTAAGGTGCAGCCCAAGCATTTGTCTGGTTTGAAAATGGGAGACCACTGAAAACCATCTTCAGGGCTGCCGACAGTGGGAATCGAACCCACGATCTCCCGGATGCAAGCTCACAGCCGCGTAGTGTAAAATCTCTTAGCCCGAGTTGGTATAAGAGAAATATCTATTACAGAAAATATCTCTGAAACGGGCCACGGTCCGACTCCTTGCCTGAATGGTCAGCGTACTGCCGTTCGTTTCAGAAGGTTCTGGGTTCGATTCCCAACCGGTTTGGGGATTTTATTCGCTTTCCATTATTTCTTCTGGCTCTGGAACTGGATGTTTATGTCTTTTCCAACACTCTCTTCTTCGTGTTCAGATAACGCACCACAGGAACAGGCAATAGTGATCACATCCCTCCATATAGGATTGGTGTCACGAAGCGCATCCAGACGTAAAACAGGGTAAACTCCACATGTGCTACGTGTTTCACACCCGCGAATCCACTGGTATTAGAAAAGCGGTAGAAGAAAAAGATCTCTTCTCACAATATTGAACAGTTATTTTCTTTATTTATATCATTAACACTCTAATGATGATTGTATACACACGTCATTTACCGGCGCTGGTACACGCACGTCGTACTCATAGACATGTCTCTGACAGTATACACACGCCGTTCTTGGAATCCGTCGTGTACACGCATGCTTAGAAATGGTGTCCCTCTGTAATCAAAGCATGGTATTCCCCCAACTCTTCGTATAACGCATTGCTGCAGGTACAAGACTGTTGTGATTGAAATGGGCACAGTAGTGGATGTGCAGCAATACACACACTGTGCCTTCAACACGATTATATATGTTCATTCCCTTCCCCTCCTTTTCAGTGCGGACTTCAGCACTACCCGTTCACTCCCTCCCCTCATTTTCAAGACTGGAGTGGGACAGTGTTGTTTGCTGAAGACCATTTCTGTTCATATGTGTAAAATACCGGCGGTATACAGCGTGTAAGGGAAATTTACACTGAAAATGTGATGGGGGTATAAGAAGTGAATTTGCTACAGTATGGTACAGGTGTCAAGTCTTGTTATTGTTCATAAGTACAAAATCAATATTTTCCGTTTTGATGTGCTTCGTACGCATAGCGAGTGTTTGTAAACACATGCGTACTCACTGTGCACGCATGATCTTCAAACACCCATGACACTGGTGTCTGTATCCATTACACTCGGCGAATGTTTGCCAATATCAAACTACATTAAGACTTCGAGTGCTTGTGATGCCCTTGGTCCACCAGTGTTGTGTTTCTCGCTTGCCCTCACAGCATTCAGAAGCGCGTTCTTACTCTTGTATTACCTTACACAAAATTATTGTGTTTTACAAAGAAACATCACGACATAGCGTATGTCCGGGGGAGAAATGGTTTTCACCTACGCGTCGCAATATCACTCTCTGCTATCCCGTATGACCACGGAGCAAAACTCCCTTTCATCCCGCACAAACGTCGTTCTACCAGATCGTCATGTGTCATCGGTGGTACATGCTTACGTAATGATTCGCAATGCTCAGTCTTTTCAGTTGACTTAGTGGGGAATTCACTTCTTGTCACACGATTCCAGAAGGACTCCCAGTGTATGGCGTGACTCTCGGCCACGTCGGTAGCAGTAATGAAACGCACAGCGATGGGAACTCACAAAACAATCAATAATAATAGGAAACTTAACGCATGTATAAATCTCTTTAGTTTTACCTACTGCGTTAAAAACTTCTAGATTAATTAATGTTCACAAAAAGAACTACAACCAGGCGAGTTGGCCGTGCGGTTAGGGGTGCGCAGCTGTGAGCTCGCATCCTGGAAATAGTGGGTTCGAACCCCACTGTCAGCAGCCCTAAAATAATTTTTCCGTGGTTTCCCATTTTCACACCAGGCAAATGCTGGCTGGGGCTGTACCTTAATTAAGGCCACGGCCGCTTCTTTCCCATTCCCAGCCCTTTCCTGTCCCATCGTTGCCACAAGACCTATCTCTGTCGGTGCGACGTAAGGCAATTAGCAAAAGAAAGAGAACTAGAGTATCTTTCGACGTAGCTTTGACGAGAAAAGGAGGCAGATTGCGCGTTTGTCACTGGTGATATATGTTCGGCATTACTGTAACCCACGACTTCCATGGTTATTATAAGAAGAAACAAAATGTGTAAAAGCATCAAATATACACTATCAGTGCTGATAGCATTTCGAAAATCTAGGACCATAATACGGTAGAAGGATAATATATCGTCACTGTTACAGCAAAATCTCGTATCTCCCAGCGCTCTTCCTTAAGACTGGTCACGCCTCCCAGCTACATGTGGATACGCAGTCCATCAATACAATTTTCGCTGAGTTCCTATGCTAATGTGCAAAGGGAAATGAACATACATTATACTGTAGGAGTGCGTAAATGCGTAATGCAAACATACATTCCTACAACACGGTACAGGAATTTTCAATTTCCTTTAAGAATAACCATAGGAAAATGAACACAATGAACGTTGTTCTGATGGAATACATGTCCATATGTAGCTGGAAGACGTGACCAGTCTTAAGAAACATAATGGATGGGAATAGCATTGGAAGATACGAGGTTTTGCTATAAGAGGGATGAAATATTTACGGCAGAAAGAAGGAAAAGTAATATTGAAATCTCTCGGAAAAGTGGTAAGGTAGGATATACCAATATTCTAGATGTACTTAAAACTACAATTGCACTCAAAAATACCTCTCCTATCGCTAGTAACTTCTGAGGGAAAGCAGTCCGATTAGGAACCAAGTTCGAATTAAACGGTTGATTACTCCAAGACTTCATTACGCTCGGCTGTATTTTTAAGACCAACGGAGTTACCTTCATGAAGTTCTGGTCTTTGGTTAACAGAGCAGCAAACTGGTCTTCGTTTCAAAGAGCCCTGGGTTTGATTCCCAGCTCGATTCCCTTGGCTCGATGATTGGGCTTTTGTACTGTCTCCAACATTCTTGCAACTCATACACCAAACACAGCAATATCCTCCACAGCACAAGAAATTAATTTAAACTATTAACTTCATGAAGTTTCTTGAATGTAGTACGCTGTGAGGACCGAATGTAAACCTATGCCCCAGATTTTAGAACACTACTAAATCCCACTTTTGTCTTTCTTTGCAGAAATACCACGACATGGACGTGGAAGTGACGCGGAAGGACGGACTCATTCTTATTCGAGAGATGGCCTCCGAGGTCAAGAACATGATGGACATCAAGATGAACGCGGTAATGGTGAGTACTCTGTCATCGTCTTCATATTTCTTTATAAACGTCAAATTTTATTCCGAGTTGTGGATGTTAGTTATGTGGCGATGATAAAATTACACAGGCTTTAAGTGGCTTTATTACTCGTTTATTAATGGTATCATCACCTCACGGCCAGACACGCAGGTTCCCCATCATCGGGAACTACGAGGACCTACACCAGGCGAACCGAACTTGTCCTCGGATAATTCCGGCACTGAACGTGATACGCTAAATCAACAAATAAAATAAATAACCGTAAATCGCCTCGGCTAATGAAAATGACCGTTTTACAATGCACCGTTGGTAATGTGGTGGCGGTGATTATTGTACAACTAGGCAAGCTTCCTTAATGTACTGTTGATGATGGTGAGCATAATCTTGAGAGGAAACACAACGGGAAAATCATCCTGTCTTTTATATTACCATACCTCCTAGGTCAGGGATGGGTAACCTATGACACGCATGCCACTAGGTGACATTTTTAACATGTAATAAATAGGTCGAAAATGGTGTATTTTGTAGCCACAAAGACGCACACTAAATGCTGTCAGTTGTGTACACTGTATTGTTTACAAACTATTTACACATATTCTACACACACGCACTAATAAGCTGCCATCTTGTACACTTGACTACTATGCTCTTGAACAAAACACTGTTTCGAAGAATAAGAAGGAGAAAAAGAAGGAAAACTGCCACAGTACCGTGTCAACGCACTACCAATCACATCATGAATTCACATACTCGATTCACAACTTGCACTCACAACTCTTGTTAAACAACCCTCAAGACTGTCTCTTTATGTACATTGCCTGGCCAGGCTTCTAGAAGAATATGACGCAACATGTTTTCGCGTAATTTCGAGAGTCCCCAATAGCCTATCTACAATGAATGGATTTTTCTGTAACTCTCTAGTTCCAAAGATAAGTATGTCTGGACTATTGCCGTGTGTTGCACAACATAGATTACTCTGTACAGTGCATACCTGAAGTGTGACACTTTTATTGCAGCACAAGGCAGCACTTTCAAAGTCGATAAAAATTTGAGAATTGAATTTTGTTACACCCAGTGATGGGAAGAGTACAACAAAAAAATTAATTGGTCTGAATCACAGTTAAAAAATAATAATTGGAATTCTCGTCGCTGAACCAAAGAAAATCTTTGCATTTGCTGAAAAGACGTTCCACAGAGGTTCTTGAAAATGCCTGTGTTTTGTTTTAAGAACATCTCCAGCAGTGGTTGATATTGTATGGTAAGTCTGATGTCTTTGGAAGTCCCGGAGAGGTAAGAACGTACTCCACCAGCACTAGTGTAGTTACTGTCTCTTCTGCAGTAGAATTAAAAAATGTTTCCTTTATCGTGACTTATTTTTTCCGTTTTTCCTTCCATGCGATGTATATCTCTAACTAGAATGTGACGATTATGTTCTGTTTCTTTCTTTCTTAATCCGTTTACCCCCTAGGATTAGTTTTTCTCTCAGACTCAGCGAGGGATCCCACATTTACCGCCTCGGGGGCAGTGTCCTGGAACGTGAGACTTTGGGTCAGGTGGATACAACGGAGAAGGAGGACTTGTACCTCGCCCAGGCAGCCTCATCTGATATGCTGAACAGGCACCTTGTGTGGTAGATGGGAACATCTGAAGGAATAGACAAGGAAGAGGGAAGAATATTGCCGCGGCCTTAACTTAGGTACCATTTCGGCATTTGCCTGAAAGAAAAGTGAGAAACCACGGAAAACCACTTCAAGGATGGCTGAGGTGGGAATCGAACCCCCCTCTCCTCAGTCAACTTCCCGAGACTGAGTGTACCCTGTTCCAGCCCTCGTACCCATTTTCAAATTTCGCGGCAGAGCCGGGAATCGAACCCGGGCCTCTGGGAGTGGCAGGTAATCTAATCACACTAACCACTACACCACAGAGGCGGCAAATTCTGTTTCAAGAAGCAAATTAGGAGAAAAGATTACATTTTGTAAAAAGTAACGATTACAAGTAGAAATGGCCGAAAAAGTAATAAAAGTAATAATAATAATAATAATAATAATAATAATAATAATAATAATAATAATAATAATAATAATAATGTTATTGCCTTTAAACCCTACGTTTGACGGTTTTCGGAGACGCCGAGTTCGCAGAATTTTTCAATTCAATTACTTGGCAATTCTGCTTATAACGTCTTATTTTACGTATTTTTATCTACATAGTGTATTTATCGGTTTCTGATCCGAGTAAAGAAATGAATTACGTTTCTTACGAACTTCTGAATGTAGGAGGGGAGACTATATGTGTGATAGTCACGTCTTCTTGGACTCGTTTTACTGCCCCTAACGTCGCTCAGCGCCAGTCTCACTGTACTGTAGCTATACAATCTGTAGTCACGTCTTCCTCGGGTCACTTTATGACCTCTCTTGTGTTAACTCCTTCTCATAAGAGGTCACGTCCTGCAGAGATTAACTCATAAAGTCCCCCAATGGACAACATTGTTTGTTCTTGTGTCCAGCACTGTAATTTTAGCCGACATTGAGGCCGCTGCACATGTTTGAATAAACGTACCAGCGGCCTAGAGGAAGCAAGCCTGCTTCCTGTCAGGAAGATATTATGTCTGTCTGTCGAAAACCCCAGTTATAACACATATAACATTATAATGCGGTGTAGGGGTAGAGTGCCTGCCTCTTGCCCGGAAGCCCCGGGTTCGATTCCCGGCCAGGTCAGGGATCTTTACCTGTACACGAGGGGTAGTCCGAGGTCCTCTCAGCCTACATGATTACAATCTAAGAACTATCTGACGATGAGATGGCAGCGCCGGTCTAGAAAGCCAAGAATAACGACCGAGAGGATTCGTCGTGCTGACCACACGACACCTCTTAATCTGAATGCCTTCCGTCTGAACAGTGGTCTCTTTCGGGCCTATTGCGCCATAGGTTTTGGTTTTATAAGTCTATAATAGTCCTGTAAAAAACTCACACTGTTAAACAGAGAATGGTCTGTTTCGTTTTACAAGATCATCCTCAGATTCTATCAAATCGCTTTAAAACATGTGCATATATGATTGTGAATTGGTGATAATGAACATGTGATAACAAGTTATGATTGTATTAGTCCTTCGCACTTACCTTGGTCACTTAGAAAGAGTTTCCTGCACTTTTTAAAACTGCTATCGTCCGTTACCTTAAATGAGTGCGTTTGGACTGAAGCCAGTTTCCTTGTTCCGGTCGTGGTACCTATGTAGAGGGATGAGGGGAATTATGTAGACAATAATTCTGTTCCGTGGAGAGGGTGCAAACATGTTATATGTGTTATAATTGCCTACGCCACGGCGTAAGTGTAGCGTGCTTGCCCCTTACCGGGAGGCCCCGGGTTTGACTCCCGGCCGGATCAGAGATTTTTCCTGGATCTGAGGATTGATTCGAGATCCACTCAGCCTATGTGATTATAACTGAGGGCCTATTTGTCGGTGAGATGGTGGAGATGGTCTAGGAAGCCAAGAAATAACGGCCGAGAAGAATCGTGCTGCTGACCACACGACACCTCATAATCTGCAGGCTTTCGATCTGAGCAGCGGTCACTTGGTAGGTCATGGATCTTCGGGGCTGTTGTGCCATGGGGTTTGGCTTTATGTATTCTAATTACTATCTTCAACAGACTGAAAATCTTGTAAGTTTCGTTAACTGAGTCGACGTTGAAAAGGATGGCTTCCTTCTTCAAAAAGCATATCTTACCAGGAATACATGGGTTCGATTTCAGACCAGGGCTTTTTATCTAAGTTTGAGGGCTACTTAGAGGTCCATTCGGCCTATCTCAAACAGTTCGGAAGCTATCTGATAGTGAAAGAGCGCCCAAGGTTTAAAAAGCCGCGAAGGAAGACCGAAAGGATTTGTTAAGGGTGTGAAACCTGCATGTTTTGAGGCTCAGTTTGTAGGTCCATATCTAATGAACTATTTATTTCAAGATCCCCAAGCTTTACTCACAGCTTATAATCAATCAGTAAAACATACTTGCACAACATCAACAATGAATTTCCCTTAGTTCACCAACAGGAATGAAAATAGCAAAAAGGTCACATTTAAAAATTCGAATTTCTGCCACAAGTTTATGTTTACGTAACGCTAGTGCCTACAATGGATTTTTACAGGTGTATCCACAAAGTACTTTTTACAAGTGAAATTGTCTTCCATAAAAATATTTTTCCTCAAATATTTGGATGTGATTAGTAACAACCTACCTGTTTTTTACGTGTGAAGTATTTTTTTCAAGTTTTCCTTGTAGCACTTGGGCAATTTAAGAATTATGCTGAATTATATTGATCTAACTCTTATGGTTCCTAACAAAAGGATATCTAAAAATTAAAAATGTTATTTTCGAAAATGTAACGAATTATCTCTCAATTCATATTTAAATAGCCATTAAAAATACACGTTTGCAATCGGAAGATAATGGATTAGAACCCCAGTGTCAACAGCCTTGAAGATGTTTTCCGTGATTTCCCATTTCACACCAGGTTGACAATTACAGCCACGGTTAATGCATTCCCACTCCTACCCCTATCTACCCCATCATTGCAATAATACCTAAATGTGTCGGAGCAACGTAAAGGAAATTGTAAAATAAATACACGTTTGTTGCAGAAATATAGTATATATTTTTGGATACCATAAAGCTTGCTCTATCAAAAACTTAAAGAAATAAATGTGAATTTTTTATGACCTTTCTCATCAAGGTTCCCTTGAAGATAATATGACGGGTTGCAAAATATTAATAAACTTACTATTCATCATTAGTTTTAAAGCTAGTAACAATGGCTGCCCGATAAATAAACGTACAGTTCGCCATTAGATTTAAAGCAAATATCATTGGTTGAACGATTAATTAACGTGCAATTCATAATTAGATTGAAGTTAATATCATTATCTTCTTCTTTTCCTACCGCTTTTCCTACAACTGTGGGGTCGCGGGTGCGAACTGTGTCGCACATGTAGATTTGGCCGTTTTACGTCCGGACGCCCTTCCTGACACAACCCTATATAGAGGGATGTAATCAATATTGCGTATTTCTGTGATGGTTTGTAGTGTAGTGTATTGTCTGAATATGAAGAGGAAAGTGTTAGGACAAACACAAACACCCAGTCCCCGGACCAGTAGAATTAATCAAAGGCGATTAAAATCCCCGACCCGGCCGTTAATAGAACCCGGGACCCTCAGAACCGAAGGCCTCAACGCTGTGTGAAAAATTTAAGCTTAGAACTTTGGCCGGTAAAGTTCTGTCATCTGTGCGAGTACTGTCAGATTTCTCGTTATGATGATGTATGTGCTGCGGGTCAGTATTTCTCCCACAATATTATCATGCAGCGGTTTCCAAGGCGCAACGATGATTTTTTTTCTTTTCTCACCCAATGACGCAAAACTACAGGGCCAATTGAAATGAAATATAGCATGAATGTATCTCGGAAATTCGATTCGAACACAAGTCTATTCTTATTATTCAATGATTAAACCGTATTAATATGTTGGTATTTACTGAACTTGAGTTTTTTTCGCTAAAACTTAAAATTATGTGAAAATGGTTTGTCCGATCACAAAATAAAGGCCAAAATTTGGACTTAAAATTCAGTTTTCTATAAAAAGTTTATGTGCATCTTCTTTGTAACTAAAAGTTCTCCGAGAAATTACGCTTTACTAAAATCAACAATAATATTACTCTGTTGCCACGCATTCCACTAAGATGACAGTAGTGCTGCAAATTTACAAAACTAACCCGTCAACGAGAAGCACAACAGTTAGTTATCTAATAGCACAGGACTAAGTTACGAGCTCACAGAAACATTAACTATGAACTTTATTATTTCCGATTACGGCCTTCCAAAACAGTTTACTATTATACTAAGTAAATACAATTCTTTAATGCTAATTTTGTGAATCTTGGCGCAACAGCCCCAAAGGTCTATGGCCTACCAAGTGACCACTGCTCAGATCGAAAGCCTGCATATTATGAGGTATCGTGTGGTCAGCACCACGATTCCTCTCGGCCGTTATTTCTTGGCTTCCTAGACCGCCTCCACCATCTCACCGTCATATAGCCCCTCAGTTATAATTACTTAGGCTGAGTGGACCTCGAATCAGTCCTTATATCCAGGTAAAATCTCTGATCCAGCCGAGAATCGAACCCGGGGCCCCGGGTAAGGGGCAAGCACGCTACCCTTACACCGCGGGGCAGGCGATTATAACACATATAACATATCTGCACCCTCTCTACGGAACAGAATTATTGCCTACAGAATCCCCCTCATCCCTCCACATAGGTACCACGACCGGAACAAGGAAACTGACTTCAGTCCAAACGCACTCATTTAAGGTAACGGACGATAGCAGTTTTAAAAAGTGCAGGAAACTCTTTCTAAGTGACCAAGGTAAGTGCGAAGGACTAATACAATCATAACTTGTTATCACTTGTTCATTTTCACCCATTCACAATCATATATGCACGCTATATGAGGGAAATAAAAACTGCAAATGGCATGACAAAGGGTGTGGGGGAGAGTTTTATGTGGTATTACAATGAAGAATAGAGTTGTGTCATAAAAAATTGACACAATGCGCACGTTAAAACTACGTTTGGTTTGTTTGCACATAACTACATTATTGTAATTATATCATTCGGTATCACAATCATAAATTCTGTTGAAACCAGTGGATATTTACCTTGAACGAAGAATATTTTAACATGTTTTAGGAAATCGCTAGTTTACCTCTACGATGAGTCTCCTTCTTAATTATAACAGCAATGTTATTTGATTTACGTCCCATTAACTACTTTTTTACGGTTTTCGGAGACGCCGAGGTGCCGAAATGTAGTTCCTCAGGAGTTCTTCTAGGTGCCAGTAAATCTACCGACACGAGGCTGACGTACTTCAGCACCTTCAAATTCCACCGGACGGAGCCAGGTTCGAAACAGCCAAGTTGGGGTCAGAAGGCAAGCGCCTCAACCATCCGAGCCACAAAGCCAGGCGATCTCCTTCTTAGGCTGTCCATTAAGTATCTTCGTAGTTCGTAAGGCTTGAGCCAGTGGAGAACGCCTTCATTTCTTGACCTGCAAGGTATTTTACCATCTGGAACACCGACCATCAGTCCGCCATGTCACAGTCATTATGAACTCCTCCTCTGGAACCGGTTATCACCTAACTCGACCTGTACTGTTCATCTTCTGTATTAATATTATTTCCTCCAAATGGCGCCAGCACCCCATCTCGAAGGTTTCTAATTTCTTAAAATAACGTTGTTAAGAGTCGATGTCTCGCTGCAGTACATCGAAACTGGCTACATGTAGGTCTTTACAAATTTTAACATAAATATACCTTAGAGCACGGAGTCAGCCAAAACTTTGTGCAACGAAATAGTGCATTGTAAAAACGTGTGTGAACGAAATGTCACCTATCAACCGTGCAGGCTGTGATATAAAGTATGGATGGCCAGACAATGTTAACTATCAACCGTGCAGGCTGTGATGTAAAGTATGGATGGCCAGACAATGTTAACTATCAACCGTGCAGGCTGTGATGTAAAGTATGGATGGCCAGACAATGTTAACTATCAACCGTGCAGGCTGTGATGTAAAGTATGTATGGCCAGACAATGTTACCTATCAACCGTGCAGGCTGTGATGTAAAGTATGTATGGCCAGACAATGTTACCTATCAACCGTGCAGGCTGTGATGTAAAGTATGGATGGCCAGACAATGTTACCTATCAACCGTGCAGGCTGTGATGTAAAATATGTATGGCCAGACGAAAACGTTAGTTTTGTTTTTCAGAATTTAGAAACTGTATTGAGGGCCTCCCACGGTGTGACTGGAACACCCCATACCCTGAACGCCACCTTCCAGCTATACAAACCAAAACCCATAGGGCAACATCCACGAAGTACCATGGCCTGCCCAGCGACCGCTGCTCAGCCCGAAGGCCTGCAGATTACGAAATGTCTTGTGGTCAGCACGACGAATCCTCTCGGTCGTTATTCTTGGCTTTCTAGACCGAGGCTGCTATCTCACCGTCAGACAGCTCCTTAATTTTAATAGCGTAGGTTGAGTAGACATCGACCCTGCCCTCAGATCCAAGTAAAAATCCATAACCTGGCTGGGAATCAAACCCGAGACGTCCGGTTAAGAGACAGGCACGCTACCTGTACACCGCAGGGCCGGCTTGCAGCTATACAACCCATACAGTATAGCCTACTTGCTCGATGATAATAAATCTACAAATAAGCGTCACTATCTTGTCTACAACATAGTCACCCCTGTACGAGTATATTATTATGGTCCAAATATGTTGTGATGAACTTAACTTTGGAACTACACTGTAAAATAAGACGACACCTGCGCTGGTAGTTGTTCAAGGCATTTTCATATCGAATATAAAGAGGAGCAGTACATTCTGATGTTATTGTTCCCTCAAAATTGGTTTATTCCGTTCGAGCGAGCCCGCGTTATTCTGAAGTACATTATCTTACGCATTCAATTCTAATTCCTTCCAGCAGAATAGAAAGTTCCAGCTCGCTACATCTCTGTATTTCCGCGCTATAATGGTCTCCAAACTTGCTGTGTGGTCTTAAATTGAAGATCTTTGTCACTCGGAAACATGCAAAACTACTGAACTATACAGTTCGCCGTTCGTCATTATGTGTCATTAAATCTTATTATTAAACCCATTATCTTTCGGTCATTTCTCGTAGCTCTGGTGAAACAGCAGGAGACTTGAAGATATCTCAGGTGTGTTGTTGTTTGAGTCATCAGTCCATAGACTGGTTTGATGCAGCCCTCCATGCCACCCTATCATGTGCTAACCTTTTCATTTCTACGTAACTATCGCATCCTACATCTCATCTAATCTACTTGTCATATTCATACCTCGGTCTACCCCTACCATTCTTGCCGCCTACGCTTCCTTCTTAAACCAACTGAACAAGTCCTGGGTGTCTTAAGATGTGCCCTATCATTCTATCCCTTCTTCTTGTCAAATTCAGCGAAATCGATCTCCTCTCACCAATTCGGTTCAGCATCTTTTCATTCGTGATTCGATCTATCCATTTCACTTTCAGCATTCTTCTGTAACATCGCATTTGAAAAGATTCTATTCTCTTTCTTTCTGAGCTAGTTATCGTCCATGTTTCACTTCCCTCCAATGCCACGCTCCAGACGAAAGTCTTCAGAAACATTTTTCTAATTCCTATATCAATGTTCGAAGTGAGAAAAATTTATTTTCTTAAGAAATACCTTCTTTGCTTGTGCTAGTCTGCATTTCATGTCCTCTTTACTTCTGCCATCGTTAGTTATTTTACTATCCAAGTAACAATATTCATCTACTTCCTTTAATACTTCATTTCCTAATCTAATATTACCTGCACCACCTGACTTCGTTCGACTGCACTCCATTACTTTTGTTTTGTACTTATTTATTTTCATCTTATACTCCTTATCCAAGACTTCGTCCATACCATTCAGCAATTTATCGAGATCTTCTGCAGTCTCAGATAAAATAACGATATCATCGGCAAATCTCAAGGTTTTTATTTCCTCTCCTTGGAATATGATTGATTCCCTTTCCAAATTCCTCTTTGATTTCCTTTACTGCCTGTTCTATGTAAACATAACGATAGTAAATTTTTCAGGGAGTTCTCTCTCTCGTAAAAACCTCTGTGACAGTGTACCATCGTAACATGGTTATGTTTATCTCTACGGGTCTATCTGGAATTCATCATCATCATTTCCCTTTATCCAGCTGTAGCCGGGTAGGGGAAAATATGGTTCCTCTCCATTTTCTTCGGTCTTTCCACCACTCCTCCTCCAACACTGTGTCCCAGTCCAGGTTTCTGCGTTGGATTGTGTCCGTCCATCTCAATCTTGGTCGATCACGGCCTCTCCTTCCTTGCATTTGCATTTCCAACACCTTTTTTGGCATTCTTTCATCACTCATTCGCTTTATGTGCCCAAACCATCTTAGTCGGCTCTTCTTCTGGAATTAGTGACATCAATTTAGCGTAGACAGTTTTGAGTGGATAGAAACCCATACCGTGGTAACCAGCCAATCAGTGTTCGCCATCTATCTATAGTTTCTTCGTAATCTGTTTATTTCTAAATTGTTTTCACTCCCCTCTTGAATGGGGAGGCAAGCCTAAGGTGACGCTGTCTCTCAGGCCAGGAGATTATCTGTAACCTCTGCACGTCGTAAGAGGCTACTAAGAGGGGACCAACCAAAGAATCTATCCATGGTTCTATTATTTTCCATGTGGCGGAGAAGGAGTAAGACAATAAGTATCTGCAAGTTTGCTCTAATTGTCTTTAGACTGGGTATATGGAGTTTTGTTCTTACCAGCCGCTAGATGGCACCATTGTCTACCTCTGAGATAGGTTTTAGCGTTATCAAATTATTACAGCTTGCGCTCTTGCGCCTCAAAGATGGCCGGGCCACTCTCTGTTTTCACCAAGGAAGAACAGCGTACCGTTATCCGTTTATTGTGGTCTGAGGGTGCACCAGGAGCGCAAATTCATAGAACAATCACCCATCTGCTATTCAGGATCATATGTTCAATATTGGCATCAGTTACGACTGCAGATGGATCTTTCCTCATCCTTCATGCTCGTGCGACCCCTTTTGAACTGTTCAATCCACTGGTAAAATCTTCGCTGTGGCAAAACATTGTCCCCGTATTATGCTGAAAGTCTTCTATGAATTTCCGCTCCTGGTACACTCTCAGACCACAAAAAAACGGATTACGGAACATTGTTCTTCCTTGGTTCAAACAGAGATTGGCGCGGCAAGTTTTACGTCGCTACAGCGCAAGCTGTACTGATCTGATAACGCTGAAACCCAGCACAGACGTAGACAACGGTGCGATCTAGCGGCTGGTGAGCACCCAACGCCACAGAGTCAACCTAAAGACAATTGAAGCAAAATTTCATATACTTGTTGACTTGCCTAGCGTACATATATATTTAGTTGTTGTATTTACATCATCATTCTGAATGTCACGTTAAATGATATGATATTTTTTCCACCTCAACACAACAGAATCTGGTATATGCTTAACTTTATTGATGAGCGTATATTATAATAATTTTGTGTGGCTATTTCTAGTCTGGTGCATCCCTTTTAACCTGCGATTGGTCGCTATGTGAGATTTTCTCTCACATGATTTTGTATTGTGAGCTTACTTCTCAGTGATGTGAGGGAGGTGATTGTTCCCTCTTCTAGCTGAATTTATAACTGTCGTGAGTAAGGCGATTCACATTTGAAGGGTATGCATCCCCTCCTCTAGTCGGAACAAAGATTCGTAGGAGTTCGGGCGCCCTGTGTGAGAGATCCTCTCATCGCGCGACCAGTGGCGTTGGTGTTATGTTCAAGTCGAGAGGGATTTATCCTGTTGTAGGCGTTAGTATTTGACTTAAGTCGCGCAAACGTTCTCCATTTGCAATTACTGATAAACGAGTCTTCACAAATTATGAGTCGAGGATGAATTCTGGGCAACAGGCACTGTTACAAACTCCAACTAACTCAAATCTTACAGAGAAGACCTATTGTTTTTAGCCTTGCGTTTGTATTGCGACTGTCAGGAAACTCTACATTAATAACAATGTTATTCATTTTAGGTCAGAATAACAACTTTTTCCGTTTTTCGCAGATGCTGAGGTGCCGGAATATTATCCACAGGATTTCTTTTGCATGCCAGTAGATCTACGGCTGACGTATCTGAGCACCTTCAAATACTACCGAACTGAGCCATGATCGAACCTGCCAACTTGTGCTCAAGCGCCTTCATCGTCTGAGCCATTCGGCCCGGCACTCTTGTGATTATTGCGTACTGACACGTTACTGAGCTAATGACTAATTTCCATTAAGGAGTAATTTGTTTTTGCATATTGGCTAATCATTTTTCTTAAATCTAAAACGTATAACGCACACTTTGCGTCCCATTTCAGGAATTCATTTCACTCTTACGCCCCACAAACTTGCGGAAGGTATGTTTATTTTAATTGAAGTTTAATGTGATAGGAAGTCTCACGTGCGACCACTCGTGTTACAGTTCGGCTAGCAACCATTCGTGGGTTAAGGCAGACCCTCCGACGACGGTGGTTGGCATCTGCCGTGTATAGGATACTGCATGTTATTGTGGTGAAGGGTACTGTTGTGTGTGGTTTATGAGTTGCGGGATGTTGGGGACAGTACAAACACGAGTCACCGAGCCAAGGAATAAACCATTTAAGGTTAAAATCTCCGACGCGGTCGGGAATCGAACCAGGGGCCCTTTGAACTGAAGGCGACTGCACTGAGCATTCAGCCAAGGAATCGGACCCTAAATATTGACCAATCATTCATTGAAATTTGTGAATCAGCCATGCATATAATAAGGTTTCACTAATCGTGTCAAATCCAACTTGAATTAACACTCAACTGCTCCTTAAGAATATTGCTCTTAAAGCCAGCGACGCAAAAAATTTCACCCAGTCAAATTTTCCTCGCTTAACTCTAAAGAATGTCTTTGCTTGAATGTGATGAAGTTAGATAAATCTTTTCGGGGAATATATGCGCTCCGTTATGAAGGTGAGAGGGAAATTCTTGTACAGATTATTGTGAACTTAGTGTTTGATGAGAATTATGTCATTGCATCGGGAGACAGTGAATATGACCGTATAAAGAAGTCACAAATCGTTATCAGACATTTTTATCATCTGTGTAAAATGCTCAAGAATTCCTCCTTGAGAGCTAAAAATATGGTAGTGTAGACTGTGTTGCACAGAAAAGAATGCATCTTGACCTACGTTGAGCTAAGGCCTGATGATAACCCCTATGATCACAGATTCTGCAATGTATTTTATGTGCACAATCCATGGTGAATAGTGACTTAATGCGAGATTAAGCCCCGAACATTCCAAAGGACGGAACATCCATGTGCTGTGTTAGTGAATAAGCTTGCCATAAATACCGGCATGCACGATGCGATGCTCTTTTCGGGTTTGAGGAAATTCGAAAAAAATTGTGGAACGCACATCCTTGAACTTACATGCCCCACAGTGTCCAAACCATGCATTTCTGAACACGGGCCCCATCTTGAAAAACTATTACTTTGTCATTCCGCACAACTTTCTAAGCATTGTCGCTGTTATTTTGAATCACGGTTTAGAAGATAGGTGCACTACAGCAGTTAAGGTTGTTTTTGGCATTAAAGAACATAAGGAAACTATTCCTACAAACTGGTGAACACATATCGCGTTGAAAAATTACGCTGTTTCCATTCAGCGGTATTCACAACAGGTACTTGCAAGAAATGCAGATTTAATGAGATCACTTTTCGTTCTCTTGCTGTTATACGAATTTCGTATGCTGTGGCAGCTGGTAAAATGTTATCCTTAGCTACGATCTTAGCGAAGAAGTTCGTGTCAGCTAGTAAGTATACCAGTCTAATCAGTACATTTCTTGTAAATTGAAGAGCTTTTCTTAAATCTTCTTAGTTAACAGGTTCTCATATCCTTAAATGTGTTGGTTTTATTTAGGTCGATATTTGGCTGATAGCATGCGATTGGCGCAGTCTTGATAAAGGACAGGCATATTGTAGTTCCTAGGAATAGTTTCCTTATGTTCTTTAATGCCAAAAACAAACTTAACTGCTGCAGTGCGTATATATTCTACATCGTGATTCAAAATAACACCGACAACTCTTAGAACGTTGTGCGGAATGACAAAATAATAGTTTTTTAAGATGGGCCCCGTGTCCAGAAATGCGTGGTTTGGACACTGTGCGACATGTAAGATCAAAGATACGTTTTCCACATTTTGTCAAGAAATTTTCTCAAACCAGACAAGAGCATCGCATCGTGCGTGCCAGTATTTATGATAAGCTCATTCACTGACGCAGCACAGGGATTAATTCCGCATTAAATCACTATTCATTCATTATACACATATGTCAATTATTATAATGCGGTAGTGTAAATGGGGTATCGTTCTCCTTAGATGCTACATTACAAAAATACTAGATCCCAAAATTATAGATCGTGCCATCTCAAATGGAGCATAAAGCTATTAGCCTGGAAATGCTTGATCCTCTGGCGAAAGAGCAATAGCTGAGCGCGAACCGCGAGAAAGTTGAAAAAGGAACTAACGTCTTGTCTGGGACTAACTTGAGCTCTGTCGCTCCAAAAAGACTGATACTATTTGTGCAGTGCAAAATGCATGGGATATTCATTAGTATAATCTACTGAAGTATCTCCTCACGCGTCCTCGTTTACTTTCTATTCTGAACATGGAATCTCCGATAGTTGTTCGGCTTCCAGAGAACGGAACCTTTAAATAGGAAAACCTACTCTATGATGGCCGCCAACATTCTTTAAATACATGGCACCAGGAGAAGAAGAATAACAATGAAATATATTTCAAATATTATGTGACCAAGATTAATTTTATGTTAAACAGTTAAAACCAGAATAAGATACAATACAAAAACTCATACGTTATATTTCAGACACAATCGAAAACTGTGGCTTAGAGCTACTGAGAATAAGAAATCACTGTCATTATTATTTTTATTTCGTATCAGCCTTTCTTCGCCTATTAATGTCCTAAATAATCTGAAATACATTTAGGAAAGGTTTAACTAACGTTCAATCAGTTTTTCTCAATCTTTAAACTCAATTTAATTTAATTTGTATGCTAAGGTGCCTCCTCTGCGAACCATGTGACCTTGCCGCGGTGGGGAGGCTTGTGTGTCCCAATGATGCAGATAGCCGAGCCGCAGGTGCAACCATATCGGATGGGTATCTGTTGAGAGACCAGACTAACGAATGGTTCATCGAAAGGGGGGTAGCAGCCTTTCGGTAGTTGCAAGGGCGGCAGTCTAGATGATTGACTGATACGGCCTTGTAATAATACTCAACATGGCTTAGCTGTGTTGATACTGCTACACGGCTGAAAGCAACGGGAAACTACAGCCGTAACTACCTCCCGAGGACATGCAGCTCTCTCTGTATGAGTGATGTACTGATGATGGCTTCCTCCCGGGTAAAATATTCCGGAGGTAAACTAGTCCCCCATTCGGATCTCCGGGTGGGGACTACACGAGAGGGGGCGATCATCAGGAAGATGGATATTGACATTCTGCGAGTCGGAGCGTGGAAGGTTAGAAGTTTGAATCGTTGTGGTAGGTTAGAGAATCTGAAAAGGGAGATGGATAGGCTAAAGTTAGATGTAGTTGGTACAAGTGAAGTACGTTGGCAGGAAGAACAAGATTTTTGGTCAGGCGACTACCGAATTATCAACACAAAATCAAACAGGGGAAATGCAGGAGTTGGTTTAATAATGAATAAGAAAATAGTTCAGCGAGTAAGCTACTACGACCAGCATAGTGAAAGAATTATTGTCGCCAAGATAGACACCAAACCAATGCCCACCACAATTGTGCAGGTCTATATGCCTACTAGTTCAGCGGATGATGAAGAAATTGAAAGAATATAGGAGGAAATATAAGATTTAATACAATATGTAAAAGGTGACGAGAATCTAATTGTGATGGGAGACTGGAATGCAGTGGTAGGCCAAGGAAGAGAAGGTAATACAGTAGGAGAATTTGGATTGGGACAAAGGAACGAAAGAGGAAGTCGGCTGGTTGAATTCTGCATTGATCATAATTTAGTCCTTGCCAATACTTGGTTCAAACACCACAAACGACGGCTGAATACGTGGACGAGACCTGTAGACACTGGAAGGTATCAAATAGACTTCATTATGATTAGGCAGAGATTCAGAAACCAGGTGTTGGATTGTAAAACTTTCCCAGGAGCAGACGTGGACTCTGACCACAACTTGTTGGTCATGAAATGCCATCTGAAGTTGAAGAAATTGAAGAAAGGAAAGAATGCAAAAAGATGGGATCTAGACAAGTTGAAAGAAAAGAGTGTGAGGGATTGTTTCAAGGAACATGTTGCACAAGGACTAAATGAAAAGGCTGAAGGAAACACTATAGAGGAAGAGTGGAGAGTCATGAAAAATGAAGTCAGTAGGGCTGCTGAAGCAATGTTAGGAAGGAAGAAAAGATCAACTAAGAATCAGTGGATAACTCAGGAGATACTAGACCTGATTGATGAACGACGAAAATACAAGAATGCTAGAAATGAAGAGGGCAGAAAAGAATACAGGCGATTAAAGAATCAAGTG
Organism: Anabrus simplex; assembly: GCF_040414725.1. NCBI lineage: Eukaryota > Metazoa > Arthropoda > Insecta > Orthoptera > Tettigoniidae > Anabrus > Anabrus simplex. The sequence continues at coordinate 378,052,560 of NC_090268.1, read as the reverse complement.
GATAGAAAGTGTAAGGTAGCTAAGGAAGAATGGCTGAAGGATAAGTGCAAGGATGTCGAAGGCTGTATGGTCCTGGGAAAGGTAGATGCTGCATACAGGAAAATCAAGGAAACCTTTGGAGAAAGGAAATCTAGGTGTATGAATATTAAGAGCTCAGATGGAAAGCCACTTCTAGGGAAAGAAGACAAAGCAGAAAGATGGTAGGAGCATATCCAACAGTTGTATCAAGGTAAAGATGTAGATAATTTGATTCTGGAACAAGAAGAGGCTGTTGATGCTGATGAAATGGGAGACCCAATTTTGAGGTCAGAATTTGACACAGCTGTGAGTGACCTCAATAGGAACAAGGCACCTGGAATTACTGCCTGCCTTAGGAGAAACCAGCATGGCAAGGTTATTTCATTTAGTGTGCAAGATGTATGAGACAGGAGAAGTCCCATCCGATTTTCGGCAGAATGTTGTTATACCTATTCCCAAGAAAGCCGGTGCTGACAGGTGTGAAAGCTACCGCACCATTAGTTTAGTATCTCATGCCTGCAAAATTTTAACACGTATTATTTACAGAAGAATGGAAAAACAAGTTGAAGCTGAGTTGGGAGAAGATCAATTTGGCTTCAGAAGAAATGTAGGAACACGTGAAGCAATCCTGACTCTACGTCTGATCTTAGAGGATCGAATCAAGAAGGACAAGCCCACGTACATGGCATTCGTAGATCTAGAAAAGGCATTCGATAATGTTCATTGGACCAAGCTATTTATGATTCTGAAGGTGATAGGGATCAGATACCGAGAACGAAGAATTATCTACAATCTGTATAAAAATCAGTCTGCAGTGATAAGAATTGAGGGTTTTGAAAAAGAAGCAGCAATCCAGAAAGGAGTGAGGCAAGGCTGTAGTTTGTCCCCTCTCCTTTTCAATGCTTACATAGAACAGGCAGTAAAGGAAATCAAAGAGAAATTTGGAAAGGGAATCACAGTCCAAGGAGAGGAAATCAAAACCTTGAGATTTGCCGATGATATTGTTATTTTATCTGAGACTGCAGAAGATCTCGAGAAGTTGCTGAATGGTATGGATGAAGTCCTGGGTAAGAAGTACAAGATGAAAATAAATAAGTCCAAAACAAAAGTAATGGAGTGCAGTCGAACGAAGGCAGGTGATGTAGGAAATATTAGATTAGGAAACGAAGTCTTAAAGGAAGTAGATGAATATTGTTACTTGGGTAGTAAAATAACTAACGATGGCAGAAGTAAGGAGGACATAAAATGCAGACTAGCACAAGCAAGGAAGAGCTTTCTTAAGAAAAGAAATTTGCTCACTTCAAACATGGATATCAGAATTAGAAAAATGTTTTTGAAGACTTTCGTGTGGAGCGTGGCATTGTATGGAAGTGAAACCTGGACGATAACTAGCTCAGAAAGAAAGAGAATAGAAGCTTTTGAAATGTGGTATTACAGAAGAATGAAGGTGAGATGGATAGATCGAATCACGAATAAAGAGATACTGAATCGAATTGGTGAGAGGAGATCGATTTGGCACAATTTGACGAGAAGAAGATATAGAATGATAGGACACATCTTAAGACACCCAGGACTTATTCAGTTGGTTTTTGAAGGAAGTGTAGGTGGTAAGAACGGTAGGGGTAGACCAAGGTATGAATATGACAAGCAGATTAGAGCAGATGTAGGATGCCGTAGTTATGTAGAAATGAAAAGTTTAGCACAGGATAGGGTGGCATGGAAAGCTGCATAAAACCAGTCTATGGACTGATGACTCAAACACAACACATGCTAAGGTGGATGAACGATCACAGGTGGATGTGGGAAACAGAAATGCATTTGTTTGTCATAACGAACTCGTTTAGTAAAAGAGATTAAAGAACTACATTTCCACTCTTGAAGATGTCAACAATTTTATGCAAAATTCCGTTGAAGAAAGAATTCGGGTGCGATTTCTTTCGAGGAAAGGTAGGAAAATTGGAAATTAAAAGGCAGACCTAGTAGCAAAAGGAGCGGCAAAATCTACGGTAGGAGTTTCATCCAACAGAGCTCCAATATGTTTCCAGAAGAGAAATGTGAAAGAACACATAACTCTCTATTGGAATAACAACTAGACCGCAAAATTAAAATGATTCATTACGAGAGAAATATTCTTTCCTAGGATCCATCAAAGAATTCAGTGCAAAATATTTGTGCCAAAATTTGTACTTACTCCTTATGCGATGGTAAATTTAAGTCATATTCTAAGCGAGTTAAGATCAATGTATCAGATGATCATTCATGGTTTTGTAGATCCCCTCAAACTGTGCATCGCCTGCTTTTTAAATATTCTGTATTTGAAAGAGGTAGACATACTCCAGACTGTCATCTGAAATATTGCGACAATGAACCGGAAAAATCTCTGTATCACGCATTCAGGAAAAGCAACGTTCTCATTTTCTAACATTCATTGGCCATATTTTTAATAAACTTTTACAATAATGTTTATTTGTGGTGAAACTTATCTCATTTTTAAGTACAACCCTAATATGAGATGCAAATTAAGCTTTCTTTTCTGTATTGTAAATTCAATAATAATAATAATAATAATAATAATAATAATAATAATAATGGTTCATGTTTGTGGGTTACTGTAGTCACGTCCTAGTTCGTGAACCATGGGCAACGGCTGAGTGGCCTAGTAAGTGGTCCTGAGAGTCGGGATACCAGTTGCTATGGAATGGGAGTGGGCATCTCGGACATATTCTGAGTCGTGGCCCTCCTTGTGCTCAGGCGGCTAGGACTATACAATTCACCGCTGGTCCATAACCCGTTAGAGGAGAGATCCTCACTTGGACTATGTGCAAGTAGGTCAGCATCCTGCTTCATGAATTTACCGAGCTCAGAACAGTTTAAGCAAGCCTCGGACCTATGGGAGTAATGGAGTCCCACTCCCATTTGACAGGCGAGGGACTCCTTGGAAACAACTTGGCGAACGAAATGGAATTCGATGGGGAGCTATCAATATTAATGGGGCTTATGGAAGAAAGAAGGTAGAACTGGCTGAGTCAGCAAAGAGGATGCATCTGGATGTGCTAGGAGTAAGTGATATTCGGGTAAGGGGAGATAATGAGGAAGAGATAGGAGATTATAAGGTGTACTTGACAGGTGTTAGAAAGGGAAGGGCAGAGTCTGGGGTAGGGCTCTTTATCAGGAATACCATTGCACGCAACATAGTTTCTGTTAGGCACGTAAATGAGCGAATGATGTGGGTAGATTTGTCAGTGGGAGGAATTAAGACAAGAATTGTGTCCGTCTATTCACCATGTGAGGGTGCAGATGAGGATGAAGTTGACAAGTTTTATGAAGCATTGAGTGACATCGTGGTCAGGGTCATCAGCAAGGATAGAATAGTGCTAATGGGCGATTTCAATGCGAGAGTTGGGAATAGAACTGAAGGATACGAAAGGGTGATTGGTAAATGTGGGGAAGATATGGAAGCTAATGGGAATGGGAAGCGTTTGCTGGACTTCTGTGCTAGTATGGGTTTAGCTGTTACGAATACATTCTTCAAGCATAAGGCTATTCACCGCTACACATGGGAGGCTAGGGGTACCAAGTCCATAATAGACTATATCTTAACAGACTTTGAATTCAGGAAATCTGTTAGGAATGTAAGAGTTTTTCGGGGATTTTTCGATGATACAGACCACTATCTGATCTGTAGTGAACTAAGTATCTCTAGGCCTAGGGTAGAGAAAGTGAAATCTGTCTGCAAACGAATAAGGGTAGAAAATCTCCAGGACGAGGAAATTAGACAGAAGTACATGGATATGATTAGTGAGAAGTTTCGAACAGTAGACAGTAAGCAGATTCAGGATATAGAAAGTGAATGGGTGGCATACAGGGATGCTGTAGTAGAAAGAGCAAGGGAATGCCTAGGAACAACTGTGTGTAAAGATGGGAAAAGGCGAACATCTTGGTGGAATGATGAAGTGAGAGCAGCCTGTAAACGTAAAAAGGAGGCTTATCAAAAATGGCTCCAAACAAGGGCCGAGGCAGACAGGAATTGGTACGTAGATGAAAGAAACAGACCGAAACAAATTGTTGTAGAATCCAAAAAGAAGTCATGGGAAGATTTTGGTAATAACCTGGAAAGGCTAGGTCAAGCAGCAGGGAAACCTTTCTGGACAGTAATAAAAAATCTTAGGAAGGGTGGGAAAAAGGAAATGAACAGTGTTTTGAATAATTCAGGTGAACTCATAATAGATCCCAGGGAATCACTGGAGAGGTGGAGGGAATATTTTGAACATCTTCTCAATGTAAAAGGAAATCATCCTGGTGGTGTTGCAAACAGCCAAGTTCATGGGGACGAGGAAAATGATGTTGGTGAAATTATGCATGAGGAAGTGGAAAGGATGGTAAATAAACTCTATTTTCATAAGGCAGCAGGAATAGATGAAATTAGACCCGAAATGGTGAAGTATAGTGGGAAGGCAGGGATGAAATGGCTTCATACACTAGTAAAATTAGCATGGAGTGTTGGTAAGGTACCTTCAGATTGGACAAAAGCAGTAATTGCACCTACCTACAAGCAAGGAAACAGGAAGGATTGCAACAACTATCGAGGCATCTCATTGATTAGTATACCAGGCAAGGTATTCACTGGCATCTTGGAAGGGAGGGTGCGATCTGTCGTTGAGAGGAAGTTGGATGAAAACCAGTGTGGTTTCAGACCACAGAAAGGCTGTCAGGATCAGATTTTCAGTATGCGCCAGGTAATTGAAAAATGCTACGAGAGAAATAGGCAGTTGTGTGTATGTTTCGTAGATCTAGAGAAAGCATATGACAGGGTACCGAGGGAAAAGATGTTCGCCATACTGGGGGACTATGGAATTAAAGGTAGATTATTAAAATCAATCAAAGGCATTTATGTTGACAATTGGGCTTCAGTGAGAATTGATGGTAGAATGAGTTCTTGGTTCAGGGTACTTACAGGAGTTAGACAAGGCTGTAATCTTTCACCTTTGCTGTTCATAGTTTACATGGATCATCTGCTGAAAGGTATAAAATGGCAGGGAGGGATTCAGGTAGGTGGAAATGTAGTAAGCAGTTTGGCCTATGCTGACGACTTGGTCTTAATGGCAGACTGTGCCGAAAGCCTGCAGTCTAATATCTTGGGACTTGAAAATAGGTGCAATGAGTATGGTATGAAAATTAGCCTCTCGAAGACTAAATTGATATCAGTAGGTAAGAAATTCAACAGAATTGAATGTCAGATTGGTGATACAAAGCTAGAACAGGTCGATAATTTCAAGTATTTATGTTGTGTGTTCTCCCAGGATGGTAATATAGTAAGTGAGATTGAATCAAGGTGTAGTAAAGCTAATGCAGTGAGCTCGCAGTTGTGATCAGCAGTATTCTGTAAGAAGGAAGTCAGCTCCCAGACGAAACTATCTTTACATCGGTCTGTTTTCAGACCAACTTTGCTTTACGGGAGCGAAAGCTGGGTGGACTCAGGATATCTTATTCATAAGTTAGAAGTAACAGACATGAAAGTAGCAAGAATGATTGCTGGTACAAACAGGTGGGAACAATGGCAGGAGGGTACTCGAAATGAGGAGATAAAGGCTAATTTAGGAATGAACTCGATGGATGAAGCTGTACGCATAAACCGGCTTCGGTGGTGGGGTCATGTGAGACGGATGGAGGAGGATAGGTTACCTAGGAGAATAATGGACTGTGTTATGGAGGGTAAGAGAAATAGAGGGAGACCAAGACGACGATGGTTAGACTCGGTTTCTAACGATTTAACGATAAGAGGTATAGAACTAAATGAGGCCACAACACTAGTTGCAAATCGAGGATTGTGGCGACGTTTAGTAAATTCTCAGAGGCTTTCAGACTGAACGCTGAAAGGCATAACAGTCTATAAGGATAATGTATGTATGTATGTATAATAATAATAATAATAATAATAATAATAATAATAATAATAATAATAATAATAATAATAATAGCGGTGTTTTATTCGGCACGACTTCGAATTTTTATTTTGACACGACTATGCTTTTAATTAGTGCGGACAAATTTAAGATAACGAGATACGACTTTTCCCTAGCCTTTTCCCAATTTCCTGGAGTCAGCTCTTTATATGAATTTGACCCAGTTTTACGGCGGGATGCCCTTCTTGACGGCAAGCCTGTGTGGGGGGGATGAATTCACTATTGCGTTTTTCTACGGCGGTGTGTAATGTGATATATTATATCTAAGAGAAGACGTGTATTAAGACGAACACGAACCCCCAGTCCTCGAGCTAGAAGAGCCAAGCAGACAAAATTAAAATCCCCGAACTGTCCTGGAATTGAACCAGCGGTCCTCTGAACCGAAGGCCACTAAGCTGGCCATTCAGCCAAATAGACAGACGCAACTGGGCGTCACTGATGTCATATAGTAACAGAAAAACTATAGATACTTTTCCCTTGAGATACATCCCCTTACATCAATTCCCTGGTTCAAATACAGCTTGTGAAATCAACCCTTACAATAATGTCCATGATCTGTCTACAAGTTCGCCATCGTCTCTTCCCTCACTTAACTCGAGCCTATCTTGCTGTATTAATCAACCCCTCAGGAACTCCATTTCCCTTGCATTAATCCCTCCTATTCAGCTAACAGTGGAGCTAGGAATATCTTGGAGAAAGCACAGCAGCTTCCCTCCTTGCGGGCAAATCTATGGCTAACCAAATGACTTTAGTTTATGTTCAGATGAAATAACATTTGTTTGTTGTTGTTGATTCTTCGAACTTCACTGTTCATCGTACCAAAGAATATATCTGTTACTGTGTAATATCTATATTTTCTTAAAACAGGATACGTTTTACCAGTGGACTTGTATTGACATAAATTGAGATAGAGTTTTATGGAGAAAGAGGCTGTGCGGTTCGAGTCAAGTAGCTACCGGCTTGCATTCGGGAGATAGTGAGTTTGAACCCCCACTATCGGCAGTCCTGAAGAAAGTTTTCCGTGGTTTCCCATTCTCCCACCAGGCGAATGCTGGAGTTTTGCCTTAATTAGAGGTGACGCTCAATTCCTTCCCACTCCTATCCCTTTCCTGTCCCATCGTCGTCATAAGCCCTATCTGTGTCGGTGTAACGTAAAGCAAATTATAAAAAAAGAAATTACAAAAGAGTTTCTGATGGTATACTGGTAGAAGTTGAATGCGTACGATAAGTAATTAGAGTATCATAAAGTTTCACTTTCGACATTATTTTAAAGAACGTAAACCTATTAAATTTGACATGTATTCTTCCTCTTCGCCTTCTTCTTCTCATTTTTTATTCTTCTTTTTGGTCTTTACCCAATGTTATGGGGTCGGCACTATGGATTTAGCTCAGTTTTACAGACGGATGCGCCTCCCGATAGATGCTCCATATCTAAAAGATCATATTTACTTCTACGCGTTTCTGTCACGGGTTCCATCTCCTGACCTAGAGGAATTAACTAAGCGTGGTTAAAATCCCCATCCTGTCCGAGAATCGAACTCAGGCTCCTCTAAACCGAAGACCAACACGATGAACATACAGCCAAGGAACTGGACATGAAATTCCACATAATATGACTTTTTCCCGATGGTCAAAGTCATTCTGGGCCAATCATTAATAATAATAATAATAACAATAACAATAATACGAGGTCTTCTCTGTTGATCACGACATTTGGATATAGACTATACTCGGCGCAGCAGTAGAAGGGCTAGTAGTGCTCCGGAGAGTGCCAAGTGCGCGCGTCGGTCAGTTTTGAGTTCAGGCTAACTGCGCAAGACGCACGTTAAACAATCCTGCATTTTCCTTCCCATTTTCAGAGATTTAGGACTCTTTATGTTAGCTAGGTGCCAGTCATAAGCATGGCTAAAAATTCCGTGTAATATTCTCATACCCCATATTGGCTCTTTGTCAAGAAGATTAAATATTTGAACGTGGAAAAGGGTACTTGTCGATAAGTTAAAATAAGTAAATTGTATCCATGGCATGGGTCTGTTATATTATTGGTGTTTGCGTATTATAATAAGCAGCGACAGTAAATAACAAACTTTTTGCGCTATTACACACTCCCCCCACTATCTGTCACTGTCACTATCAGCACTGAGTCTTCTGAATCTAGCAGCATATTAGCAATATAATTTTCAGCTAAATCCTTCAATTTGTTTTTGCCTCACAGAACCACTGTAAGTCCCCATGCTGATAGTACTGCGTACTACATGCAAGAGCACTGTGCTGTGGGCGGAACAGGCGAAAATCCTGACGGCAATTTTCCCGCCCCCACTTGAATTCCACGATCGGAGAGATCTACAACCTACACCCAGTAGATTGCAGAAAAGTTGAGAAAATGTATTATGCTTATAAGAAGCTCGCGCAACGTACAGTGCCAATTTAAAATGAATTAACGCTTCAAAGTGGTTTACACAATTGTCAGACAGTATGCCATTACGTGTATAGGTGGTTGACGAGGCTGAGCGGTTTTAACAAGAAGAAGAAAGACTTTTCATGAGATTCCAAACCCAAACCGCATGGCACTACATCCCTTGAAGGGCTTTGGCCTACCAAGCTACCGCTGCTCATCCTGAAGGCCTGCAGATTACGAGGTGTCGTATGGTCAGCACGACGAATCCTCACGGCCGTTATTCTTGGCTTTCGAGACCGGGACCGCTATCTCGAATCAGCCCTCAGGTCCAGGTAAAAATCCTTGACCTGGCCGGGAATCGGACCCGGGGCCTCCGGGTAACAGGCAGGCACGCTACCCCTTCACCACGGGGCCGGTTTTCATGAGATTCAGACGTGTAATATTTCTACGAATGTACTCTAAAATCAATTCCTCTATATTGTACCCTTGGAAACGAGGCAATTTGGGTTCAATATGGTGCCTAAGCCTCTCGCATGCAGAATTACGTTTGTTAACCTCATTTTAATGTATATGCTTGTCTCCGTTTGAATGATAGCGTCAATAAATCGGCATACATTACACTGAATGTAATGTCTTAAACGAGTTGCTCTTCCGCGACCTCTCAAAACGGCAGCAATACGACGAGGCGTCGATTCTGCAAGGTGTTCGAATTGTTCTGGATGGATCTGGACCCACGCATCTTACACTGCTACCCACAATTGGTCCAGTATCTTTAGAATTCCATAAATGTTCGATTGTATTAAGATCGGGGGATCTGGAGGGCCAATCCATGGTCGTAATTTCAATAGAGTGCTCCTCCAACCAGCTGCGTGCCACCACAGAGCGGTGACATGGCGCATTGTCCTGTTGACACATGGTATCTCCAACAGGTTACTCTAGGGCCAGAAAGGGATGCAGATGATCTGAAAAATGTGCACCTGTCAACGCCTCTGCATCAGGACAATGGGACCTAATTACGACCACGTGAACGCCGCTCATACCAGACCTGAGCCACCTCCCCCTCTGGACACAATCTTGTTGGCACGATGGATCCATAGCTTCATGAGGCATACGCCATACTCTAGCGCGCCCATCAGCTCGATACAACTGGGACCGGAATTCATCGGACCATACCACACGCTGCCACTGTTCCATGGTCCATTGCCGATGTTCGCGGGCCCCTGCACGTCGTTGAGCTCTGTGTGGACGTGTCAGCAAAGGGACGCGAATTGGTCGCCGGCTGGTGAAGCCTATGAGGTGCAGTTGCCTCCTTACAATCCTGGTAGAAATGGGTTTCTGTCTCCCAACATTCAACTGGGCGGTGATATGACTCACAGTAGCCCGTCGAGCGCCCAGTGTGGTTCTGCGGAGGCGACGTGATGTCCGTCCGTTAAACACCTGCGCCCTTCCCGTACAGCGGTTTACGCAGGAGCTAGCATTCTCTCTGCGATATTGAAAACCCACCCTCGACACTGTTGACGTCGGAAACCCGAATTAATGAGCTCGATAGCTGCAGTCGCTTAAGTGCGGCCGGTATCCAGTATTCGGGAGATAGTAGGTTCGAACCCCCACTGTCGGCAGCCCTGAAAATGGTTTTCCGTGGTTTCCCATTTTCACACCAGGCAAATGCTGGGGCTGTACCTTAATTAAGGCCACGGCCGTTTCCTTCCCACTCCTAGCCCTTTCCTGTCCCATCGTCGCCATAAGACCTATCTGTGTCGATGCGACGTAAAGCAACTAGCAAAAGAAACCCGAATTCGCGTGTAATATCCGCAATTCTATGACCCATGACCCATGTCCCGTGTGCCGATGATCAACCCACGTTCAAAGTCAGTTAACTCGCGACGAGTTGCCATCTTCACGACACTGGTGTCTGTGACAGACTGCTCAGCTACGCCGCAGCTAGCCGCAACGCTCAGCACATTTTCTAATGGGGCACCCCTTAACGTGACATCTGGCCACTCAGTGTATATTGGGTTGTGCACTGTAAAAATTAAGTCCGAAAACCCTATGGAATGCTCAAAAGCATTGGTTGTTCTTTCTGATGTGATAGTGTCAAAAGCCCAAATTTCGCAACAAGTGACTAGTATTAGCAGTGTTAACATACGTTAGATGTCTTCGCTGCGGTGTCACTACCGCGAATGTAACAATGCTCTTCATATACATGATTTCCCTTAAGACTGGTTACGCCTCCCAGTCATTTATACGCGGTCCATCAGGACATCTTCCTTGTGTTAATTTTCCTATACTACAGTGTAAAGGAAAATGAACCTTAAATACATCATAATCTAAGAGGGGGTAAACATGCCATGTAAACATATGCCTACATTTCTACAGTGCGGTACAGTAAGGTTCATTTAAGATGTGTACATGGTGTTATGTAGTAATAACATGCATGTTACAAGAAACAGCGAATAGTCCACTAAGCTACCAGAGTCGTAAACATGGTCATCCGGTCCTGGATTCATGAATGTATGATATACTGTGATCTATGAGATATTTGTCGGAAATGGATTAAGTGACACATGAGTCAGTATTGTGTTGGAGGTAGATTACTTGAGTTGGGAATGTAGAAACGCCATTTTTTTCTGTAGATGGGTATTAAACCACAGTGCTGCAATCAGAAGGAGAAACAATAAGTTTGTTCCCAGGACGAATCCGTGATAGTTCGATTTATCGTCCATATGCGCATGCGCTGTTGGCAACTAGTTTGAAACGTGACGAGCTAATTTCCTGTACGAACGGAAATGGTAGGAGAAGTCAGTTGTTTAGAACCAACGTGTTGTGTGCTCTGTGAGCTTCAGAAATTTGGATTATATTCGTAACTTCAAGTTTAAAAATGGATGAACGCGGTAAAATAACAACTTATATGACTAAATAGTATTAGTTGAAAGTCTGAAATATATATACTTCGACATAAATAAGAAGTGGGTTTATATTTATATTTGGTAAGTTTTACTTATTTTGTAGGTATTCTAAGTTCCTTGGGATACTTGAACAACCAATCACGGCCGTGAAGTAATTCTCAGATCAGTTATGAAGCGAACATAGATAGCACTGGGTATGCGCACGCTTATTCTGACTCGCTTATTGAAAGATTTTCCGTCCAGGATCAGAAACTGTTCCAACGGTTTGCTGATGGTTTCCAACAGTTTGAAAACCTTGTACGAACAATACATTAGAAGTCAGCAACTATGCTGATCGCTACTACGAACGCGAATTTCAATTAGCGCACGCGTCTGATAGATGACAACAGTTTCTGACTGTGCTACGAACAAAGCTAATTCAACAAGGTTAAGTTAGGTGTTCTCTGATTCATAATAATCTCCTTGACTACCCGTGTTTACATCACAATGAGCGGAGTTTAACCAGCCAGAGATGATTTCTAAAAAACAGCACGGTAAAGTGTAATTTTTCGCACTGTTTTGTGTACGGAAAGCAGGTAATTGTGCCATAGTCTGAAATAATGTTTACACAACAGCCATGGAAAGTGACCTCTTGCATCACAAGTGAGGCGGCTCGGATGGAATTTCGAAACGACTAACATAAATGCATCACTTAAGTGTCTGTTGTGAACAATATTTTATTTCATACTATGGTGAATTTATTTATTTTAAATTAAATATTTAATAATAATGTTGACACGTCGATACGCAAATTAACCAAAATCTTGACAACTGAAAAAGCAGCCAACTTCTTCCGTTTGTCCCTCTTAATATGGAAAGAGGGGATGAATTGTAAGAATCCAGGGGAATTGTGGTTTTAATAAAGGAATGAATTAGTGAATTTATTGATGGCTTTGAAAATTAAATGGAAGAGGTGGTTTGGATCAGATTGAATATGGGGAGAGAGAAAGAGATAAGAAGATATGCTTGGCTTTCCTATATCATCTTTCTATATAAATTAACCATGTTTGGCTCATGCAGTGACGTTTCTTGCTGTGTTGTTGTGTGAGCAAAAGTCCACTGAGCTACCAGAATAGTAAACATGGTCCTCCCGTCCTAGGTTAATGAAGGTGATATATGCAACATTACTATCTGCCGTGAATATGTTAATCTTGACAATAGCTGGGAACACAAAAATGACATTTTTGATGTAAATGGGTATGGAAACAAAGTCCTGCAATCAGAAGAAAAAAACAGTTCAACAAGATTACATTCGCTGATACATAATCCCTCTGACTGTCTGTGTTTACATTACTGTTGAATCAACCAGAAACGATTTCTAATAAAAGTGTGTGGAAATCAATTATATCAAAGCAAAGTCATCTCTGTACAGGCCATGAAGGCCCTTGGAGGGGTGGAAGGTAAAGGCTTCCACTATCCGTAAACTCGGCACTTGATGGGGTACAGTGGTTAGCTGTACGCCCGGTTGCCTTTGCCCGCAGAAATTAACTTGTTACTCATTTTTAAGGTATGATGAGTGAACCTCAGGGCCATGTGCAGCTCCGGAAGTGGAACTCTCGTTTCTTAAATTTTAGACTTCCTCACGGGGATACGAACTCATGTCCTTCAGTGCGAACCGAGCACGCCTTTACTGTCTCGGCCAGGCAGCCGCTCAAAGTTACTATAGTACTTTAAAATGTTTCCCGTACTCTTTTCAGTACGGAAACAATGCAGTGAGATCTTCTATCTATCTATCTTAATCTGTTTACCCTCCAGGGTTGGCTTTTCCCTCGGACTCGGTGAGGGATCCCACCTCTACCGCCTCAAGGGCAGTGTCCTGGAGTTTCAAACTTTGGGTCGGGGATACAACTGGGGAGAATGACCAGTACCTCGCCCAGGCGGCCTCACCTGCTATACTGAACAGGGGCCTTGTGGAGGGATCGGAAGATTGGAAGGGATAGAAAGGAAGAGGGAAGGAAGCGGCCGTAGCCTTAAGTGAGGTACCATCCCGGCATTTGCCTGTAGGAGAAGTGGGAAACCACGGAAAACCACTTCCAGGATGGCTGAGGTGGGAATCGAACGCACCTCTACTCAGTTGACCTCCCGAGGCTGAGTGGACCCCGTTCCAGCCCTCGTACCACTTTTCAAATTTCGTGGCAGAGCCGGGAATCGAAGCCGGACCTCCGGGGGTGGCAGCTAATCACGCTAACCACTACAACACAGAGGCGGACATGCAGTGAGATAAAGTATAATTTTCACACTGAAGTTACAGTTAACATGCCTTTGTGGTCCACATTATGGTCATAGCAATGTACAAGCATGCGCCGTACAGTTGTTGAGCGCTGTCCATGTGTCGCTTTTGACCAAGGATATCCTCCGGAAAAATGTATTATACACTAAAATACCGTGAAATGTCAACGGAGACAGTATCTGAGCTGCGAGGATCACGCTGAAGAAAATGGTTCCCATAACGAATTCCAATTCCAAGTTTCAGAGTTCCCACTACAATGTCAGCGTTTCTCGTATGGACCACAAGTTGAGAACTCTTCCTTGGAGCGGCAGGACTGATAAATAAAACATGCGACTGGTGGCCGCAATAAATAAAGCACCTGACTCACCTGATGCATAAAACATCTCCATAATTACAAAAATAAAGCATCCTGTTGTGAAACTTGGAGGGACCCAGTTCGGGCGCACAGAAGAATGATTAGATGAGTAAGAAATAAAGCACAGGATATCTAGCGCACGTTCTAGACAAACAGTAATAACGTAAAATTTATACCTAAATAGATGAGAAGTAGCATTTACATATTCATAACACACAGCGCTGTATGACCCTTTGCATGTTGTTGCTTCGTCCTTAATTAGGGGTCTCATACCCTGCACTCGTGGGCCTATCTCTGTTTTATTACTCCTAGGGGCGTGCTAGTTGAGTGATATTGTCACTGCATTCTGATCAGTCACCCTTTCTCGGATTCCGGGCAACCAATGTGGAGGTGGTTTTTTTTTAAGTCGCATCGCTATTATTCACATTCCAAGTGCCCGACTCGTTGACTTAAATGGTCAGCGTACTGGCCTTCGGTTCAGAGGATCCCGGGTTCGATTCCCGGCCGGGTCGGGAATTTTAACCTTCATTGGTTAATTCCATTGGCTCGGGGCTGGGTTTTTGTGCTGTCCCCAACATCTCTGCAACTCAGACACGACACATAACACTATCCTCCACCACTATAACACGCAGTTACCTACACATGGCAAATGACGCCCACCCTCATCGGAGGGTCTTCCCTACAAGGGCTGCACTCCGTTAGAAACAGCCAAACGAAATTAAATTAATTTATTAGATTCCAAGTTGAAAGCCCCGTCGCTATGGCCAAGGAATTCGCTTTTTGTTTTTTGTTTTTGTTTTTTGTTTGTTTGGTTTTTGCTTTGCGTCGCACTGACACAGATAGGTTTATGGTGACGATGGGATAGGAAAGGTCTAGGAATGGGAAGGAAGTGGCCGTGGCCTTAATTAACATATATCCCCAGCATTTGCCTGGTGTGAAAGTGGGAAACCACGGAAAATCATGAAAACCATTTTCAGGGCTGCCGATAGTGGGGTTCGAACCCACTATCTCCCTAATGCAAGCTCACAGCTGCGCGCTCCTAACCACACGGCCTACTCGCTACTCTATTTCAGCGTCAACCCAGTTAATACAACATAAATTATGAGTCTGTCTTTTTCTTTTTTTTTTCTTTTTACAATATGCTTTACGTTGCACCGACACAGTTAGATATTATGGCAAATATGGCACAGGAAAGGGTTAGGAATGGAAAGGAAGCAACCGTAGCCCTAATTAAAGTACAGCCCCAGCATCTGCCTGGTGTGAAGATGGTAAACCATTGAAAACAATCTTCAGGGCTGCCGATAATGGGTGTCGAGCCCACTACCTCTAGAATGCAAGCTGTCAGCCATCAATCTGTCTAAAATACGAACTGAAGCACTATAACATACCTGTAAAGTGACCTGAAAATGACCTCTCATTTAGAGTAATTAAACCTTAAAATATAACGCATTTGCAAAGAAATTCAGCTTCAAAGGGACTCCTCAGATTTTATCATCAGTGCTATTGCCAATACATTACCACGCCATAATTTTACCAATTCAAGGTATTAGTAGCACTCGTTAATTCTGAAGAAGCAAAAGCCGTTAATAATTCCGTACCGATTATCTAATCATCAAAATGTCTTAAAGTAATATACACATACACATTAACACAAGCTTACACCGTACGTTATAAATAGATATTATCGTTGCACCAGCAAAAACCGCTAAGTGAAGTATTTTAGCTAAGAATCTTGGTCGATAAAGTTCTGTCACCTAAGGTTCAATATTGTGTGAACATTGAAAGGAATTCTGGCTCTTCATAAAATATGTGTTGCGGGTCAGTATTTATCCAAAAATATCAAACAGCGGTTTTCGCAGACGCAACGACGATATATTCCATCGAAGCAGGTATATTATTCATGTGTGAATGGTGGTGTTTGTGATCATTGTTATAAGAGGAAGTACAACTCGCTAACCATCCTCTAATTAACACTAATCAAATGAAAAAAGTGGAAAGGGTCCGGCACTTACAAAATGAAGGTATCAGCCAAAGAAGGACAAGGGCCACGAAAGGCGTGAAAATGAAATACTTCCCGGAGAAGAACAGCAGTTTACCAAGGGAAGTCAGATAGAATAGAGGAAAGTGAGGAGTTTGGCACAAGTAAGTAGAAGCAATTTCAAGACTCATCTAAGGGCTCCACGGTCGCCAACCCATGATTCCAAATTAAGATCCCTGGGGGTCCATTTTTTCGCCTTTTACGACAGGCAGGGATACCGTGGACGTTATTCTACCGCCCCACCCACAGGGAGAGTATCACGTGAGCTTTGAGACGTATTCGAAACGAATACGGAAAACACTTTCACCCGTGCAGCTTACCATATGGCATTTTATACCACGTTGAATTTATTTAAATAATATTAAGGTAAACACATTATACTCAGTTCAGAGTCACCATTAAAATAGCTTATGCCATCCATGCGATAATCAATGCCGTTTAAGAATTAATCGATAATTGTATTGAATCGCCCACATGATGTATTGTAACAATTTACATGTTGTCTTACGTCGCACCGACACAGGTAGGTTTTATGGCGACGATGGAACAGGAAAGGGCCAGGGGTGGAAAGGAAGCGGCCGTGGCCTTAATTAAGGTACAGTCCCACCATTTGCCTGGTGTGAAAATGGGGTAACCACGGAAACCATCTTCAGGGCTCGAAGCCATTATCTCCCGAATACTGGATACTGGTTGCCCTTAAACTACTGCAGCTATCGAGCTCGGTACGCATTGTAACAATCAGGTAAGTAATCTAAGTAACTGTCGTACGTGCGGAGAAAAAGGTTTCTGATCGTATGTTTTTATTTGTTCAGAGAATTTGATTGAGACGAGTAATTATAGTAACGTAAAGTATCTCTTTCCACATTATTTTGAAATGAAACTTCATCCCTTGCCCTGAAGACGTAAGGCGGGCTACTTAGAGGGTGACGCAATTTCTCTGGCCAGGAGATGTGTAGTAGTGATTTTTGCTATGAAATGAAGGTTGAGAAAGGATCGGCTCTGTCCTATGAATAGGAACTGTCCTGGCATTTGCCTGATGTGAGAATAGGAAATAAATCGTAGAAAACCTCAGGACAGCCGACAACGGGGTGTTCAACCCACTCGCCTCCCGAATGCTCTAGAACTACGGTGTTACTTTTTTTAATTTGAGACCGTGACTCATTAGCACGTTAAGGGCTTTGAACTTGCCTACACGACTGGTGCCCAGAAACCCTGAATATAGTCGAATGTCACGCGGTTAACGTCATGTCTTAATAGCTTTCCACTTGGGTTCTCACAGGGATATTCAACTAAAATGACCACTTCAAATAACTCGTGAACCGTAAAATATATCGACATTCTGCTTTCACCTTCAGTAATGTTAAAGGGAGCTCACGTTTTTAAGAACTTGCTTTACGTCGCATCGACACAGATAGGTCTTATGACGACGACGGGATAGGAAAGACCTACGAGTGGGAAGGAATCGTCTGTAGCCTGGTGTGAAAATAAAAAACCAAAGAAAAGCATCTGCTGCTGACAGTGGTGCTCGAACCCACTATCTCCCGGATGCAAGCTCACAGCTGCGCGCCCCTTACCGCAATGCCAACTCGCCCGGTTTCAAAATTAACATTGCAGTACTTTTACGGGGTGTCAATATCTTTTGAGATAACGGCACCAACATACTTTAAATGGTACTATGTTTTTCTCTAAAACTAACCTTAAAATGGAAGACATTACAAGTTCAGCGCCATGAAAATGTTGAAAATCAGGCAAATAAAATACAAATTAAATGAATTCATATTGGTGTCAGGGGCTGCCTGAACGAGATGGTAAAGGGCTGCTCTGCTCACACGGAAGGACGTGGGTCCGATTCCCCACCAGGAAGTAGAAAAATTCAAGGAAAAAGATTTCCACTTGCGGAGTTGCACATGACCCTGAGGTTCACTCAGCCTCCACCAAAAAATGGGCACCAAGTTATTTCCTGGAGGCAAAGGTTGCCGGGCGTAGAACTAACCACTTTACCCCATCAAGTGCCGAGGTTACGGATAGTGGAAGCCTTTACCTTCCACCCCTTCCAGGGCCTTCATAGCTTGTATGGAAATGAATTTGCTTTGTTTACATACAGGTGTCGTTTGTCAGCCATGGGTCGCGCTGTTCTATTAAATCGCAAACCAGGTAGCAAAAGATGCGGTTCGTATGAAAAATGAGCTTTTGACATACAGACTTCCTTCACCCTCTTCTCATAACTAAGTATTCGCTCCACTGTGCTCGCGAATACATTGCGGTAAGATTGTACGATTCAATATCGTCGTAGGTAACAGATTTTAAAAAATCGGTTTTCCGATGACTTCTTCTTACAGTGTGCTTTACGTCTCACTGATACACATAGGTCTTATGGCGACAATGGGATAGGAAAGGGATAGAGGTGGAAAGGAAGCGGCTGTCGCCTTTAATACGGTTCAGCCGAAGCATTTGCCTGGTGTCAAAATGGGAAACCACGGAAAACCATCTTCAAGGGTTCGAACCCACTATCTCCAGAATGCAAGCTGACAGTTACGTGACCCAAACCCTGCAGCCACTCGCTTAGGTTTTTGATGACTTGTTAGAGACTACGTTATTATCCTGGCGTGTCATTAAACCATACAGGTTTGGTGTCAGGAAGGACAACCAGGTGGGCTATGTCCACATATGGGATACAGTTTGCAACCTCGTTCCCATTAGGGTGTAGGAAACATGGCAGAGAAAGAGAACAAATATGAATAAACAGAAAAGGCATAGTATTGAAGATATTGGATAACATTACACTGAATATTTTAAATAATAAACGTGGTGGTGATTTTTGTTTCAATAGGAGTAGAACTGAAAAACCTCATCTGAGATCTCAGTCTTAGTTCTTTGAGTAGGGAAGACCAAAATATAGGATAAATGCCAAGAAGCGCTGTCGTCCTCCAAGACTAAAGAGCTTACCTCATAAAGGGCGAGTCCATCGTACACATATAGCCTGCTTTACTCTTTTGAAATGCTTACTCGCGACCTTTATACAGCGGCATAAGCTGAAAATAGATAGTAAATGGCAAGTGCAGTCCACCTTTGATCTTGACTGGTACCACGGAACATTTTAAAGTAGGTCTGGACACGTCAGTCGCTGCAATGCCGCAGGCGCCTCTAATTGACTGGCTGGCGTTTCTCCCTACAAACATTCTTATCTCTGTTCTACCAATTCACAAAAGTGATTTCTTTTTAATTTGTTTTGCGTTGCACTGACACAGATAGGTCTTACGTCGACGATGGGAAAGGAAAGGGCCTCAGAGTGGGAAGGAAGTGACCGTGGCCTTAATTAAGGTACATCCCCAGGATTTGCCTGGTGTGTAAATAGCAAACCACGGAAAACCATCTTCAGGGCTGCCGATAGTGAGGTTCGAGCCTACTATCTCCCGAATGCAAGCCGATAGTTACTACGTGACACAAACGGCGCAGCTATTCGCTTAGCCATTGAAGTGTAGTTGTTTTTGTTGTTTCATATTAGAAACTTGCAAAATATTTAATAATAATAATAATAATAATAATAATAATAATAATAATAATAATAATACCCAAGTGTTAGAAACCTGTTGTTGAATAAATACATGCCAATGAAGGCCAGGGAAATAATGCACAAGACACATTTTATAACTATAACAACGTACTGGGGAGCATATACTTGGCCTACGACTAAAAAGAGATCAAAGGCGTGTCCAAACAGCTTAAAATAAAGTTTCTGAGGAGCATGGTTTAGAAGATTACAGGGACAGAGTAAAGAATGTGAATAAAAGAAAGCAATTTAAATGGAGAAGATTCGAGCCCCGCTGTTGGAAGCTCTGAAGATGGTTTTCCGTAGTTTCCCATTTTCACACTAGGTAAATCCTGGGGCTGTACCTTAATTAAGGCCGCGGTCGCTTTCTTCTCACTCCTAGCCCTTTCCTATCCCATTGTTCCCGTTAGCTCTATCTGTGTCGGTGCGACGTAAAGCAAATTCTCAACAACACAAAAGTAGATTGAGTAGTACAGTGAATTATTACTGGCTTAACACTCCTGACTGATGTGCTTCACCGTCTGTATTTTAGCACCACACTCGCACCGTGAGAGGGTAACTTGCTGCACTTGAAAAACTCCAGAGTTGTCTTAATACGATTTAAACTTGACCACTTGTTACTGGGTAGGTCGAATCCAGAAACCATTGTCGTGATTGATGACATGTCACGAAATTCTGTAGGGGAAAACAGTTTCCAGTTGTGAAACCATTGTTGGAGTAGGTCGATGATCGCAGCCAGTGACCTCTAAGCTGTCTGCAGTGGAGAATTTCGAATGTAGCCTGTTCATGCTGACTTATTTAAATTACTGCATCATCATTTTCATGAGAAATCGTGCGCCTTGTACATAAAATTGCATGGAATTTGTTCGTATATGATGTAGGATATTTGAATTGGAATTTGTTAATATATACTGCTTGACAAAAAAATAGTTAAGCACTCAGAAGTAGTGGTCCAATGTTATCCCATTTCGGTATACATGCATACCATTGATGTGTGCGTAAATCATTAGAATTACAAGGATCTGTAATGTGTAGAACGCCCACTAGAGTGCATTCGTAATGGCACCGTCCTGTTGTTGATAAGTTGTTGCAAGTCAGACAGTTAAGCAAGAGGTGCAGAGAGGACTACGTACAGTACGAAGCACCCGCGATGCCTCGCAGACGCGTTAGACAGCCTATCCACCAACTGACAGCATTTGACAGAGGCCGCATTGTGGGACTGCATGAGGCTGGTTGGTCGTATTGCCAGGCATGTTGGCTATTCAGATGTCACAGTGGCCCGATGTTGGACGCAGTGAGTACATGAGGGCACCCAATCATGTCGTGCAGTTTCGGGTGGCACATGAAACACCACCTCGAGGGAGGATCGTCGTATGATGTGCCAGGCATTGCTGGATCCCATAACTTCGGCACTCGCAATCCGCGAACAAGTACTGGAGACTATACAACATCCTGTGAGTTCCTGCACAGTGTCTCGACGACTCGCATCCGCCGGATTGGGGTCCTACCGCCCCATGCGTCAGTTGCCATTCACCAGAACACCAACGCCTGAGTTTGAAGTGGTGCCTTCCCCGGGAAGCATTGTTAGGACGACTGGCGTCGCATCATGTTCAGTGATGAGTCCCACTTCTCCATAACCTCCGATGACCATCGTGTGGGGGTTTGGCAGCGTCGAGGGCAGAGGGTAGTTCCTGCCCATATTGTGGACGGACACACAGGCGTAATCCCTGGCATATTGGTGTAGGGAGCCATAGGATATGTGTTTAGGTCACCTCTAATAGTGCTTCGGCAGACTTTGACGGCACAGCGATATGTCACAGATATTCTGCGTTCTCGCGTCCTACCCTTTATGGCACAGCACCTGGGACAATGCTCCAACAATATAATGCACTCCCACAAACAGCAGGTGTGTCTATGGACTGTCTAGAACATGTTGAGATCCTCCCGTGGACAGCAAGATCCCGGACCTCTCCATCATTGAACACGTGTGGGATGACAGTGGAAGAGGACTCCGTCCCAGTATCAACCTGCGGGATCTGGAGGGCCAGCTGCAACAACTGTGGACAACTTGCCTCAAGAGAGGATCCAGCGGCTGTTTGACACCATTCCGAACCGCATAAGGGCATTCATTGCGGCCAGGGGCGAGGCGACACCCTTCTGACCTAGCACCAACATTCCACCCGTAACTGCCAACGGCCTTGTCTCTTTCATCTCATATTGTAATCAGTTCAATTAAAAAAATGGTCTGTCAGCACACGTAGTTTCATTTACTTACAACCACAACCTCTGGGTGCGTAACTTTTCTTGTCAGGCAGTGTATGATGTATGACCGTTTTTAAAACAAACATATGTCTAACCGAACTTTTGATCATAGCGGGCCATAAGACCTATCTGTGTCGGTGCGACGTAAAGCAACTAGCAAAAAAAAAAATGATCATAGCATACAATCCATACAGATGATAGAATTGCTTACAAGACTGACACCCAATATGTGAGCTGCTCTTAATAAAGCATTTGCACACACCAACTGCAATGCGAACTGTGTGTTATGAGGATGATAGCTCTCCACATTTCAGTGTGTCATAATTCATGCGGTGGTACCAATTTGTTGACCGTAACAATTATATTCAGTGAACAAACCAGCCATTAATGCACTGGTTAATGACCCTATATGCGCATCGGCTCTCTTCTCTATAGCAGTCCATTGTGGCGACATTTCAAATCTCTGGTAGTGAAATACTTAAATAATGTTAACAAGGTTCTGGAATTCAAATTTTACGCAGAATGGCTTAAATTCAAGTGTCTCTGTATACTTGCGTCTGTAAGAGGCTTAGACGACATTGTGAATTTGTCCAATGAATTTGTTTTGGGCTTATTTTCGGTCTAACGACGATACTTGTGACAACATACCTGTAATAGCTGAAATACAATATCACCTCGAATGCACTAGTGCAGTGTTTGGCCGGCTCCTGAAATGAGGCATCGACAACTATGACATCAGTGCCCAGAGTTGACGCAAGTGTAATAGACTAGTATAACTTGGAAACAATATTCTCTAAACCATGGGTAAATAATGGAATTATTATTATTATTATTATTATTATTATTATTACTATTATTATTTTAGAGGTGTGGCTATGAAGTTGTTTACATCTATTAGTATTAAGTCCGGATTTACGTGGTATAATCATGATCGTATAATTTGTGAGGTTATGTCATGAAACATCTGCTATATATATATATATATATATATCGATATGAGTTTATTTAATGCAAGAATACAAAATTAATAGTATATAATTTATTGTTACCTGTATATATGGCGTATAATCCACTGAAATATTGTGCAACAAACTTTAATAGTCTAGAACAACACAATGTGCGACCGGAATTGTGTAGAAATTTCCTTACATTGTAAATAGGCTATTGGAGACTCTCGAAATTACAAGAAAATATGTTGCGTCATATTCTTCTAGAAGCCTGGCCAGGCAACGTATATAAAGAGACAGTCTTGAGGGTAGAATTGAATTGTTGTTTAACAAGAGTTATGAGTGCAAGTCATTAATCGAGTATGTGAATTAATGTTGTGACTGATAGTGTGTGCAGTCTTATTCTTCGTAGTAGTGTTTATGTTTCATGATGGCAGTTTATTAGTTCATGTGTGTAGAATATGTGTAAATAACGTGTAAATAAAACAGTGTACACAACTGACAGCCTTTTGTGTGCGTCTCTAGTGATACAACAGAGTGTCCACAATGCTACAGTGTCACCAGCTTTTATAGTATTTGTGTATATGAGACTTGGAGAGAAGACTCTTAAAATCTCTGGAAAATTACCACCAGCATTGTTTTAGAAGAGGTTAAATGCCATACGCCCTTCAGATGTCCTAGTCTTATTATTTCACCCGAACTCTCGATTTTCGATTAATCAAATCTCTTCTTCATCATCTTTAGAATATGTTAGAAGAGGCTGATAATCTCGATGATTTGCTCTTAAAAACAAAAGTCATCTCCAACACACCGGTGTTTAAAGAACCTGAGAAACCAGCAGTTTGAAACATGGAAAAGGTGTCTCCCATTTTCAGAATGGACACAATCAAACACCTGGATTACAAAGAAGATACGATTTTCAACTTCCCAATGGACTGATGTCATCAAAATGAACTGTAATGTGATAGCAGTCCGAAGCGTTCCCGGTAGAAGCCAAGAAACCCGTTGCCGTCACTGCAGCGGGATAGAAACCCTCCCTCACGTTCTTGGTTTCTGCCCGAAAGGGAACTATTGAGCAATAATATGCACCATGGGGTCAGGAGTGTTATTGCAGTACGTTTCAAAAATCTGGCAGATTTGAAATATTTGAGGTAGCGCACTGAATCTCTACCGATGGATCCGGTAAACGTACAGACATTGTCGTGATTGACATTGAGACAAACATTGGCGTTGTTATTGATCCAACAATAAGGTTTGAGAGTAACCTTTCACAGGCCAAAGAAGATGATTCTGAAAAGAAGAACCCTGTTTTAAATACCTACTTTGAATAAAATGATCACACACACCCCCAGTTGCTGAGAGGTGATTGGTCTTCTTCGGTGCGCGCGGATTTATTACAAAATTTTCAGTTAATTTCTTTCTTCGTTCTGGCATTTGTTTAGATGTTTTTCTCAATACAGTGTCAAAAGTAAATCCAATTTATGCAGTATATGGGAAGTAAAATAAAGTATTCCTCGTCGAGGAGAGCTATACAACAGGGAATTTCATCATCATCATCATCATCTATTTACCCTCCAGGGTCGGCTTTTCCCTCGGACACAGCGAGGGATCCCACCTCTACCGCCTTAAGGGCAGTGTCCTGGAGCTTCTGACCCTTGGTCGGGGATACAACTGGCGAGAATGACCAGTACCTCGCCCAGGCGGCCTCACCTGCTATGCTGAACAGGGGCCTTGTGGAGGGATGGAAAGATGGGAAGGGAAGCGGCCGTGGCCTTACGTTAGGTACCATCCCGGCATTCGCCTGGAGGAGAAGTGGGAAACCACGGAAAACCACTTCCAGGATGGCTGAGGTGGTAATCGAACCCACCTCTACTCAGTTGACCTCCCAGGCTGAGTGGACCCCGTTCCAGCCCACATACCACTTTTCAAATTTCGTGGCAGAGCCGGGAATCGAACCCGGGCCTCCGGGGGTGGGAGCTAATCACGCTAACCACTACGCCACAGAGGCGGACACAGGGAATTTCAAAATTTGAAAATATATATAAGCTCTTTTTTTATCGTAAGGTAAACAGTGTGAAAATTTGAATGGCATTAAGTACATTACTATAGATTTGATGCTGTCCGACTCGTTGGCTGAATGGTCAGCGAACTGGCCTTCGATTCAGAGGGTCCCGGGTTTGATTCCCGGCCGAGTCGGGGATTTTAACCTTCATTGGTTAATTCCAATGGCTCGGGGGCTGGGTGTTTGTGCTGTCCCCAACATCCCTGCAACTCACACACCACACATAACACTATCCTCCACCACAATAACACGCAGTTCCTACACATGGCAGATGCCGCCCACCCTCATCGGAGGGTCTGCCTTCAAAGGGCTGCACTCGGCTAGAAATAGCCACACGAAATTATTTATTTGATGCTGGTACTTACGGTACCCCTGTCCTAGGGCAGCTATCCATTATGTATGTCCTCTCTTCTTATTGATATACCACACGTGCTTAAATTGTATTACAGATTAAGTGAAGTCGTGTCAATAATTTTCATAACTTTGATACGCAGTATATGACTGTTCTTAGCAATTCATTTTAATTTGGATGTCGGAAAAAGTCCACTCGAAGCTCCATGACGTACGATCTCGGCATGTAAAAGGTCTCTGATAACACATTTATTGTTTACCCGAAAAAACTTATCAAACCTCAGCCATCGACGCCCAATAGAGATCCATTTTACCCTGCCATCTAGTAGGCTTTAGAGTAAAATGGACCGTCAAAACTGACAAGAAGGCAACCAGATGGCGTCAGATTAAAAGGCCTGCGCACGGTAGCTTAGCCAATAAGATTATTATTATTATTATTATTATTATTATTATTATTATTATTATTATTATTATTATTATTATTATTTCCGATGAGGCCTGCTAAGGACCACGTGCCAATTTCAATTCAATTCTTCATATTTTGTCGTTTTCTCTTCCGTTCCTTCCAATATTCTGTCTTCCTTTCACTGCGCTGTTTCTTTCTGACCTCTGACCATTTCGCACCAGGTTTCTTGTTCAATCTTCCTTGGAATCTTTCCATACTTACTACCCTCTTTCTAAAAACCTCCCCGTCCATAGTTTCTTCTTCTTCTTCTATATTATTTCTTTCTAAATCTTTCTTTACTTCTTGAATCCAGCTAGTTGTTGCCTTTTTGCCCCGAAGGTACTTGAAAATCTTTTTTGTTAATCTGGAATCATCCATTCTGTAAATGTGCCCATAAATTTACAATCTCATTTTCCTTATGGTTTCTGTTACGTTGTCTGGCTCCATGGCTAAATGGTTAGCGTGCTGGCCTTTGGTCACAGGGGTCCCGGGTTCGATTCCCAGCAGGGTCGGGAATTTTAACCATCATTGGTTAATTTCGCTGGCACGGGGGCTGGGTGTATGTGTTGTCGTCATCATCCTTTCATTCTCATCACGACGCGCAGGTCGCCTACGGCGTTAAATCAAAAGACCTGCACCTGGCGAGCCGAACATGTCCTCGGACACTCCCGGCACTAAAAGCCATACGCCATTTCATTTTTTCTGTTATGTTTTTTATGTTCCTGTATATTTCATCATTAGATCTTAATTTCCATACTTCTATTGTTTTCACAGGGCCTAAGATTTTTCTCATGATTCTCCTTTCTAGTACCTCAAGTTTATCTAATCTATAGTTTAGTACCAGGCATTCACTTTCGCATAGGCATTCCGGTTTCACCACTGTAGTGTAGTGCGTTATTTTAAGATTTTTAGACAGACACTTTTTGTTATAAAAATTATTGGTGATACCATATGCTCGTTCAATATTGTGTACCCTTTCTTCTACTGCAGATTTGTCTAATCAATGTTCTTGAATTATTTCTCCCAGATATTTGAATTTCGTTACTCTTTCCACTGGACCAATATCTGTTGCCAACAATTTTGGAGCGATCTTAATGTTTGAAATAAATTTTGTTTTCTTCTACGGAGATTCTCAAACCTGTCTTGTTGGCTACTATTATTATCATTAATATTATTATTATTGTCGTTTATATAAGTTCGTATGATATTCAACCGTAACAGTTTCGAAGCCACCTCTTCCGAATCAATATCCAGTGCGCGGTGCTCGCACACACATTGGCACACTCTTCACATATTTTAGCCGTCCGTCTTATATTTTATAATTTAGCGCATTTTGTTTTCAATATTTTCGTTTGATAAACTGAAAATTGTATAACATAGCGAAACAAATACTTACAGTGAATAATCACATCTGAAAGGATATGCTGAATATGGCACAAATACCCAGCCCCCGGTCCATAGGAATTAACTTATTTCGAGCCCCGCTGTCGACAGCCCTGAAGATGGTTTACCGTGGTTTGCCATTTTCACACCAGGAAAATGCTGGGGCTGTACCTTAATTAAGGACAAGGCCGCTTTCTTCCCTTTCCTATACCATCGTCGCCATAAGACCTATCTGTGTCGGTGCGACCTAAAACAAATTTAAAAAATATTTGAAAATGAAAATTTCCGAACCAGCCGAGAATCGAAACGGTATCCTTGGACCAAATACCAGCATGGGACAC
Organism: Anabrus simplex; assembly: GCF_040414725.1. Taxonomy (NCBI): domain Eukaryota; kingdom Metazoa; phylum Arthropoda; class Insecta; order Orthoptera; family Tettigoniidae; genus Anabrus; species Anabrus simplex. The sequence continues at coordinate 378,025,272 of NC_090268.1, read as the reverse complement.
TGACGGCAGCCAACATCCGTTCCCGTCCACCTACTCAATGGACACTCCGAGCAACAACAACCACACCTCGTCCGCGGTGGCCGTGTATTTGTACATAGACGATGGGTTGCTAGAGTATGGAAGAGATGAAATTTCCCGTTGTACCTTAAAGAAAATGCATGGAGAAACTAGGCGAATGGAACAGTAGAGGAGGTGCACAGTCATGTCCTCGGGCAACCTGGGAGGTCCTCTGAGCTGGCTTAGACATCCCTTTCAGGAAATACTGAAGGAGATGCGACAAGGCTGACGGTCGCTTGAGTACGTAACAAACGACCTTTCCCCGTTCTAGATACTAAATAAAACAGGCTTAGCTAGTAAATGATCGAACAGTGCGCCATATGCTCATAACGACTTTTTCTGTTGACTTTGAGAATACTATCCATTCTCCGATTACTCCCACAGGTTTTGGGACACCCTGTGTAGACAATAGCGCAGATAAACATTAATAGAAAACTGCGACTAATTATTTAGTTTATTTTCTTTCTTAATCCATTTACCATCCAGAGTTTTTTTTTTCCCTCGGACTCAGAGAGGCATCCCACCTCCACCGCCTCATGGGAAATGTCCTGGAGCGTGAGACTTTGCGTCGGGGATAAAAGTGGGGTAGGCCGGGCTGAGTGGCTCAGACGGTTGAGGCGCTGGCCTTCTGACCCCAACTTGGCAGGTTCGATCCAGGCTCAGTCCGGTGTTATCTGAAGGTGCTCAAATACGTCAGCCTGGTGTCGGTAGATTTGCACGTAAAAGAACTCCTGCGGGACTAAATTCCAGCACCTCGGCGTCTCCGAAGATCGAAAAAGTAGTTATTGGTACTAAAGCAAATAGCATTATTAAAAATGGGGTAGAGGACCAGTACCTCGCCCAGATGGCCTCACCTGCTATGCTGAACAGGGGCCTTGTGGGAGAACGGGAAGATCGGAACGAATAAACAAGGAAGAGGGAAGGAAGTGGCTATGGCAATTAAGTTAGGTACCATCGCGGTATTTGCCTGCAGGAAAAGTTGGAAACCACGGAAAACCACTTCGAGGATGGCTGAGCAGGGAATAGAACTCCCCTCACCTCTACTCATTTTACCTCTTGAGGCTGAGTGGACGCCGTTCCAGACCTCGTACCACTTTTCAAATTTCGTAGCAGAGCCACCGGGTCCCCAGGGGTGGCAGTTAATGACACTAACCACTACACCACAGAGGCGGACTTTTGATATTCTTATTCATTTTTATACAAAGCTTGTTTGGCTTACAATAAGCCTCCGTAGCGTAAGGGTTAGCGCTATTAGCTGCCGTCCTCGGAGTACGAGGTTCGATTCCCGGTACTGCCAGAAATTTAAGAATAGCAGGAGGGCTAGTATATGGTTGAAACTGTACATGCAGCTCACCTGCATCGGGTGTGTGCCTAAACCGAGCTGCACCACCTCGGGCTGAGGATACGAGTTTACTGGACTTTTACTTTTCCTGAAAAATCAATTTTGATATAATTATGCTGAAAAGTGTCCCTCGTTTGAAAACTGTAAAATCTGGCGACCGTGTGTCATGTTCCAAGACACTCTCCACCTGTTAATATATGATTCTAAAAATTATCATTCAGCCACTAAATAACAGTTTCCTATTCAAAACTACCGTATTGTTTAATTCCAGCACCGGATACAATTTATGTTAATTGCATCCAGAATGAAAGTTGTGGTTGTGTTGTGATTGAGGTTTTGTAGCACATAATCGGCCGACATATTGTTGGCTATGTGCCAGCAGAGACACCAGGCGGTGACTACTTGTACTATGTGAATGATTCGTTTTGATTGTTTTATGCAAAGGCGCGGTTTTGTTCTACAGTTATATCGACCACAACATCAAAAGAACATTTTTGTTCCCGATCAACCCCCTCTCCACTACCAGTAAAATGCATGTTTATTTCATCTGAAAAACTAGTTTGCGAATAAATACTGCATTCGTTTCCAGTAATTTGTTTGTTTTTAAGTATATGCATCGAGCAGAAATACTTTCGTCTATAAATTAACAAAATTTTCATTCACCTGTATTCCGACAGGAGTATACACAGATGAGTCTGAGTGACTTAAGCCAGGAGTCGGCAACAGATATTAGGCACCCCTCTCATATTTTATAGGCCGTGTGGTTAGGGGCGCGCCGCTGTGAGCTTGCATTCGGAAGATAGTGGGTTCGAACCCCACTGTCGGCAGCTCTGAAGATGGTTTTCCCTGGTTTCTCATTTTCACGCCAGGCTGTACCTTAATTAAGGCCACGGCTGCTTATTTACCACTCCTTGCCCTTTCCTATCCTATCGTCGCCATAAGACGGTGTGCCGGTGTGACATAAAGCACATTGTAAAGAAAAACCCCACACTTCTAGCCCTTCAGGTAAGCAACTCATGTTGAAAACATCCTAGGGATTTGAGCTACGAATTTTAGGTAAATAATATATAATAAAGCATAAGAATATATTATTTATTTATTCCTAAAAATTACATTCCTTTTCTTAACCAACGTTATCCAGTCGATTAGATTAGCGCCATTGTGAGTCAATACAAGTCTCACTTAAGCACCACTAGGAGCGCCAATGTGAGTCAATACAAGTCTCACTTAAGCACCACTAGGAGCGCCAATGTGAGTCAATACAAGTCTCACTTAAGCACCACTAGGAGCGCCAATGTGAGTCAATACAAGTCTCACTTAAGCACCGCTAGGAGCGCCAATGTGAGTCAATACAAGTCTCACTTAAGCACCACTAGGAGCGCCAATGTGAGTCAATACAAGTCTCACTTAAGCACCACTAGGAGCGCCAATGTGAGTCAATACAAGTCTCACTTAAGCACCACTACGAGTGCCAATGTGAGTCAATGCAGAGTTTCAGTTAAGTCCTTATAACTCCATTCGGTGTGAACATTTAAAAAAATCAAACAATTGCCTGAAGGTATTGAACCAAGGAACACATTACAGAAATAAGTTAATTTGACTAGCATTTGAATCGAAAAAGAAAATGATTAAAGAAACAAGCGACTTTCGGCTGTTTTTCCGGAAGAGCATTTAGATGGGAAGTGATTTTCGAAATTTGTTTCTTTAGTTTGATAGAGCTTTCGGGCCCTTTAGCCCTTCAACTTTTGACACAATTGAGGAAATTGCGCATTTTTACGTTTTTCATAGTATGCCTGCTAGGAAATGTTTTCAACATAAAAATCATATTTTATAATCTATACTAATAAAGGGGAAAAATTTGTATGTTTGTGTGTAACGGATAGACTCAAAAACTACTGAACCGATTTTTAAAATGTCTTCACCTATAGAAGGCTACATTGCCAGTGAGTAACATGGGCTGTATTTTATTTTCAAAACAGTTTGAGGTGGGGGGCACGGGGGTAGATATGAGGGGCATATTTCCGAAATGTCCTTTCTCCAGCAGCTTCTAGTTTACAGAACGGAGAAAAAACGAATGTAATTTTGAGTTTGACTCTCTCAAACATTCTTTTAGCTAATTGTTATACATTCCATAATTCCCCACAATCAAAGAATGCATTTAATACCATACCGTTAATTAGATATTAATACAAATGTGTTGGAGAAGGGGCATTTTGGAAATATAAAAAGGATAAGAGACGTTTTGGAAATACATTTAAACATCCTGCATAGATAACTCTTTGCACTTCAAAACACTACTGACATGCGTACGCTTCGGCATCTGTGGTAGTCTCTTCTGAGCATAGAGTTTTCGTTTCTTAACATTTTTCATCCACTCCTCCTCATTCCTAGTACGTTTTCTCCCTTTTCTCACGGGAGCAGGAACTACTACACTGTTTTTCACACTATCTTCATTTGACATTTTTTGCCATTATTTTGCGTTGAAACGAATGTAACAGTAAACACCTGACAAAAAGTATGTCCAAACTTATTAAATATACCACACAATATGTGTAAAAGCACAATAACTTGGCAAAAAATGCACACGAAGTACAAGGACTTGAATGTATTATTACACCATAACGTGTAGTTCAACTGTTTTCCTAAATCTCATAGTCATGCAACAATGTTACCACTACACAATTATCACCATATTTGCAATGAAATTGATTAAAATGCTCGTTTTGCATTGGCTTTACATCTAGTTGTATTGGAGGATAAGAGACAGCTTTGAAACAATAATGGCAGTCCTTGTTATGCACTACAGAGGAGAAGAGACATTTTGTAAACATAATTGTGATGCACTCCAGTCAACCATATAGTTGTGGAGAAGAGACTCTTTGGAAACATAGCTCATATTTAACTGTGTTTTGTGCTTATAAAAAGGACATTCTGCCTAAAAAACTCATCACCATTCCACGGAGAAAGAGATGGACATTATCAATGTACCCATAAGTCAATTTCCTCAAAATGTGGAGAAAAGACGTTTTGGAAATATACTCCTCAATAAAAATAATAGGCTAATATAGGCAAAATATCGAATTTGTCGTATTAGGTCGAGACAAAGCTCAATTTAATCCTCTTGACGCAAAGAATAAAACTCGGTGAGCCCTACGGGCCCGAAAACCATGTTTTAAGGCCCTAAAACCAACCGTTACGGAGATATTGTCACCACACTACCCCTGCTCCAGGAATCGGATAAAAGAAATGAACTGCCGTAACCATGGCAACGTCAGCTCCAGGATTCTAGAGCAGCGAGATTATGCATGTACGTTTGGGCAGAGCTGCCGACCAAAATTGGTACACATAAGACTTACTATCTGGAAAAAATATACTGTTGTGTAAGGCACTCATAGGACTCCTTTGGGCGGGGATGGGAATGGGGTGAAGTATACAAATATTACTCCTGAATATATAAAAATGGATGTATGTGTGTGTGTAAATGACACATCTCCTCCTAAACCACTGGAGCAATTTCGACGAAACTTGGTACACGTATTACTTACTATCAGGAGACTAGCACTTCCCACTCCTAGCTCTTTCCTGCCCCATCGTCGCCATAAGACCTACTTGAATCGGTGCGACGTAAAGCCAATTGTAAAAATAAAATCGTACACTCTGTATAAACTATTGGATTTTTTTTTTCTTCCAAGAGAACGGTAGACGTCCTTGAGATTGGCACTAGGGATTTATTTTTCTTGTCACCTTATCTTTCACGATGGTGTAGTGAGGAGCGAAGCCTTATTACCCCTGACAGTTCCGTGACCACCTTTCTCCCAGACCACTTGTTGGACTGTGGGAACGAGCATCTGGTGTGTGCTTTCTGCTATCTTACTACAAGAAAACAAGCAAACATGCAACACGTCTCCTTTCCTCACCGTCATTATCCTGTCTACCTAAACGGAAGAGATTACAAGGGATCATCTGAAATGTTATCTCCCTGGCGTTTAAAAGATATCACAAAGATCAACCTGGTAGGTATAAATGACAACCTGCTAATATAGTAAGTCATAAGATTGTATTGATACTTTTCCAAAGACTCTTAATTCCATTGACTCTTAATGATGATTACGGTAAACAAGTGTCCGTCTCTAAGATATAGTTATTAGTGTGATTAACTGCCATCCCCCGGAGGACCGGGTTCGATTCCCGGCTCTACCACGAAATTTGAAAAGCGGTACGAGGGGTATAACGGGGTCCACTCAAACTCGGGAGGTAAACTGAGTAGAGAGGTTGTTTGATTCACACCTCAGCCATCCTCCAAGTGGTTTCACACTTCTCCTCCAGGCAAATGTCGGGATGGTACCTAACTTAAGACCACGACCACTTCCTTCCCTCTTCCTTGTTTATCCGTTCCTATTGTCCCACAGGGAAGGTAGCCTCATCGTTCAGGACAATTTTGAACAGTTTGTGAACACGCAGAGGGCTCTAGACTTTTTTCTTTCTTGTCTGGACCTGCATTTAATGGTCGTTAATTTAAATGAAACTATTAACCTTGTGTCTATATTAATAAACAGTGAATGTATTGTGAGTACATATTTTGGGACACACTGTACTTTTTAGGGAGCTGTTTTGCTTGAATACTCGTCTGGGAATGCGTTTATTTATTCACAGCATAAGTTATTAATTCGGGAACAACAAATTGTGAGTTGATTGCTAACCAACCTAAGGATTCCAATTCCAAGCCTGTGACAGGGTTCACTCAACCTTGCATGATACGAGAAGCAGAAAACCAAGTCAAGACAGTCAGCTGTGCGTGTTGTCAGATTGACCAAGTGAACTCCAATACCTGCGCGCTATCTGACTAGGCAGCAATCGCCTTGGGGCAATCATTGCAAAAAGCTGTATATGCCACATGGTTCGGGTTTTTAAGGAACCTCTCTTCATGTCAAAATGTATAACTCAACGGTATCTTAACACACTGATAATACTGTACATGGAGATACGTAAACACAGAATGTTATTACGTAACAGAGATATGATCCGCCTCTGTGGTGAAGTGGTTAGTGTGATTACCTGCCACCCCCGGAGGCCCGGGTTCGATTCCCGGCTCTGACATGAAATTTGAAAAGTGCTACGAGGGCTGGAACGGGGTCCACTCAGCCTCGGTAGGTCAACTGAGTAGAGGTGGGTTCGATTCTCACCTCAGCCATCCTGGAAGTGTTTTTCCGTGGTTTCCCACTTCTCCAGGCAAATGCCGGGATGGTACCTAACTTAAGGCCACGGCCGCTTCCTTCCCTCGTCCTTGTCTAACCCTTCAAATCTTCCCATGCCCCACCAAGGCCCCTGTTCAGCATAGCAGGTGAGGCCGCCTGGGCGAGGTACTGGTCATCATCCCCACTTGTATCCCCCGACTCCATGTCTCAGGCTCCAGGACACTGCCCTTGAGGCGATAGAAGTGGGATCCCTCGCTGAGCCTGAGGGAAAAACTAACCCTGGAGGATAAATAGATAAAGAAGAAGAAGAACAGAGAGGTGAATCACAATCCTTCTCGCCGGCCTGAGTAGCTCAGGCGGTAGAGCGCTGGCCTTACCCCAACTTGGCAGGTTCGATCCTGGCTCAGTCCGGTGGTATTTGAAGGTGCTCAAATACGTCATCCTCGTGTCGGTAGATTTACTGGCAAGTTAAAGAATTCCTGTGGGACAAAATTGCAGCATCTCGGCGTCTCCGACAACCGTGAAACTAGTCAGTTGGATGTAAAAACCAATATTTTGAAAAAAAAACCTACTCTTTGCCTAACTGTAACAGGATTCCCGGAGTTTCACATTTCATCTTCTCGTAATAAAAATGTTATCGGTTTTTATGCAAGTGTAATGGACTAGTATAACTTGGAAACAATTCTGCAACCATGGGTAAGTAATGAAAATATCGAACTCGATTATTATTATTATTATTATTATTATTATTATTATTATTATTATTATTATTATTTACGTAGTTATGTACGGACTTGAATTGGTATAAAAACATCTGAGGTTATGTCACGACATTTCTGCTGTATGTATATTAATATGACTTTATATAATGTAAGAACACGTAATTAATAGTATATAATTTATTATTACCTGTATATAAGAATAAATCCAAGGTAATGTTGTGCAACGCCGGGAATAATCCAGAACAACGCATCTTGTCACTAGAGTCCTACAGAACATTCGATCTATTTGTAAATAGGTTATTGGTAACTCGAGAAACTTCGAGATAACATGTTATGTCATACTTTTCCAGAAGCCGGGCCAGGCAGGGTGTATTAAGAGACAGTCTTGGAAGTGTATTTGAGTTGTTAACGAGAATTGTAGTGGAAGTCTTTGGCCGATTGTGTGAACCTATGTCTTGATTCTGTTGTGTTGGTAATCGGTTGACATACTAATGGAGCAGTCTTCTTCTTCTTCGTAGCAGTGTTTTGTTCAAGATGGCAGTTATTAGTGTGTATGCGCCTTTATAAGTACGACAGTTTTATGTCCCACAAACTACTTTTACGTTTTTTGGTGACGCCGAGGTGCCAGAATATTGTCCCATCGGCGTTATAGATCTACCGATACGGAAGTGACGTATTTGAACACCTTCAAGTACCACTGGACTGAAGGAGGATCGAAGCTGTCAACTTGGGCTTAGAAAGCAAGCGCTGTAAACGTCTTAGGCAGTCAGCCCGGCATCTTCTTGTAAATGCCGGAATGGTTCCCAGCATGTGAACTTCGACCATATTCCTTCCTTATCCTAGCATTTAAACAATTTTCCTACAAAAACGGGTAAAACCATTATTATTTGTTCGAATGAACACTACCGTATCTATTTCTTCTTCTTCTTCTTCTTCTTCTTCTTCTTCTTTAACTGTTTACACTCCAGGGTCGGTTTTTCCCTCGGGGTCAGCGAGGGATCTCACCTCTACCGCCTCAAGGGCAGTGTCCTGGAGCTCCAGACTCTGGGTCGGGGATACAGCTGGAGATGGCGACCAGTACCTCGCCCAGGCGACCTCACCTCCTATGCTGAATAGGGTCTTTGCGGGGTGGATGGGAAGATTGGAAAGGATAGACAAGGAAGATGGAAAGAAGCGGCTGTGGCCTAAGTTAGGCACCATCGCGGCATTTGCCTGGAGGAAAAGTGGGAAACCACGGAAAACCGCTTCCAAGATGGCTGAGGTGGGAACCGAACCCACCTTACTCAGTTGACATTCCGAGGCCGAATGGACCCCGCTCCAGCTCTCGTGCCTCTTTTCAAATTTCGTGGGATAGCCTGAAATCGAACCCGGCCTCCGGGGGTGGCAGCTAATCCCACTAACCACTACACCACAGAGGCGGACAACTATTTATTCAATTAATTTTATTGTAATTTTGAAAAGTATTTTTTTTAAGTTCATACGATGCGCTAGTGTATTTATGGACCTTATTACTATGCAAAGTCCGGCTCCATGGCTAAATTATGGAGCGTGCTGGCCTTTAGTCACAGGGATCCCCGGTTCGATTCCCAGCAGAGTCAGGAATTTTAACCATAATTGGTTGATTCACCTGCCACGAGGGCTGGGTGTATGTGCCATCTTCATCATCATTTCATCCTCATCACGACGCGCATGTCACCTACGGGTGTCAAATCAAAAGACCTGCATCTGGCCAGCTGAAGTCCTCGGACACATCCGGGCACTGAAAGCCATACGCCATTACATTACTATCCGAAGATCAATTCTCCAACATATTAATAAAATAGGCCATTTTATTCACAGAAAACACTTTCTTTTGACATAAAAATGTCTTATGGTTTGGGATCATTTGAAAATTTGAGTTACGGAAGTTAGCGTCACAAAATGTGTGACGAAATTGTAACCCTAGAAGCCATGCAGGCTGTGATGTAAAGTATGGACGAACGGCCAGACAATGTTACCTAGCAACCGTGCAGGCTGTGATGTAAAGTATGGACGAACGGCCAGACAATGTTACCTAGCAACCGTGCAGGCTGTGATGTAAAGTATGGACGAACGGACAGACAGTGTTACCTAGCAACCGTGCAGGCTGTGATGTAAAGTATGGACGAACGGCCAGGCAATGTTACCTAGCAACCGTGCAGGCTACGTCTTATGGCTGGCGGTCATTTGAAACTAGCAGCCGTTGATAGATGGCCACCACTGAGACATTTTTATGATCGTTTGATTTTCGCAAAGGGAAAAGTGGTTTTGTTTTATCTCTGGTCTTTAACTTGTATCATATGTTTGGGAAAATAATAATAATAATAATAATAATAATAATAATAATAATAATAATAATAATAATAATAATAATAATAATAATAATAATAGTAATAGTAATAGTAATAATTTCCGCTTCTGTGGTGTAGTGGTTAGTGTGTGTTCAGCTGCCATCTCCACAGACCCGGGTTCGAAATTTGAAAATTGGTACAAGGGCTGGGACGGGTCCACTCAGCGTCGGAAGTCAACTGAGTAGAGAGGGTTCGATTCCCACTTCAGCCGTTCTCGAAGTGGTTTCCGTGGTTTCCCACTTCTCCTCCAGGCAAATGCCGAGATGGTATCTAACTTAAGGCCACGGTCACTTCTCTCCCTCTTCCTTGTCTGCCCCAGTCGATCTTCCTATCCCCCACAAGGCTCCTGATCAGCATAACATGTGAGGCCGCCTGGTCGCAGTACTGGTCCTCCTCTCCAGTTGTACACCCCGACCCAAAGTCTCGCGCTCCAGGACACTGCCCTGGAGGCGGTATAGTTGGGATCCCTCGCTGAGTCCGTGGAAAAAACCGACCCTGGAGGGTAAATGGATTAAGAAATAATAATAATAATAATAATAATAATAATAATAATAATAATAATAATAATAATAATAATAATAATAATTTCTAGTAAGTGAGGTGTATTATCACGAGAAAGAAGCAATAATTTTTCCACTTTCTTACTTGTAATAGAGAATATGACGGTTCAGAAGAGTAACGCGTTCCAAATTGTGACTGTGCTATGTGTGTGGGTATATATATATATAATGCGAAATTAAAAGTGAAGCCATTCTCGGGATTCGAACGCAAATTCTCTTCCCCTAGGATTGTCGGCGAACAATAATCATACTTGCGTTGAGCGGTCCTTGATGACAAGCTGGCGGCTAATTTACTCACTTATCCCCCTACTACTCGAACACCAGACACGTTACCCCCGCACAACGGAGGTGGCGTTTCAACATTCATTATTAGACTCGAATACCCCGTGGTAGATCCCAGAAACCAACCCAGCCAGTCGTTCGGGAATGTAATATTCTAGTCTTTAGACCGTGTCGGCTATTTTGAAACGAATGATGTTTATTGAGCTGTTAATCATTTTCTGATAGTTCCATCCTAAGACAGCAATTTAAAATATCACGATATCTTCATTCTGTTAGAATAAGTCACTTGTGTCGAATATAGTATTTGTCGTCAAGAGGTATTCGAGCTCAAAGTGGACTTCTTGCCACAGCCAATTTATTTTATTTTCTATTTTTAATTTTTTGCTTTACGTCACCCTGACACAGATAGGTCTTATGGCGATGATGGGATAGGAAAGGGCTAGAATTGGAAATGAAGCGGCCGTGAACTTAATTAAGGTACAGCCCTATAATTTGAATGGTGTGAAAATGGAAAACCATCTTCAGGGCTACCGACAGTGAGTTTCGAACCCACTATCCTCCGAATACAAGCTTTCAGCTACTACTACTACTACTACTACTAAAGTTTGGTTGGCAGCAGCTCTCCAAATGTTCCGGTTTTGTGCCATTCTCTTCAGTTCTACATACAATTGACAATTCCAGTCTACGCCTTCCCCTACAATTTCTTCCTCCCACAGAGCCCTCCAGCATGAAGGCTAGTAAACTCTCATGTCTGTAAATCCAATCCATGTATTTCTTCTTTTCATCATATTCAATGACAAAGCTCGGAGTTTCTCCAACTCTTTCCATTACTTCCTCATTAGTAACTCTATCTGTCTAAGTAATTTTCAGGTCTATAGCACTATTGTTCAAAGGCTTCTACCCTATTTCTCTCTACCACCCGTACTGTCGAGGTCTCACATCTGCGGGTCACAAACTGCACAGTCAACTCACTCGGTATAGCCAATGTTAATCAAGACTACTGTTGAACAATCATCTTTTTCCTCTTAATCCTGAGACAGCTATTGAAAACAACACGATACGTCACTTTGAAAGCATTAATCATCTATGCTGAAACTAGTATTTCTCCTCGAGGGGCAGTAGCGGGGATTAGAGGGGGGGGCGAGGTGGAGAATGCACCACCCCCCCCCCCGCACTTTGTGGTGAAAATAAATTTATTCCATTTTAGCTGCTTGAAAATAGGAATTATAGGAATTATTTTTAAAATTAAAGAAACCCTGTTGACTTACCAGCTTTTTTTTTTCTTTCATTTCTTCAACATACATACATCATAATTATATACTATTATGCCTTTCATCGTTCAGTCTGCAAACCTCTGTGAATTTACTAAACGTCGCCACGATCCTTGATTTGCAACTAGTGCTGTGGTCTCATTTAGTTCTATACCTCTTATCTTTAAATCGTTAGAAACTGAGTCTAACCATCGTCGTCTTGGTCTACCTCTACTTCTCTTACCCTCCATAACAGAGTCCATTATTCTCCTAGGTAACCTATCCTCCTCCATTCGCCTCACATGACCCCACCACCGAAGCCGGTTTATGCGTACAGCTCCATCCATCGAGTTCATTCCTGAATTAGTATTTACCTCTTCATTCCGAGTACCCTCCTGCCATTGTTCCCACTATTAAGAAAAACACTTGGCGGAAATACGTGTAAAATATCGTCCGTTGCTGCTAAAGGATTCGAATAGCGTCACAGCATGAAGTCGAGACTCGCGTAGCAGCCTGTAGCATGTGCTGTGAAGAAGGGAAGTAGGGGTTCATGGACACTGAGGTATGATTCACCCGCTTGCCGCGCGCATTCGTCACTCTGGCAGTCTCACTCAGTAAATGTGTCTGTTACTTTGTTAGGATCTAGTCAAATACTAAATGACTTTTTAATTGTATAATCACGTCGAACGTATACTTAACCGCAATACATGTGTAATTATTGTTCCTTTGGCGAAAGGTTTATTGTATAGTAGTATTATTACCGCACTATAAGGTTGGTAGACTCAGCCGATACGACTCTATCAAATTCGCTCACAGAGCATTAAAACCTTATTATTTTGTAGGGTTTTTTCAATTTTGATGTCCCCCCCCCCCCGCTATAGCCCTCAGACCAGGGTACTTTTTGCTGTCTATACATTTTGTACCCCCCCCCCCCGCACCGCCAACCACTACCGCCACCGCCACTTCTAACTCCCAATCTCCGTTACTGGCGAGGGGTATTCGAACTCAAAGAGGGCGATTCGTCACAACCTATGTTATACAAGAGCCTAATATCACACAGAACAATCATCTCTTTCCTCTTGATTCTGTGACAACAGAGGCGCAGCCAAGGATAATAATTTTTTTTTACAATCAGCTTTACGTCGCACCGACACATATAGGTCTTATTGCAACGATGGGATAGGAAAGGGCTAGGAGTGGGTAGAAAATGGCCGTGGCCTTAATTAAGGTACAGCTCCAGCATTTGTTTGGGGTGAAAATGGGAAACCACGGAAAATCATCTTCAGGGATGCAGACAGTGGGGTTCGAACCCACTATCTCCCGAATGCAAGCCCAGAGGTGCGCGCCCCTAACCGCACGGCCATCTAACTCGGTGGTAATGAACTAAATAAACATTCAGAGACATAACTGTAGAACCAACAGAACTGTTGAGTCTGTTTTCTAAGAAGCCTCGAAAGTTAGATTTTATATTGTAAACTGAACATACAGTACCATTCACTGTAAAACTGTTGATCTTGATCATATTGTTCTTGTTCTGTATTTTCATGTTAAGTTTCTGTAGCTAATTACTTTAATTTTAATAATAATTTCGTGTGGCTATTTCTAACCGGGTAAGGCAGACCCTCCGATGAGGGTGGGCAGCATCTGCCATGTGTAAGTAACTGCGTGTTATTGTGGTGGAGGATAGTGTTATGTATGGTGTGCGAGTTGCAGGGATGTTGGGGACATCACAAACGCCCAGTCTCCGAGCCAAAGAAATTAACCATTTAAGGTTAAAATCTCCGAACCAGCCTGGAATCGAACCCGGGACCCGCTGGACCAAAGAGCAGCACGCTGACCGTTTAACCATGGAGCCGTACTAGATAGTGTAGAATACTGCAGTCTGAATATCAACATCTCACTGCTCACTTAAACCAATGTCCTTAGAATGACAAGTCATGCACGCGTGCACCACATACGCACAAGCACCTTCATTGTGTTAAATCATCATTTTGTAACTATAAACCCTCAGACCCCTATCGGGCGATCCTTGCTATGCTACTGTGTGACAACCATTGAAAACAACTCGATACCCTCGCTCTGACAGTGTTAGTGTAGTAACCGATGCTAAACCCAGTATTCTTCTTTTTCTTCTTTATATGTTTATCCTCCAGGGTCGGTTTTCCCCTCGGACGCAGCGAGGCATCCCACCTCTACCGCCTCAAGGACGAGCTTCAGACTCCTGGTTGGGGTATACAACTGGGGAGTATGACCAGTACCTCGCCCAGGCTGCCTCACCTGCTATGCTGAACAGCGGCCTTGACGGGGGATGGAAAGATTGGAATGGATAGACAAGGAAGAGGGAAGGAAGTGGCCGTGGCATTAAGTTAGGTACCATCCCGACATTTGCCTGGAGGAGAAATGGGAAACCGCGGAAAACCACTTTCAGGATGGCTGAGGTGAGAATCGAACCCACCTCTACTCAGTTGACTTCCAGAGGCTGAGTGGACCCCGTTCCAGCCCTCGTACCACTTTTCAAACTTCGTGGCAGAGCCGGGAATCAAACCCCGGCCTCCGGGTGTGGCAGCTAATCACACTAACGACTACACCACAGAGGCGAACAGTATTTTTCATGGAGTGATATTCAAGCTCAAAGTGGACGTCTCATCACAGTCGATATTATCGAAGAGCCTACTATTACAAAACTCTTGATCCTGTGACAAATATTGAAAACAATTCGACACCCTCGTTCTGGCAGTGTTAGTCACCTATGCTGTACTGTGACCGTTCACGGTACTATAGATACCATATCGTGACATCCCATATCAATAATATGCCGTTTTCCGCGTTATTCTACGACGTTTAACCGCAAAGCTAGCAGACCCCAGCGCTGCACGGAATACGAACGATGCGCTGCTATCTCAGTCGGTAGAGCATGAGACTCTTAATCTCAGGGTCGTGGGTTCGTGCCCCACGTTGGGCGCCAATTTTGTGCACCTGTCCAGGGTTTCAGTGCATCTTGATAATAATAATAATTGGTAAGTGCATCGGCTGAATGGAAAATATATTTGAGATCCCTACTTATAAATGATTTATTTAATGCCCATTAGTCCGGACGCACCACAGACCTGCAATGCTCTAAAAAAAATTGCCGTCGTTATTCTGAAGTAGGGATGATGAGAATTCGATTCTAGGGTCGTTCGTCGAAGATCTCATCACGTATTTTCCATTCAGCCGATGCACTTACGAATTATCATTATTATCATGATGCACTGAAACCCTGGACAGGTGCATCAATTCGAGCTCTGAATGAACAGCTCGTCACAAGCAATGTTATCCAAGATCTTGTTACTGTAGAACAATCATCTATTTCTTCTTGATCCCGAGCTTATATCCACCTCGTCTTGTTCTTTCTTTCCTGCTGTTTTATTTTTACTTTGCCGTACAGCTCCATACAGGTTTCTTTTCACAGATGAAGTGAATTTCTGTGGAAGAGAACGAACAGGAGTGAAATTATTTTCGGTTCGGGTGAGCGCTGACGAACTGGCAGGCAAGTCCTTACCCTCTAACCCTAGCGCTCCACCCGAACAATCGATCTCCCTGCAGCACAGAGCCATCTCCTCGGCGACTTGACAAACTCATAACTGGATTTAAACTTCCAATATTGCGACGTAATACCTTTCTCTCTCTCATTTCTTGAAAGATTTCTTAATTCATGGGATCCATTCAGAAAATTAACTAACATCCTCCTTAGCCATCATCATCATCACGTAGGGCCCGGAAGTTTATGCAATAATAGGTTAGAATGCAAATTAATTTGGTTATTAGGAGGTGTCGACTAGCCCGCTATAACGTAGTGTAGTGAGAGTAATATAAATTCTAGGGGTTCTAATGGGCCGAACCCCTAATGTTTATGCAAACCTCATAGCATTACCGTTGTCCAAGGTAGACTACATATACTTGTTACTCGCTTCAGTAAGTTCGCATTCTAACCTATTACTGTATTAACATTCGGGCCTTAAGTGAATAACTATTATTAGAGCTAGAACGGCCACATCCGTAGCGTGTCGATTAGCACTAATCGTTGCTGTCCTAGGAGACCCAGGTTCGATTCTCGGTACTGCAGGAAGCTGGTATGTGGTGTAAAAGGAAGTGCTGCAGCACCACGAGGACACGAGTTTACTTTTGTGTCCGCCACCATGGCTAACTGGTTACCATGCTGGTTCAACGGGTCCGCGGTTCTATTTACGGCTGGATCACGGATTAATTATATCCTGTGGTTCGGGGACTAGGTATTTGTGCTGTCTTCAAGGTTATATTTCATTTTAGGTAGTGATACATTATACCAGACGCGCAGGTTGCTCATGAGCGTCACCTCGAAAGACCAACACTAGGCCTCTCCAAGGGCCACCCTCCTTTATTATTTTTATTTATTCATTTATTTATTTATCTTACATCAGTACAGCCAGCTGTGCATTACGAAATAAGCTACCTGCCCCTCTTTCTTAGGCGTG
Organism: Anabrus simplex; assembly: GCF_040414725.1. Lineage (NCBI taxonomy): Eukaryota > Metazoa > Arthropoda > Insecta > Orthoptera > Tettigoniidae > Anabrus > Anabrus simplex. Next base: position 378,009,002 of record NC_090268.1, on the reverse strand, counting down.
CACCTTTTTGTTTACATAGCAACCAAAGGTTTTTCAAACTCATGCTACTTCTCAGCCATTCTTCCGCCGAGGTGTTCCGCGGTTTAGCTGGTTCATTCTCTGGATCATACCTCAACTCCGCAACTTTCTTCCTAAAAATAGTCCTCTCCTTTACGTCCTCTTGTCTTTTATCATTTACCCGCATGACCCTTCAACCAGCGGGAATGCGATTTCCATTTTTCCTATAAGGTGAGCAATTTCTGCACCAATCTATTCTGGTTCATTCCCTTAAGGTGACCATTAAAGGTTAACCTTCGTTTGTTCATAACAGTGGTGATCTTTTCGAATCTCGCGTACAGTTTCTTGTTTGATCTTTTTGAGGAATTTCCTTTCCTTTTTCTTAGTTTATGCAGGGTTCGAGCTCTGAATTGGGCATAACACTGCATAAAACACTGGGATGGGGGACCTCAACCGCGACACGGCGGGTCCCACTGGCTGATAGGAGACATCCTGCCGATATGTACGACAGGTGTGAATAAGATTTGGCCAAATAAACTGAGGTAAAAAAGTAAATCGGTCATTGGCCTCTAAGGTGGAAGAGGAGTATTTCCAACGGCTTGGAAGGCGGAAGGACCAACTCCATGTCTTACCAACTTGGTTTTATTCACGGAAAGGGCATTGCTCTGTACCCCAAGTGTTACTGCATACAACTACCATGATGGATGTAAAACGTTCGTAAATGCCTTGATTATTATTACTATTAATAGCGAATTCTTCATATATTGAAAGACGTTAAGCAAATAACTCAATTAGTTCTTCTGTGGGATAAGACTTTTTTTACCACTTTGGCCTGATCTGTTTGTGTTGTGGTCGCTCTGATGTAACTTCCCAATACTTTACTTTGTGTCTAAATATGTCTAGAACTTCTGTTGAATTTATGTTTGCGTTTATGAGGTCCTTTCGAAGTTCGTTAAGCCACGGTGCTGAGTTCTTAAACGAGCTTGCATCATTTATTTTCCTTTAAATTTTCTGGTAATATAGTGAGATAACCAAAGAATTTCATTCGTCTTTTCCTAGTATCAATTTCGATGTTTGAGAGCTTTTCTGTTGTTTTGATTGATTGTAACTTGTAACCGCCTTGGGTGTATCTTGTTCCTAAGATTTTCCTAATGATCTTCCTCTCCTTTTTTGATTTATGTAAGTTCTAGTTTTCTGTTGAATGCTAGTGTTTCACTTGCGAAAAGGTCCGACTCGTTGGCTGAATGGTCAGCGTACTGGCCATCGGTTCAGAGGGTCCCAGTTTCGATTCTCGGCTGGGTCGGGGAATTTAACCTTCATTGGTTAATTTCAGTGGCCTGGGGGCTGTGTGCTTGTGCTGTCCCCAACATCCCTGCAACTCACACGCCACACATAACACTAACCTCCACCACAACAACACGCAGTTACCTACACATGGCAGATGTCGCCCACCCTCATCGCAGGGTCTGCCTTACAAGGGCTGCACTCGGCTAGAAATAGCCACATGAAATTATTATTACTTTCGTAAACGACTGTTGGTTTTATGACTGTGTTGTAATGCCGAATTTTTGTACGTCTTTACATGGAATTTTTGTTGTAGATCTTTTGGACTAACACTAATGCTTTTTTAATTTTTTTGGAGAGGAGTTTGTTGTGAGATCTTATAATAATAATAATAATAATAATAATAATAATAATAATAATAATAATAATAATAATAATAATAATAATAATAATTGTTACCGAGCTCGATAGCTGCAGTCGCTTAAGTGCGGCCAGTATCCAGTATTCGGGAGATAGTAGGTTCGAACCCCACTGTCGGCAGCCCTGAAAATTGTTTTCCGTGGTTTCCCATTTTCACACCAGGCAAATGCTGGGGCTGTACCTTAATTAAGGCCACGGCCGCTTCCTTCCCATTCCTAGCCCTTCCTTCTCCCATCGTCGCCATAAGACCTATCTGTGTCGGTGCGACGTAAAGTAACTAGCAAAAAAATATTGATTGTTATCACTGATATTCATTCATATCCTAAAGGCAAGGTCTTGTCGCTGCTACCACATTTGTCTCTCCTCTGCTGAGCGTTTCAGGTCAACATATTTTTTTCAAATTCAGCCTGTCCATCACGGAATCCAGATACTTCTTCCTCGGCCTTCCTCTTCCCTTTTCACCCAGAACTTTTCCTTCCAGCAGAGTCGTGAGGAATGTGGAGTGTGTGGCCAAGGAATTTAGTTTTCCTCTTTTCTATAGTGTTGATCAATTCCCTTGTTTCGTCTATTTCCTTAATGACCCTATTGTTTGACTTTTTCTCTGTCCAACAGATTTTCAGCATCCTCCTCCTTATCCAAATTTCTATTGCTTCCAGGCGTTTTATATCCTGTTTTGCTAAGACCCATGTTTCGCAACCACACAACAAAACACTCCACACAAACATGTTGGCAAATTCTTTCCTAACTTTAATGTTAATGTTCCTGCTTGCCACTGTCATTTATACTGGGTAAGTTAATAAAAGTCAGCCATAGTTAACCCAACAGAGACCCGGTTTTGCTGCAAAATTCTGGTGGAGTAGGACAGAACATCCAAATTTTCGGGAAGACAGCTTCGCTGGCGCCAAATAAACATTGTTTATATTCGGGTTTCTTGTCATTTATTATTATTACTATTATTATTGTTATTATTATTATTATTACCTACAGTGCTCGTAAATATTTCAAAATTATTACGAAAGGACCGGGCGAGTTGGCCGTGCGCGTAGAGGCGCGCGGCTGTGAGCTTGCATCCGGGAGATAGTAGGTTCGAATCCCACTATCGGCAGCCCTGAAAATGGTTTTCCGTGGTTTCCCATTTTCACACCAGGCAAATGCTGGGGCTGTACCTTAATTAAGGCCACGGCCGCTTCCTTCCAACTCCTAGGCCTTTCCTAACCCATCGTCGCCATAAGACCTATCTGTGTCGGTGCGACGTAAAGCCCCTAGCAAAAAAAAAAAAAAATTACGAAAGGAGATGGTAGGGCAGACTCCTTTTGAATGATTGAGAGAAGAAACTTTGTAATATTATCGCATACAACATGTAAGAGATTGCAATTTCTTTCCGTAGTTTTTGTAATTCACTTGTAGTTAAGTACGTGCTCATGTCCTAATTGGATAATAAAGGAACAGACGATTTTCTTGAAAGAAACAAAACCGAGGATAAATGAGCTTCTTTACGGCTTTCTGCACATTCTTTGTTCATCCAGCACTGCAGAGCAGAGCTTTAAAAACTTCCCAACACCATAAAGTGTTGTGTTCTTCTTTGTCTGTCGTTTTATCTTGGAGTTTGGAACAGAATGGTCCCTTCAAAAATGATTTGTTGACGAAAAGAAAAATCAACTTGTAGAACTCGTGTAACAGGTAGGTAAGTGGATAATAGCAGAAATACTAGAAGAAATTGAATGATGTTCGTCTTAATTCTCTAGATCCCTCGTATGTGCTGAGTATTGAGGCTGCTTACTTCACTCAATCAAGAGGTGCTCAGTTCACTTGAAAGCACCTGAATTCGAATCCCCGTTAAGAATATGAAGACAAATGCATAACAACTACTACTTCAAGGGAGACACGTGGTACAGAAATACACTCACCCTGCAATAGAAACCAGTACCAAATTGATTCCTGGGGCGGAAGATGCTCGTGTCTGGCATCTTTTCAAAGCGCCCGTATTTCGATACCATATTTATTTGTTCATTTATTTATTTATTTATTTATTTATTTATTTATTTATTTATTTATTTATTTATTTATTTATTTATTTATTTATTTATAGAGTATATAAATATGGTGTAACTCAATATACATAATACGGATTATACAATCAAGTACCTCATACAATCATTGTTGTGACAAAAACATATTGATTTTTTGGCGTGTCCAAGAAAACTGCTCTCTGCATTCTTGCAATTAGATTCCTCATACCTGTTCCTGAAGAAGTGTTGCCAGACCTTTTCGGAGGATACCTGTCGCTGACAGCACCAAAGTTATCACTTTTGTGCGGTTTAGTCTCCACATCTTCTTCATCTCCTCTCCCATTGCCGTACACTTACTCATTTTCTCCGGCTGGGTGGGTTGAATGTAACAGTTCAGTGGGAAAGTAATGTCTATGAAAGAGACCACTTTGATATCCTTATTGAGAGGAACAATATCAGGACGATTTTCTAGGATTATCTGGTCATTTAAAACAGATCTTCCCCAGTACATTTTGTGTCCATCGTTTTCAAGTCTGATAGTTTTGGTACGCCACGCTAGGTTCTAGGAGTCCACATGCCACTGCAAGTCCTTGATACAGGATTTTGGCTACATATTGTGCCTCTTAGAATATTCCACAGCAGCCAGCACAGGACGGGCACCAATTGCAAACGATCGATGGTTTTTAGTGGGGAGGTGTGCTTGCGACATCCTTCATCTGACACAGTCTCTTTTAAAATATGCCATCTGTATTTCCTTGTAGCTATGGCACGGTCTTGGATTGCAATGAGAAACCCCTCCGTTTCACTGATGAGTGAACATTTCACCCCACTGGAATTTCCTTGGTCGGTCAGATATCAGAAATCAGCTGTTTTAGTGTTTCAGGATATCTACAACTGTTTCACCTTTATATATCAAGAACTATGTGTTTATAACACTACCTCTTGGCACCTTGTTTTTGACAGATTCTAGGGCTGCTCTTACCTCTCTGACGGATGGCGCTGTGTTTCTATCATGTAATTCGTGACTTCTACATTAATCACTTTCCCAAAGTATTTTCCAAATACTGTAGATCTGCCTTTCCATTTAATGATTTCATTCAGTTTTTGTGTCCTCTGTAAACTTTCACAATTTGGATGTGTCTCTTTATTGTGCCGGGTTCTTCAATTTCTACTTATATTCCCAACTTAGCCAAAACACATATTATTTTGATGACTTTTCATTTTTTTGTTATTTGTTTAAATCGCAGAAACACAGCTAGGTCGTATGACGGCGATGGGATAGGAAAAGTAAGTAATAGCCCGTGGGCTTATTAAGGTATAGTCTCAGCATTTGTTTGGTTGATAATTGGAAACCAGAGAACCATCTTTAGGACTGCCGACAGCGGGTTTCAAACCCACTATGTCCATTGAGCAAGCTGACGCTACGTGACCAAAATCGCGTATCCAACTCGTTTGGTGATCTCTAAAATAGCACACAGTATTAGCATAATTCAGAACATGGTGTTGATGACCACAATTTGCCTATTCCATAAAGTGAGGTAATAGCATCGTCGTGAAACTGCACCTACAAGTCTGCATAAACATGGAACGAATGAGAAAATAATGATTGCCCCGTGTTAGTATGCCAGACTGTTCACTCAGAGCGTGTGCCATTTATCTTGAGCGTCCTTGTGTTGAAATTGCTTTTCCTCCGTCGCCCCATTAACTAATGTGAATGAGCCCATTTTCCCACCCTTCTGGCTCAGAGAGATCGTGCGTGAGTTTCAAGAAAGAGGCAAGTTATTAACAAGAACCACTTGTGAGGCGCTAGGGAAAGAAAAGAAAGAAAACCATTATGAGCAAGATCACAGAGTGCAGCATATGTGCATGATGCTTGAACATCTTCCTATGATTATAAACGATGGAGGGAGGTGGGAATAACGTTTAAATGATTCTATAGCTCCAGAGTACACAAATAAGTTAACTGCTAGATGATGAAAGTTCAATGATTTTTTTGAGAAAATCTCCAGAAATGTGTCATTATCAGCAATTTAAAGCAACTACCTTTCTCTTGGGCATTCATGTAAAGAACTGTTTGCCTAACCCGCCTAATATCCTGGCCAGAGAGAAGGTGTTACCTTCTAGGTGGCCCGCTCTCCCCTTCGGGGAAGGGAATGAAAATATTTCCTAGATCCTACGTGCGATATGAGAGATGAGGGGGGTGGGCACGGATGCAGATAGAGTTTCGGCCCACAAGTGGGGCCACAGCTGGTCCGTGGTCCAACAGCTCTGCACTCCGACCGGCCAGCCGAGCACAATTGTACCGTGGCTCTACGCCCTTGTATTAGGAAGACTGAGAGGGGCTGTTCCCCACCGTCGGCTGTCCTGAGAATAGTTTTCCGTGGTTTTCCATTCTCATGCATGGCCGACAACCCCGTCACCTTCTCCGATACAAACCTCCCGGCCTGAGAGACGCCGTCACCGCCTAGGAGGCCCGCCTTCCATTCATGGGAGGAATGAAAACATTTAGTAGTAGTAGTAGTAGTAGTAGTAGTAGTAGTAGTAGTCCGATATGGGACTTGGCGGGTACAGAGACGGAGTGGTCACGGTTCTACACCTCTTCATTAGGGAGATGGAGAGAGGGTGGTCTAACCGTGGTTTTTCATTCTCCTGCAGTAAGGAGAATGGCAGGACTGATCTTTTCATAGGCCAGGCTTTCTTTCCGTCTAATCCATTCCGAAAATCTCATTCGCCATATCAAATCTCTCTGGCCTGTGAGAAGGTGTCGCCTTTTAAGAGGCCCGCCTTACCCCTTCAAGATACGGAATGAAAACCATTTTAGTAGTAGTAATAGTCCGATACGGTGATCTGTCTAACATCTCCACCATGGTTACCCTAGTAGCGCATAAGAGGCATTGTCAACTCCATCACGAGTGGTGTTGTTTTTACTACACTTAAACAACCAATATTTCCCTTCTCACACTTCAGACTTTGAACATACTATGACATTTTAGTCTTCAAATTTCTTTATATTAAAATGTTATGTGTAAGAGCTGAAATCTTTTAAAGAAATAAAACTTAAAAACTTAATATTTCGTATGTGTAACTGAAAGTAATTGCTTAACTGCAGAAAATAATTGTGAATTATTTCTATTCAATCCCCGTCTTGAACATGTAATATGACATCATAATTTTTCTTCAAAATGTTGTTTCTTTAATGAAGCCTTAATACGTAATAATCATATTGTTGGGAGATCAGAAGAATGCACATGCCAGGTGAGGCACCGCTACTACCCAGGCGACTTTATATTATCTTGTACTGGCAGCTCTTCGCTCTTGTCAGTTGTAATCCAGCAAACTGCAAAGTGTGAGTCAATGTTTTCGTGTAATAGATAAGAGCAGATAAGAGCCGATCTCTCCGGGCAGAACGGGAAGTTCGTGCTTGCAGACCACATTCCTCATTCATGCATTCTTCTCATCTCTACACAGTACCGGGTTATTCCCTTACTGTCACCTATATAATTGTGCCCGATGCTCGAGTATTTATCATTGAATTCTCTGACGTTTGTGTTGAATATTCCCATACTACAGCTGCGAATTTTTATAAACGCGTGCATTTGGAAATCCAGAAGTGTTAGTGAAGAAGAAAATATTTGGATATTGCATTGCACATTGAGAGCCGTTACACTATAACAACTGAGACTTCATGTTAGAGTTAATACAATCATTGGAGGTTCTTATGATGGTAAAGATCGACGTTTCCCGGACTACTCCCCTCAGGAGACAAGGAGGACCGTCTAAGAAGCCAACTTCGTTAAGAAAAAGCCCTGTTGTGCTCAAGGTGCCGGGTCATAATACCAATATTGACCTTAGCTATAATAATAATTTCGTGTGGCCATTTCTAGCCGAGTGCAGCCCTTGTAAGGCAGACCCTCCGATGAGGGTGGGCGGCATCTGCCATGTGTAGGTAACTGCGTATTATTGTGGTGGAAGATAGTGTTATGTGTTGTGTGTGAGTTGCAAGGATGTTGGGGACAGCACAAACACCCAGCCCCCGGGCCATTGGAATTAACCAATGAAGGTTAAAATCCCCGACCCGGCCGGGAATCGAACCCGGGACCCTCTGAACCGAAGTACGCTGACCATTCAGCCAACGAGTCGGACATTGACCTTAGCTGTGCAGCCAGAAAGACTTTAACCTTATATTCTCAAGATAGTGGATCGATCCTGGCCAATAATATTTAACGGTGACAACAGTGTGTCGTTAGTTTCGTCACTTTAGTAGTCTGACACTTCAGAAAAGACTAAAATTAGCTGTTACCTTTTCTGACTGTTGATATAGCAATCATACACAAGAAATCTCCAGTGTACTCTCGACCCCACATGTATTTTCCCGGAATTCGAATTGCAATCGTCTTTGTGAGAAGCCAGCGATAGTGTCACTAGACTATCACGTCCCCACTGTTACATAATAGAGTAATAACTTTATTGGTCTTACACTTCACTACTTTTACCGTTTTCGTAGATTCCAAAAAAACGGAGTTTTGTCCCGTGGGCTTTCGTTCACGTGACAGAAAAAGTACCGACATGAGGCTATATCAGCACCTTCAAATACCACCGGATTAAGTAAGGTATCGGGAGACTAGTGCCCTTCTGACTAAGCCACTCAGCCATTATTATTATTATGTCCGACTCGTTGGCTGAATGGTCAGCGTACTGGCCTTCGGTTCAGAGGGTCCCGGATTCGATTCTCGGCCGGGTCGGGGATTTTAACCTTAAGTGGTTAATTCCAATGGCACGGGGGCTGGGTGTATGTGTTGTCTTCTTCATCATTTCATCCTCATCACGACGCGCAGGTCGCCTACAGGATATCCCGGCACTACATAAAAGCCATACGAGATTTCATTTTTTCATTATTATTATTATTATTATTAAACCAATATCCAATATGGTGATAAATACGAATAAATAACGTACAGAATGGCTATCTATCATACACAATTATAAAGCAAATGATAAGAGAAACGTACGAGAGAACCTGTAAAAAGGACTAAAACATTAAACCCATTGGATATAATTATTTCTAAGGAAACTTATGGTTAGAAAGAAAGAAAACTCGTACGTAATAGGCATAACTAGCACGAAATGCAAATATAAAGAGAATATCACAGAATGGTGAAGGATTGTTCAAATCCCAGCCAATTCATTTCTTATTTTTAAATGGAAGTTTACGTCGCTGGGTTAAAGTTCCACGTAAAATTGAAGATACCGTGGTTATAATAATGAAACTAAGGTACAGCCCCACCATTTGCTCGGTGTGAAAATGAGAAAACATGGAAAAGCATCTTCAAGGTTGCCGTGTATATATTTTAACACCAAATTTTTATAACGATCACATTCCTGTGCTAAGGGTACTAATCCATTACTAATATTCCAGGTAAAACTTTATGGGTATCAATATTACATTTTCTATAATAGTTTACACCTCTTTTGATGAATCGATTTATGAAGAATGTTTTACGACGAAATAAAGAATGAGAAGCATTACATTGAAACCCCGATATGCCTAAATATTTTTTGAGTGGCTTCATGATTTTATGTTATAAAATTAACCTAATGCATAAAGTAGTACAGGTAAACCTCAACTTGGAATAAAAACTACATTAATTTAGACAGAAACAGGTGACATTTTAAAAGGACAGTATTTTGGTCTCACACACATACACACACATGTGCATATATGTATATATGAAGTGATTTTCAAAATTATTCACGTGAAATCGTTGTTCGTAGTACTGCACAAAACATTTGATTTCTAGTGTACAGTACCAACCACTTCTCACACTTCAACATTGAACAACAACATCGCACGTCATAGTATTTTTCTATATGGTATTGCGGGAGGATGACACTTTTTTCTTTGCAGTAGTCCGCTAGCTTGTTTCTACCACAACCCGTCTCCAATTACCATTGAGTTTTATTTTCTTCTTGCCACTGATCAGTACGTTATTTTCCAATTCTTCTTGTCCATTTCCTCTACATTCGCTTTCCTGTTCATCTTTATCTTCATTAAGTTACTTCCAGTTATTTCAACTTTTGACGAAGCTGAGATCCGGAAAATTATTCATATTCATTATAACTTCATGCCCAGAATCTTCATCAGTGATGTATTTACAGACATTGTCAGGCAGTAGCATGGCGACAGACATTTCAGTTTTTTGTAAAATCGTCGTCAACTTCCTCCTATGCACTATTTCATCAAGAGTCATAAACCTGGAAACAAAAACGATGGTTGTTTTAGGCCCATATCTGTCTAATGTCCTTTTTGTAGGACGCCTATATTCTCCTGTCATTGGCGTGGCAACCATAAGAGTAAACCATTAGGTGATAATGAAATATAATACTTGCATGCCAAGAGAATATAAGGTATGAGGTACTTATAACAATAATCGTATTATCTTTGAATTCGTCAACGTACATTGTCTTCCATGGTTGCAATATGGTTTTTGCTTAGAGATACATACCACACACATACACTCATTCAGTTCGGCTCCATGGCTAAATGGTTAGCGTGCTGGCCTTTGGTCACAGAGGTCCCGGGTTCGATTCCCGGCAGGCTCTGGAAATTTAACCATCATTGGTTAATTTCGCTGGCACGGGGGCTGGGAGTATGTGTCGTATTCATCATAACTTCATCCTCATCACGACGCGCGGGTCAAATCAAAAGACCTGCACCTGACGAGCCGAACATGTCCTCGGACACTCCCGGCACTAAAAGCCACACGCCATTTCACACTCACTCAGCCAAACTAAAATGGGTAGTGTGCAAGTTCATACCTAACCCATTGTTAAACCGAACTCATTATAGCCAGCAGCAATGTCTGACAAATAAGAAAAGAGTGACAGCTGTCCTTTTGAAATGACGGTAGGCACATCTGAGATTTATGGAATACCTGTACTGTGACATTACCTTCTAAACAAATCATCATCATCATCATCATCTGTTTACCCTCCAGGGTCGGCCTTTCCCTCGGACTCAGCGACGGATCCCACCTCTACCGCCTCAAGGGCAGTGTCTCGGAGCTTCAGACTCTTGGTCGGGGATACAACTGGGGAGAATGACCAGCACCTCGCCCAGGCGGCCTCACCTGCTATGTTGAACAGGGGCCTTGGGGAGGGATGGGAAGATTGGAAGGGATAGGCAAGGAAGAGGGAAGGAAGCGGCCGTGGCCTTATGTTAGGTACCATCCCAGCATTCGCCTGGAGGAGAAGTGGGGAAACCACGGAAAACCACTTCCAGGATGGCTGAGGTGGGAATCGAACCCACCTCTACTCAGTTGACCTCCCGAGGTTGAGTGGACCCCGTTCCAGCCCTCATACCACTTTTCAAATTTCGTGGCAGAGCCGGGAATCGAACCCGGGCCTCCGGGGGTGGCAGCTAATCACGCTAACCACTACACCACAGAGGCGGACTTCTAAACAAATGTTAAATGAATATCTCATGAACGCTTTACTTTGTTTGGCTGTGATGATCGGTTGCGTGCATGAAGTAGTTTGTCCTTGATTGCTAAAGATGGCTCAATTGCTATCCTCTCTTCGGACATGCTATCTCGGATAAACAGCCACAAACACAGTGATTCTGTAACGGTCACCTGTAAAGCTCATCTAATTGTCACGGTGTAGGGGTAGCGCGCCTGCCTCTCATCGTGGTGCGATTACCGGCCAGTCCAAAGGATTATTTGGTGGTTCAATCCATATGAGAAGAAAAGTAAGGAAAGTAAATACATTTTGTATAGTAAATATCATGTAGGTGGCAGACATACCTAAAGACTGAAAAGGAAAGAAGAAAAATCAGATAAATATGTACAGATGGGGAAAAAGATAAAATTGAACATTAACTTGAACTGTACACTGTTGTTCAAGTATTAAACAGAGAATGGAATAAATCAAGGAGAACAGAAAATCAATGCAGTTTTATCAGAGAAATGTGGGGATATAGACAGAGTGGTCGGAAACAACGTGAACGGGGTATATTAGCGCTAGAAGGTTGGTCATGCGGATAGGCAATTTCAAAGATATTACGTCGATATCTCGCGCCGTTGTCATTTTCTGAGCTGCTGAAGTTAACCAATCATATCGCTTCGCGGGCGACATCAGATGGAATTTGCGAGGCGATGTTGCTAAATCTGCACCTAGCTTATGATCGGCTTGAGAGCGCCAATACAAGATATGTACTTCTCCATGGTAGGGACTTGAACAATGACCTCCCTGGTGATAGGCTCCCCCCATAGCAAGTACGTTACTGTGGCATTGGCTTAAACCACAGTGTGTTAGTGTTTGATGCTCATTTCTTGGCTGCTCTCAAGCCCGACCAAGCAAGGTGCAGATTTAGCAACACCGCCTTGTAAATCCCATTTGAATTCTCCCGCGAAGCGATCTGATTGGCTAACTTCATCAGCTGATAAAATGACAACAGCGCGACAGATCGACAAAATTTTCTTCAAATTATGTATCAGTATGACCAACCCACTACCACTAATATATATGGTTCGCGTTGTTTCCGATCATTCTGTATATATTTTTACAATTGGTTTGTTTTTACATCGTACCGACACAGATAGGTCTTCTGGCGACGATGGGACAGGAAAAGGCTAGGAGTGGGAAGGATGCGACCGCGGCCTTAATTAAGGTACAGCCCTAGAATTTTCCTGATGCAAAAAATGGGAAACTACGGACACCATCTTCAGGGCTGTCGATGGTTGGGTTCGATCCCACTACATCCCGAAGCTCATAGCTGCAGACTCCTAACAGCATGGCCAATTCACTCGGTGAAAAGAAATCTAAGGAGGATGAAAACAGAGAGAAAGTATGTAGCTAATAGTAAGGGGATATCCTAATCGATAATAATGTTATTCTAGGAAATATCGGAAGAACGAAGTGTGCAAGGGTACGCTATCACCAAGAAGGAATCTCAACCCTCCCTGGGGAAAAACTGTACAAGTGTCAATAATATAACAGTGCGTTTTCGCGAATTGTTGATCTCGAAAAACACAATTGCATCCACTCGGAGGTGAGACTACACTAGTGTACAACATGCAATAATACGTTTTTATGAAACAAATTAGGAAATAATGAATGTATTAATGCTCTTCAGGACCTGCTCACCTGATGAGTTAAGCCGAGCACTGTCTCTGCATTGCAGGAGGCCATAGCCCTTAGGGGATTTACAAGGCTATGTATTTATTTATTTATTTATTTATTTATTTATTTATTTATTTATTTATTTATTTATTTATTTATTTATTTATTTATTTATTTATTTATTTATTTATTTATTTATTTATTTATTTATTTATTTATTTATTTATTTATTTATTTATTTATTTATTTATTTATTTATTTATAGGAAATAACTCAAAAGTATAATTATGTCTAATTATTAAAAATGCATCCAAGAAGGATTTATGCAAAATATAAATTTTATTATATTTTAATTATTTTTTCAACATTTTGAATATCTTTAATATTTTTAATATTTTATTTTGTGAACTAACTGCATGTGTTAATAATGACTGCAATAAATGAATGTTCTCTACTCATCTGTGATTAGGTAAGAACCGTATTCATTCATGATTTCTGGACTGGAGGCTGGTACGGGATTCACACAGCCTAATGAGACCAACTGAGGAGCTATCTGATATGAGAGGCAAGAGACCCGGTCAAGAAGGCCATGAAATACGACTGAGTATGTCTTTACGCTAATCAATTGAAAATGTAATTTCTGCAGGCCATCTGGTAAGGTATCAGCCGTCTTCGAAACGGAAGTCACGTTGGATTTTGGTGACAACGTAGTCTGACGTAAGTCTGAGTTCGAGTGAAATTAGGCACGTTACCTAGTCAATTCAGTACAGCTTTACTTACGAGTGGTCGATAAGAGACGAATGACCTCGTAGTGGACAACTGTCATGCAAATAAATAAATAAATAAATAAACATACATATCTACACCCATCATTATAGATCGTTAAGCATTTCAGCGTTCAGCCTGCAAAGTCTGAAAACCCAGCCACGCAGTCCCTCAACTGTCTCGACCATTACTTTTATATAAGTTGGTACCGATACAAGTACATTTAATACAGATGAATATTATAGAGTCAACTAAGTTAATATTATTTTAATTTAAGGGATGCTTAGCAAAGGCGATAAAAGTGTGATGGATACATCAATAAGAAGATGGATTCGACTCCGTATCAGAAGAAAGAAAAATTTAGAAAGGAGATTTCCCTTTCTGCAGAGGCATGTGGCTCTAAGGTTCACATAGCCTACACCAACATTAGTACCAGATTAATTCCTGGAGGCAAGAGTGTAGAAATATCCACTATATCTCACTTAATTCTACTCCTCCAAATCCCTTTATGGTCTGTACGGAGATGACCTTCACTATAAAATTAATTTAGTAAATATTTTTAGCTGGTTCTTATGTAGGTGTTGCATGCAGGGGCTTTCAGTCTCAGAATCATCTAAACTAACAATAAAGTCAATTCTCTTAAGTACAAGGGACTACAGGACGTCTACATTCTTTGACATGTGCTAACAACAACAAATTTTAGTTGCACTACGGATATCAACGAACTACTGCAAACGAACACGTTGGCCGTGTTGTTAGGGTTGCGTAGCTGTGAGCCTGCATTCTGAAGATGGTGAGTTCGAATCCTGATGTCGACAGCCCTGGAGATAGTCTTCCGTGGTTTACCATTTCCGTTCCACGCAAATTCTGGACTGTTCCTTAATTACGTTAACGGCTCCTTCCTCCACAAAACTAGCTCCTTCCCATCCTTGTGTTGCCGAAAACTTCAATGGGTTAGGGCGACGTTAAACCACTGTGTGTATTCCTGTGAGGCGAGTTCGCGTTTCATTTTTCTACAAGGATTTATGGTAAAACGTTCCTGATTATCCTAAATTAATCAACGCTTACGCTAAAAGCAAGTGATGATATCATTTCCTTTGTCATTTCTTGAGTATTCTAAATTTAATTCCGGTTTGAAAAGCTCCCCTGCAATATCTCCTCTGCTAGACTGGATGCAGTTTAGTGCCTACAACAGCGGCAACTTGTTAGACAGTATCGTCGAGGGAGCTGCCTAACCCAACCCACAGACGACACTGCAGTAAAATATGAGCTGCAGGCTCCCCTGCTCACCGCACAGCAATGTAGTGGTCCTATTCATACTCCTCCAGTGTTATTATATACAAGGAAATCTCACTCGAGTTGACAGGCAAATCGCATGGAAGGCCTACGAGATGTACATCTAGAAGAGCCCATACACCGCTGTCGCCAGCAGGCATCCCGTCTACCGCAGAGGCAAGGGAAAATGACCATCGTCGCTTAAATAAGACGATAGACTGGATTAAAACGCACTCACATAAATGCAGCATGTTATTAAAGTACTTGACATTTTACCTTTTGTTCAATACAATGCTCCTGACTGGGAAAAGATTTAAACTAGTTGCGAGACATAAGCACTTCAAAGTGTTGGCTCCTTACTAACTATTTCCGACTTTTTACAATGTCATTTTCATCTGTTTATCTGTTTTATAGCCAAGGTTAAGTAATACAATAGTACATCTAATTATCATACCGAGCAAGTGGCCGCTGAATTTGAGTCACTTAGCTATCAGCTTCCATTCGGGAGATAGTAGGTTCGAATCCCACTGTCGGCAGCCCTGAAGATGATCTTCCATGGTTTCCTACTTTCACGCCAGGCAAATACTGGGGCTGTGCCTTAATTAAAACTACGGCTGCTTCCTTCCCACTCCTAGTCCTTTCCTACCGTATCGTCACTATATGACCTATCTGTGTTTGTTTTGCACGAGGATTTAAGGCCGGATACCCTTCCCGACGCCATGTGATTCTTGACACGAAAATCCCACGCCAGGAACAACCGGGATTCGACCCTCAGCCTTCCGCCTGGAAAGCCAGCACCTAAGCCACTGAGCTAAGCACACTCCCCTAAGTTTAATTTAATGGCATGTGGCCTCCGACGAAGCCTGGTGCAGGTCTTTCAAATCGACGTCTGACATGCGATTTGCGTGCCTGTGAGGATGGGACTCTACCTATGATGAATTCTAATGCTGAAAATGACACAGACACACCCAGCCACCGAGAGATCGGAATTAACAAATCCACGACCTGCCCGGGAATCGAACCTGGCCCCCTGCACCAAAGGCCGGACACTCCTGTCATCCCGCTTCCAGTCATTCGACCGGGTCAGGAATAGGATGAATAAAGCCCCATCTTGCGGCGAGGATAGGAATTGTGCCGGCTGCCGAAGCCTATTGCACTCGCATGCTGCAATGATTAATGACTGACAGATGAAATGATATTGGAGAGTGTTGCTGGAATGAAAGATGACAGGGAAAAAACGGTGTACCCGGAAATAAAACATGTCCCGCCTCCACTTTTTTCAGCGCAAAACTCACCTGGAGTGACCGGGGTTTGAACCACACAATCCAGCGGCGAGAGGCCGGCACGCTGCCGCCTGAGCCATGGAGGCTCTGAAAGTAATTACATATGTAACTAAATAATACAACAATAACCCTGCTCCACATTAACACTATACTTTTTAGCCGGTCCAACTTTCTGAAACCGATACCAGACTTAGTTTTGAAATAACCCACTTTGACGCACTAGAGTGTAAAAGTTATAATTTTAAGTATTATTAAAATTTGAAATATTCAAAAGTTACAGTTCGCTTTTCTTCTTTCTTTTTTAATCTGTTTACCCTCCAGGGTCGGTTTTTCCCTCGGACTCAGCGAAGGATCCCACCTCTACCGCCTCAAGTGCAGTGTCCCGGAGCTTCAGACTCTTCGTCGGGGGATGGAAATGGGGAGGATGACCGGTACCTTGACCAGGCGACCTCACCTACTATGCTGAACAGGGGCCTCGCGGGGGGATGGGAAGATTGGAAGGAATAGACAAGGAAGAGGGAAGGAAGCGGCCGTGGCCTTAAGTTAGGTAGCATCCCGGCATTTGCCTGGAGGAGAAGTGGGAAACCACGAAAAACAGCTTCCAGGAAGGCTGAGGTGGGAATCGAATCCACCTCTACTCAGTTGACCTCCCGAGGCTGAGTGGACCCCGCTCCAGCCCTCGTACCACTTTTCAAATTTCGTGGCAGAGCCGGGAATCGAACCCCGGCGTGGCGCCTAATCACACTAACCACTACACTACAGAGACGGCTACATTATGCTTTTAATTTACTATAATTATTTAAGTTAATAATTGAAAATTTCTTGATGTAACAATCATTTTTCTTCCTCGACCATTTTTCTATGGGAATCTTTATGCTTTTCTCTTGCTACAAATTAGAGTTGGAATAACGTGCTTAACAGCACTGGCGTCGAACGCAACAATATACTCAAAACATGTCCATAACAACGAGATTGCATTAGAAACATCTCCATAGTAAAACAGCACTTTTATAATTATTTCTTGAAGTTTTATCCAACATATTCGTTTCTGAATCATCCACCGTCTGTTCAATAAGAAAGCTCCTTTTGCATTGTTTCACCTGTTCGGACCTCCTATAGTCCTTGCCAGTTTCAAGTCTGTTACCGCTAATTTATGAGTTACTTCAGAGTTCATTACCGAACAGAAATGTTGCCCCTAAAACATAGAGTAAATATTATTTTGCACTGCAAACGCATGTACCTTTCAAATAAGATAGCAAATCAACCTCTTATTCAGTGTGCTAGATTTATTAACGTACCACATGATTCGAATTCTCAAACTTAAAACTTAGCCCATTGTCATTGCTGACATTTTGACCATTTTAGTTAGAAATATTAGTTTTTTAACGTTATTTTGAGAACTCGATTATTTCTATTTCCAAAAATTTAATCGCTTTCACACTACCATTACCTTTAAAACGTCAAGCACTATTTTTAAAAGGAAATGGGCATGCATTCAGAGAGAAAGTCCACGCCTTCAATTTTGTAATTATTTTCAGGCATTTTTTCAATCATATACTCTTGATACTTTCAGGAAGTCTTCCATTACGTATGATAATTAAGAGATAAAATGCATTCTTATTGTCAATTGAATCCCACTACATCCTGTTTTTCTTCCCTTCTTAATCCATTTACCATCCAGGGTTGGTTTTTCCCTCCGACTCAGCGAGGTATCCCACCTCCACCACCTCAAGGGCAGTGTCCTAGATCGTGGATCTTTGGGTCGGGGGGATACAACTGGGAAAAAGTACCTCACCCAGGCGGCCTCACCTGCTATACTGAACAGGGCCTTAAGTTAGGTATCATTCAGGCATTAGCCTGAAGGACAGAAAACCACTTCCAGCATGCCTAAGGTGGGAATCGAACCCACCTCTACTCAGTTGAGCTCCCGAGGCTGAGAGGAGCCTGTTCCAAACCTCGTCCCACATTTCTTATTTCGTGGCAGAGCCGGGAATCGAACCCTGGTCTCCGGCGGTGGAAGCTAATCACACTAACCCCTACACTATAGAGGCGGACACTACATTCCTTGCCTCTTAAAATAACAATGAACTACTTTCTTTAAATGTTGTAAGGAACAAAAGATGCTGGACGACTTCGGACACATATTTTACATTTAACAAAACCTTCAGGCGACAATTCTACCTGTAGGGAGACTATGAAATTAATAAAAGAAGGACTAAGTTTGAAGAGACTGGTGTTACTGGAACATAATCCATAAATAACAAGTTTATTTTACTATTAATAATATTAGTCATAAAATGATTTCTATATTGGAGATTATATGAAGAAGGTGAAGTCTGTCCTAGTATTAAGAAGTGAACTTTCTTTACCGCCCATGTTGATCACTTGAGTATAGATGGCGTGCAGCAGCTGGTGCCTACGTCCCATACACATCGGCCACCATAAAGTGACGCTACGACCTTCATAAAAGCAGGCAATTTCAATCGGGGACAGACAGGCTCTTAACTGCGGACCTGGCAGATTGTCAACTCGGGTCCACTCGGAAGTCATCGTCTCCAACCATATTCTTCATTGCAGGGTTTGTTCGTGTTTCGCAAATGATACACAACATAAACAACTCCTTACCGAGGAGCTGTGGAAGCTCCCAAAGATTCCCTGAGGGCTCATGATTTACGGAATTTTCTGATTTTCAGTCTCCTCTTTTTCAGTACTAAGTGTAAAAAGCAAACAAAAATCATCTATAGTAGACATGATATGGGTTTTATGGTTTATGCCGTGTCAAGAAAACAAGGTGAAACTCTTTACGTTTAGCAGAGGAAGAGAAAAACCACTTCAAGGATGGCTGAGGTGGGAATCGAACCCACCTCCACTCAGTTGACCTCCCGAAGCTGAGTGGACCCTGTTCCAGTCTTCGTACCACTTTTCAAATTTCGTGGCAGAGCCGCGAATCGAACCCAGGCCTCCAGGGGTGGCAGCTAATCACACTAACCACTACACCATAGAGACCGACACTACATTCTTTGCCTCTGAAAATAACAATGAACTAATGTCTTTAAATTTTGTAAGGAAAAAAATGAAAATGTTTACGTTTTGCAGAGAAACACTTTCACCTTGTTTTCTTGACACTACATAAACCCAATAGCCCATATCACATCTACAAGTACAGGCCAAGAAAGCATCACTGCTAAAAATTATCTATACGACTAAAATAAAAATAAAATTAAAAACGAAAGATAAAAGGAATAGATATATAAAATATCTATATAATTCTTTGTAAGTCATCTTTCGTTTTTAATCCGTTCACCCTCCAGGGTTGGTTTTTCCTCAGACTCAGCAAGGGATCCCACCTCTACCGCCTCAAGGCAGTTTCCTGGAACGTGAGACTATCGGTATGGGGTTAAATTGGGGAGGAGGACCAGTATCTCGCCCAGGCGGCCTCACCCGCTATGCTGAACAGGGGCTTTGTGGGGGTGGGAATGGGAAGATTGGAAGGGATAGACAAGAAAGAGGGACGCATTAAGTTAGGAACCATCACGGCATTTGCCTGGAGGAGAAGTGGGAAACCACGGAAAGCCACTTCGAGGATGGCTAAGGAGGGAATCGAACCCTCTCTACTTAGTTGTCCTCCCTAGGCTGATTGGACCCCGTTCCAACCCTCGTACAACATTTCAAATTTCGTGAAAGAGTCGGGAAACGAACCCGATCCTCCGGGTGTGGCAGCTAATCACACTAACCACTACACCACAGAGGCGGACGCTTTTAGGAGTAAATTGCGAGTAAAAGTTCCCTTTTAAAAAAAATAGCGATTACAAATTAAAATTACTTCAAAAGTGTAATCTTTACAAGTATTTCAATTACTTTTACTCAATTACTTCCCAAATCCGGATATAACACATCCCATTATGTACTGAGGTAATAATTTATATATTCTGCATACAATAAATTAACAACCCACTTAGCCAACAGGCCAAAACAACGTTCACTTCCACCTTCACAACACATCCTTTTACCCCTCTCCCTTATGCCACACTTTTACTCAACACGCCTACATCTCTTGGCCAGAAAGAGTGGTCTACCCCACCCCTTCACGATGGAGAATGAGAATGCCTTTGCTTGCTTGCTCTCTTTCAGGTTTCCTACCTAATCTCGTTTAATCAATTCTTGGTCTTTTGTGACAAGGAGTCGCTCTTTTTATATTCATGTTATGTTAATTTCTATAGCCGGTACTTCCATTATCGTAGTGGAAGACCGCTTTTAATGTAGAATAAATTGTCTCGTAGGTCCCTCTTCGGGAAAAGTGACACACGGTCTGCGTTATCAACGGGCACGTTGAGGATGCGTCTGTTCATAGTAATCATAAACCATGGTTAAGTGCACCTACAGAGTATGAAAAATATTCGGTTTGATGATTGAATAATAATAATAATAATAATAATAATAATAATAATAATAATAATAATAATAATAATAATAATAATAATAACAATAATAATACCAAACCCCTTGGCGCAACAGCCATGGCCTACCAAGCAAGTGCTGCCCAGCCCGAAGGCCTGCAGATTAAACCAGGTGACGAGTGGTCAGTATGACGAATCCTCTCGGCCGATATCCTTGGCTTCCTAGGCGGGGAATAATAATAATAATAATAATAATAATAATAATAATAATAATAATAATAATAATAATAATAATAATAATAATAATAGGGCGTGTGGCCTCCTGAGAGGCCTGGTGCAGGTTGATGCCTTATAGGTCCTAGTAGAGTTACCAACTTTTGAAGGAAGGAATGAGAGACAAGACAGTAAAAAAAGGGGGGCATCCCCCAATTTCGGGGGATAGCTATATTCTTAATTCTAACTTTTAAATGACAAAAATTGTAACGTTTTCTAGAGCATTGTGTTGACAGTTTCCCTCTTTTTTGTTTTACCAAGAGTTTTCTTACTGGAATAATAACATAGAAATATATTTCACTCATCGTTAATGTACAATTTCTTTTCCAGTCTGTGAATTGAAAAAACATATAAAAGTCAACAAATTCTCAGATAATGTTATTACAAGTTTCCTTAGAATTGAAAATAGAGGAAAAATCACATATTCGTGGCATATCTTAGTTACATGAAATACTTTCTAACATTATTTGTTGGGCCGATGACCTAGACGTTAGGCCAATTTAAATAACAACCGTCAACTCTTATTCTAAATTTCAACCTCTAGTTATAACCACTAAGTACAGAAATACAAAAAACCTCAACAAGTGATAAGTAAAAGTATTGTATCATTTATCTTGCTTGAAACCGTATTTATCGGCACTTGTTGCACAAACCAACATTTGTCATTCAGTAGATCCGAGAAGCTTCTCCGAAGATACTATAACCAGCTTCTTTGCACTTTCAAAGATCATACTGTTGGAAATGGTTACGCTATATTTAGTTGAAGATAGATGGTGGGATAGTTACGTATTGCGAAAATTCGTACCGATGACAATAACACGAAAATACGTTCAGATAGAAAAAGATACGTTTACGGGACAAATGACGTCCCGCGCAGGATATTTCCAAAATACCTTAAAATGCAGGACGGTTGGTCATAGGCCCTACCTATGATGAATTCTACCGTTTAAAATGGCACACACCGACCCAGTCCCCGAACCATCGGAATTAACTAATGAAGGTTAATGTCCCCGACTCGGCTGTGAATCGAACCCGGGACTCTTGGACCAAACGTCAGGACACTAACAATTTATCCATGAAGCCGGACTCTAATAATATTATTATTATTATTATTATTATTATTATTATTATTATTATTATTATTATTATTATTATTATTATTATTCCGTGTGGCTATTTCTACCCTGGTGCATCCCTTGTAAGGAAGACCCGCCGACTAAGGTGAACGGTATCTGCCGTATTTAGGAAACTGAGAGTTACTGTGGTGGAGGATAGCGTTATGTGTTGTGTACGAGTTGTAGAGACGTTAGGAACAATTAAAATATAAGTCCCCGAGCAAAAGGAATTGCCCGTTTAAGATTAAACTCCCAAATCAGGCCACAAATGAGGCCTGGGGCCCTATGTACCGAAGGCCGCTGGGCTGACCGTTCAGTCAAGAAGATCTCACTGTCCGAAGTACAAAAGAAATGCCGAACTGTCTGTGATTGTTGAACTTAATATATCTCACAGACCTCTTATCACGGTACTCATTATCTCCATGGCAGCCTATACTTTATATAGGAAGAAATCAAAATACATATATCTTTATTATACCCCACTGTAGACCCTTAAGCCTTTCAGCGTTCAGTCTGCAAGCTTCTGTGAATTAACTAAACGTCTCCACAATCCTCCTCCAATCCTCTGTAGCCTCGTTTAGTATTTTTTACCTCTTACAAAGCCGGTTCATGCATACAACTTCATCCATCGAGTTCATTCCTAACTTAGTCTTTATCTCCTCATTCCAAGTACCCTCCTGTCATTGTTCCCACCTTTTAGTACCGGCGATAATTCTCGCCACCTTCATGTTTGTTATGTCTAACTTATGCATAAGATATCCTGGGTCCAACTAGTTTTCACTCCCGTAAAGCAAGATTGGTCTGAAAACAGTCCGGACTAAAGATAGTTTCGTCCGGGAGCTAACTTCCTTCTTACAAAATACTGTTCGTCGCAACTGCGAGCTCACTGCATTAGCTTTACTGCAACTTGATTAAATCTCACTTACTATATTACCATCTTGGGAGAACACAGATCCTAAATACTAGACATTATCTACCTGTCCCAAGTTTGTGTTCCCAACCTGACGTTCAATTCTCTTAGGTTTCTTACCTACTGACATAAGTTCAGTCTTGGAAAGCCTAATTTTCATATCATTTCCAAGTTCCTAGTTATTATACTGCAGACTTGCAGCAAAATCTACCATTAAAACCAAGTCGTGCGCATAGGTGAAACTGCTTTCTACATTCGCACCTAACTGAATCCTTCCCTGCAACTTCATATCTTTCACTAGATGATCCATGTAAACTATGAACAGTAAATGTGAAAGATTACAGCTTTGTCTTACCCCTGTAAGTGCGTTGAAACCTTTAAAACTACAGCAAGAAACATAAGAAAGTAAATATTAATTTGTGGTGAATGACTACAGGTATTACCTATAAGTGTATGGCACCTTAACTGATATCTTACCAAGTTCCATTGCAGTCAGTCTGATTCAACACAAAGCATTCCATTGTACGTGTGTGCACGTATTATTCTCTTTCCATTACTTAATCATTGAATGAAAAAAATGCTGAAATAGTTTATAAGTTTATCTGTCATAACACGAGTCCTCCATATTTTACCGATAAATTCGCATTCCCTAGAAACGAAGTTGCGAGTTGTATTTATTTTAACTATTTAGCGAATAACTTCAGAGTGGAAGTTAATTCATGCATAAATCCGTATAAAACAAACCAAATACAAAGGTCTTTTAAAATAACATAACAAGGCCTCGCATGGAGAAACATTATTCTACGGGCGGATGTAGATTAAGGAGGCACCGTAGTAGGGCTCTGATATTCATTACTATTGATAACATTAACAACAATAATAAAATGTAAACCTGAAATAACTGATTATATAATAACACGGTGCACTGATTCTCTAGCAGTAGCTATAAAACAAAAATCCACAATTCTAGCCGTTCAGGCAAGCAACTCAATGTTGAAAATCTTAGGGATATGAGTTACGAATTTTGGGTAAATAAAAATAAAGTATGAGATTATATTATTTTTTCCTAAAAATTGCTATCCATTTCGCAATCATCGTTATCCGATCGATTAAATCAGCAGTTTGCCTTTTCCTATCTCTATGAGCGCTAATGTGAGTCAATGCAGAGTTTCACTTAAGCTCTTATAACTACATTCGGTGTGGATATTTTTCAAAAATCAAAAATTGCTTGAGGGTATTGAACCAAGGAAATAATTATGTAAATAAGTTAATTTGGCTAGGATTTGAATAAAAAAGGAAACGATTAATGAAACAAGTGATTTTATGATGTTTTTCAGGAACTGCATTTAGGCCGGAGGTGATTTTTGAAATTTTTTAGTTTGATATTGCTATCTAAGACTCACAATTTGAAACCTTTCCATTCCCTTCAGCCCTTCAATGTTCGGCACAATTGAGGAAATTGCTTAATTTTACGTTTTTCGTAGTATGAGGACCCCTACTTCATCTGTTAAGAAATGTTTTCAACATTAAAATGTTAGGAACAAACTAAGTTATCTGGTCGGAACAAACGTCTGTTCGTATCGCCGTTCAGAACGCCTGGACGGTATGCAAATCCACCTAACGGTACTGACAGACAAGTTGCCGACCTAACTTCTGGCCATTCCAGTGCAGGGACAAAATGAGTCGCCTAAAAGCAAAACGGATAAAGTCCACTCCAGCACATTTTGAGAAAATGGCAAAAAACCACTACCACCTTCCATTAAGCCAGTTGCTTACAAAAATTAAGCATAAAATCACAAAAAAATTCACTGATTATTAGAGCAAGTAATAATACTCGTAGTATTATTATTTAGACTGTTATTGTTGTTTTAAAAGTGGACTTTATTGATTTTGCTTCTAAGAAGTGGACTTTATTGATTTTGCATGTTAGCAGTATGGATTTTACTCGTTTTGCTATTATTTATTAAAAGCACAAAATACAAGAAGACATAATATCCATGTATCATTCACTATGGTGCCCTGGGTAGATATTTAAACACACAGTTCAGGAGCTTTCTCTTTTGCACTGCAAAGTTCATTATCAGCATTTTCGTTGACGACTGATGACACTGCCAAGAGTCGAAGAAGTCAACGTAGAATTTCAGTGATGGGCTCAACTTCCAGTCAGAGCCAAAGTGCAATTCAAGGAACCTTTTCACATCTGACACTTTATTCTTGTTGACTGAAGTAGTTTTCTTTATAACAGGTGAAGGATTTATAGCCAACACATTCTTCTTAGTTTTCATCAGGGATCTGTAGGTTCCAGTTCTATGATAGTTAAACGGCTCCCCATCCACAAGGACCATGTGATGAGAGGTTTTTAATCGTCTGGAAAAGTAGCACTTGCAAGGCTTGCATTTAAAGTGCCATTGTTGAATAGGTTTCATGTGCTCTGTTGCCTCTTGTTTCCAGTTAAATATATTCATGTTAATCCCTGGTTGACGAATGGTTAAAAACCTTTCAATGATGTTAATGTAGGTTTGTGAATCTTCGATTCTTCTCTCTTCTTGAATTTTTTTTCAGAGAGACCGAATACCCGATCATGGGGAATGAAGGAATGACCTCTTACTGGAAAAATTAACTGTACCTCCTCTACGTCTCTTGGTGCTTGCAGAAGCCACCTTCGGAGCATAGCTATCATCGTCCTATCGTCAACATTAGTGTGTTCTCTTGTACGAAAGCTCTCTTAGTCGCACTGAGATTGACTCTTTTTTTCCCACCTTTGATGGAGACACTACAGAAGGTGATACTTCCATTTTCAAAAATGGAAAGCAGGCAATCTCGATATAAAACTAGGAATAAAGCACTAGTAGAAAGCATGCAACTTTAGCATAATCGTAGCTATGTTATATGTTGTTGTCACATGCCACAGAAGTCAGGTTCTGGTTGGTTGAAGTGCCCTTTACTCATTTTGCTTTTAAAACGCAGTGGACTTTATCCGTTTTGCATCTAACCTGAGCTTTTAAAGGGGAAATACTTAAGGATGTTATGGATTTTGCTAGTATATTATTTCATGCTTCAGTGGACACATCTTTTACCGATATATTTCTACCATTATCTCATTTTTTGTAAAAAGTGGACTATCCGTTTTGCTTTTAGGCGACTCAAATGTGTTATCGCTGATGTAGAGCGGGTTGTGACCCTCTCAGGCTGAATATTTCTGCTCACGGATTACAAGGTCCCCACCAGATACTTTCAAAAAGCAAATAAAATGTTAATATTATTATACTTCTAAAAGTAATATAGTCACCATTCTTGTCCAAGCAATTGTTCCGATGTACACCCAGGTATCGATGCTGGCGTGGAAGAAATTTGCATCCAGTCCCTGAAGCCACATCATGACGACATTTTGTACAGCCGTACCGTTGTTGAATCTCTCCCCACTCAGGTGTGCTTCTTCAACGACCCGAAGGGATGGAAATCACTGGTGCCATATCGGGGCTGTAGGGAGGGCGGTCCTGTTACTGTGCCACACTGGAGCGCTTGTGAGTAGCAATTCGCAGAAAACGATGTTGAGAGGTGTCGTGTTGCTGCAGGACAACGACAGACCACCGCGTGACTTCTTACGACTCTTCCCGTAGTACGTACCGGTCCATCTTCGTTTTGTCGAGATTAAACCAAATCCCCCTAAACACGAAAATGTCAGCGAAGGAATCTTTATGGCCATAAAATGGTGTTCTAAATCAGCGTCAATTTTGTTGGACGTGCATCTTGTGACATGGCATGGGAAAGTTGTGTGCTGAAGCAGCTGCTATATTGTTTGACGTAGATCGTGATGCAACATCTTTTTTTCTATTTTAAGGAAAACTTTATCTCCTTTCTGCCCGGCTTCATGGCTAAATCGTTAGCGTGCTGGCTTTTAGATCAAGAGGTCCTGGGTCTGATTCCCGGTCGAGTACAGAATTTTAATCTGTATAGGTTAATTCCGATGGCTCGGTGGCTGGATGTGAGTGTTTGCCATCTTCATTATTGTCCGCCTCCGTAGCGTAACGGTTAGTTTTATTAGCTGCCATTGTCGGGGCCCCGGGTTCGATTCCGGTGCTGCCAGAAATTTAAGAATGGCAGGAGAGCCGGTATGTGGTTGAAATTGTACACGCAGATTATCTCCATTGGAGGTGTACGTGAAAAGAGATGCACCACCTCCGGATGTGGACACGAGTTTACTAATCTTCATCTTCATCTCCAAAGACGGACAGGTCGCCTATATGGCGTCAACTCGAAAGACCTGCACCAGGCCTGTTCGGAGGCCACCCGCTATTAAGTATCTCCCGTGCGGGAAAACAACAACCAAAGAATCCGTCTCGCCGTCTCATCTCTTAAGACCAAAAGCATATCCATGATTCTATGCTATTCCTTGTAGCGGAGAAATTTGCATATATTTGTCTAAACTACCTTGTATATAAGTATTCATAACCTATACAGAGAACACAATTTCTATCACGGAAATACGTTTAATTTTTTCACCTAAACTATTTGGACCACAGTCTCCGAATATGTCGGCTGTCGGCTTCATCACAATTCAGTTATGTCTACTCATTGTGCGGTCTCTGGCCAAATGTATTATTGAAGACGTTTCTATTCACTTATCTTATGAATTTATTTGAAATGAAATTCACATAGGCGCAACAATAAGAAGTGATTTTGCCAGGCTGAAGCTGAGGTGGTAGAGCGCTGTCCTTCCGAACTCAAGTTGGCGGGTTCGATCTCAGCTCAGTCCGGTGGTATTTAAAGGTAGTCAAATACTTCAGCATCCTATCTAGATTTACTGACAAGCTAAAGAACACTTAGGGGACAAAATTCGGGCATGTCAGCGTCTCTGAGAGCCGAAAAAAGTAGTTAATGGGACAAAAACTAAAACCTTATCCTCTAAAAATGTATAACAGGGAAACGATAAAATTTTGGCAACAGACAGCTGTTGATTGGGTGAAATTCCTGATATTTGTAAACTGGTCTGGTCATTGGGAACGTGAGCTCTTGGGATCAGCTCTCGTCTGTAGCCATTTATCTCGTGTTCACACGATGTTATCACTCCTTCAAATCCTTATGTATGAAGTGTGCACGTGCGCTGAGAACCTTACCAATATCCGGTTTATTCCATCTCGACCAAACTCGCAGCAATAATTCACGCCACAGTAGAGGATGTCCATATATTCAGTTAGCATTTTGCTAAGGCCATCCATTTCCTTTCGAATCAAAATTCTAAGCATGCATTGCTACTAAAACAAGAAATCTTGTTTGAGCCCGGAATTTCTCGGTAGGAAGTGTTCGCCGTATGAACTATGGCATCATCTCCACTTGTCTCTGCGGAAGAAAATTGTTAACATGCACAAATGTATCATAGAGTAAACGCAATATTGTTCACATAGGCAGCATAGATTAATTGGGCAAATCCTCGAAGAAATGTTAACCATTTTAGAAATAATCTTCTCATATATTACTCTCCACTTCAAAAATAGGTCTACTTTCGTAGTTAACTAGGCTGACAGCAAGACCTGCGTAACTGGGTACCCGTTAAGGCGATTACCCGAAGCGAAAATACCGGGGACGCATGTCCAACAACCCAGGTACCTGTTTACCCATCACGCATAATATTATTCATCACCGATGATAAGTTGCTTGTGTGTATTCCCGGCAATGTGTTCGATTCGCTTTTCTCTGCGATATTGCTTCTCCGCTCCACCAGCTTTCCCTCACTATGCGTAGCTCTCTGTTCCCAGAGAACATTAATTTACTCGCTTTCCTCAATAGAAATATTTTCTGATAGCCCTAACTGAAGGTTGATTTTTTTTTCTGTTCAAATATATTTTCTTTTAAAAGTAATTTGATTTGTTTGCAGTCTGTTTAGAATCGAGCTCGATAGCTGCAGTCGCTTAAGTGCGGCCAGTGTCCAGTATTCGGGAGATACTGGGTTAGAACCCCACTGTCGGCAGCCATGAAGATGGTTTTCCGTGGTTTCCCATTTTCATCTCAGGTAAATGCTGGGGCTGTACCTTTATTAAGGGCAGGGGAGCTTCCGACCAACTCCCAGTCCTTTCCTGTCCCATCGTCGCCATAAGACCTATCTGTGTCGCTGCGACGTTAAGCAGCTTGCAGTATGTTTAGAAATAGTCAATTCAAATTTCGACAGAGTGGTCCACTGGCAGGAATGTTAAATAATTGGCCCATTATCCTTTACTTTTTAAATAAAACTATCTCAACTGTGGACGTCAGGTTTGTGTACTCTTCAGTTTTTTTTTTTAAATCAGAGAACTCGCACTGAATATTTTTTTGCTAGTTGCCTTACGTCGCACCGACACAGATAGGTCTTATGGCGACGATGAGACAGGAAAGGCCTGTGAATGGTAAGGAAGCGGTCGTGGCCTTAATTAAGGTAGAGCCCCAACATTTTCCTGGTGTGAAAATGGGAAACCGCGGAAAACCATCTTCAGAGCTGCCAACAGTGGGGTTTGAACCCACTATCTCCCGGATGCGAGGTCACAGCTGTGCGCTCCTAACCACACGGCCAATTCTCCCGGTGTACTGAATATTATAAACGAATACAGTATGACTCAAATTAATTATTCCTGCATGCTTATTCCACTACAGGAAATTACTTTCTTTCAACCTGGCGGATATATGAGAGAAAATTATACAATACTGTTTTCCTTCTATTGCACATGTCACTTATATGCCCTTAAATACGATGCAATATAATTTAAAACAATTATTCTGTTCCATTTGGGGGGGGGGGCGAGATTAGCTCATTGACTTAGTTCTTGGCTTCCCAGAGTAGGACGAGGTTTGAATCCTGGTCGATCCTTGGTCGGGATTTTCATCTCTAGCATCACGTGGCATTAGGAAGGGCATCCGGCCAAAACCAAAATTAGCCGGCTAGCTCCAGCGACCCCAAAAGTAACTGGGATAGGCTGAAGATTTTTTTTTAGTATCCTTTTCCTTTTAGAGTTAGTATTATATCCTTCTCTACTATGTATTGGGCACCGGCTGCTCATCCCAGGGTCGAAAACAGGTGATTCCAGGTGATATTTCGGAACAAGACCAAGTAGAAGATAACTAATCTTAATTACTTAACTAGGTAGGGAAGAAAATAGAGTTAAACACTAAAAATTTATGATTGAATGAACGAGAATTGGTATCTTTCAATACTAATTTTTTTCTATCTCTGGCATAAAAATGTCAACACTGACACAAATTAAACGGAATCTCAATAATAATAATAATAAAACACTAGGTTATCTGACACAAGTGGATGGACGTACCCCTCGGATAATTTCTCAATGTCCTTCAAACGATATCATCCATCTTGATTAATTCAAAATAATAAGTTATACTTTTGTTCGTTTCACACTTCGGAAATAAAATAATTCATTAATCAATTATGGAATAGAGAAATTCCTACCACAATTATGTGCGCACTCAAGTGACTTTCAATCCCCTAAGAATCATTGTTATTGTTATATGGTCATGACTTTACATTAACTTAAATACCATACCATTATATTTACAAATTGTTGTTTGGGGGTTTCTGTCTAAAACATAATTACAAAATCACTACCTTTTAAATGACCTGTGTCAAGTCACTTGATTCACCAATAACAACATTGTTTCCCCGCACCATTTCATCCCACTGATTAAGCTACAACTGGTCCGTAATCAACCGAGGACTTCAGCTATTAAATCGCCCCCATGAGCAAGCATCACTGAAAAATCATAACCAAACAAACGCCATTAACCAGATGTCACCTTAATTATAAATTATACGAAATCAAGAAACTACAGTACACAAATCATCACTCGTTAAATTAAATATTAAAGTGAAATACACAAATACGAACGTACGTAGCGAAGCAACGGCAACATCAATACAAAGTAACTTACTGCTTCCGCGGCTATGTGGTTAGAACCCACGCCCTAAGTATCAATCATGTGGAATAAATCCACGACAACAGAGAAGAAATACAGTACAACCACCGATATGAATCTGTGTTGTTCAAACATGTTTCACAATCAAATACAATAATACACCAACATATAAACATCCAATGCTGCAGCAACCTTCCGTGAGATAACCATAAACAGTGACGTGGGTGAGGATTGAACCGATGTCCTACTGGACCGAAGAAACAGCCTATCTGAAATCCCTACATTCCTGAAACTGAGTTATGTTATTAAAAACGCTTGACAAAACTGAATCAGTGCTGTGTACCTGCTCCATAGAATAGGTAATCTTATAAAAGGATATAACATACTTTAAAAGATCCCTAACGCAACATTTCTCAGGCGGATACGGCTGTATGGTTCAAGCATTGGGGACTCTATCACTGACACATGAACACTTGAGTAAAATTATACAGGCGAGCTTTCCGCTCGACTAATTAACGTTTCCTCATATATTGACACACGACCTTCCTTAGGGTCGTGGCGCTTACTTCACTAGGAATAAATCGTTCTATTATTTCATTTTCGCTCATATTTCACTTCATTTCCACGCGTACTATTTCTACGTTCGAGTACGGAACAAATCTGTGCCTATCTGCAATCAGTGTGTCGAATTAATATTAATCCACGAATAACTCTCCTTACACATACCGTTCCGTCGACTACTAGAAGATAAAATTCTATGCAATGTCCCCTATTTAAGTATCTCACAGGAAAACATGCATTCCTATCCTAACACAGCACTATTATCTGGCTTTAAATTAAATCTCAGCATACTCATGGACTGCTTTCTAAATAATTCACCTGGCTGTGGGTGACCACTATTTCAAAACCCGTAACGTTACATCATGGTTATCTTGAAGATCATAATCAAATGCTATAAACTACCATGCTCATGCAGCTCACTAACGTACGTAATCCCCCTAATTTTAGACTCCCATCTAAGGTAACATACATACAATAAATTCACTGATGGCACTATTCCAACACACGCAGCGAATCACAGAAGATATATCACATCATAAATCTAATTATATACAACAAACTTTTCCCACCATTGCCATCCGTTCAGGAGACTTAACTTATTCCTAACGCCCTTCGTACGTAGAAAATAAAGAAACATGATGACATGCATTACATATTTATATTATTTAAAAGACAAAACTGCTTATTGAGGTTTGTAGGCCATAATAATATCAAAAATACTCAGCCGATTCAGGTATCTTCTTTAGTTGGTTTCACACTTCAGAAATATAGTCCGACTCGTTGGCTGAATGGTCAGCGTACTGGCCTTCGTTTCAGAGGGTCCCGCGTTTTATTCCCGGCCAGATCGGGGATTTTAACCCTCATTGGTTAATTCCAGTGGCTCGGGGTCCAGGTGTTTATGCTGTCCCCAACATCCCTGCAACTCACACGCCACACATAACACTATCCTCCACAGCAATAACACACAGTTACCTACACATGGCAGTTGCCACTCACCCTCACCGGAGGGTCTGCCTTACAAGGGCTGCACCCGCCTAGAAATAGCCGCACGAAATTATTATTCAGAAATATAAACATGAATTTATTACTTACTTTATTACAAGAAATACACTATAACCACAGATATGAATCTGTGTTGTTCAAACATGTTTCACAATGCAATAAAATAAAACAAAACACTAACAAATAAAAATCCAATGCTGGAGCAACCTTCCATGAGATAACCATAACCAGTGACGTGCGTGAGGATTGAAGCGATGTCCTGCTGTCCTACTAAGAAATGTTGTTCCACCACTGATCAATCGGGAAAAGGGCCCAGCTGCGGTGAAACCTACAGCATCACGATACTGATCTTCTGCCTCACAGAATCTCCACAAACGTCTCCCTCTCACAGTTCAATTCCTGCACTGCACACTATTTCATCAAAGAATGCTATCTCACTAGTGAAATTAAATTATCACGGTCCTTGGTTCCCGTATCTGGGCAATCCTATCGTATAAAGTATATGCATGATGCCACTATCGTTGATCAGGAAATCCTATTGCCCAGGCTATCCACCACGTGTTCGAACTGAGCGCAATACACCGATTCACAGATTGTGTGTCTAAATTTACCGTTGCCTCAGCGTACCTGACCACTTCCTGTCGTGGAATCCGCACCCTCACATGCAGATTACATCATATTACACACAGGAATTACATCTTCTAATTATACAGCACTTCATAATTATTATTGTATATATTATTTACGACGTCTTCTCTCATATTCGAATGTTCCCCTTTGGCTTTTAGGTCACCCAAACAATCATTTCATATTGGTACCACTGCATTAAATCTCCTTATGCAATAACTGACATTTCTTGCTCACTCTGACTTTTCACGGAAAAGTAGTGTGACCCAATTTCATCATATCCTTGATTGACCACACGTGGCTATCCGCGCCAAGACCCTGCTGCCCGGTGTTCTAACAACTTGTCCAACATTTGTATTACCTTACTTTACTTATAAATTCCCCCTTAATAAACCAATGACAGAGAACCAGTCGGGATCAGTATGAACATCTCCTAACAACTGGTGTCCCTTCATCCTCCTCACTATCGTAAGACTATAAACTGAAATACTGTGGTGGCTGGTGGTATCTGAAGCTGGGTGTTGCACCAAAATTTTCAGTGTCCTATTTTTATAGCTTGCAGAAGTATTAAGAAACTGTATATATCTGGCAATTACAACCCAGAAAATAAGAGACTAATTATACACTGTAACTACACTTACTCTTAATAAGAATGTTATTGGCTTTACGTCCTACTAACGACTTTTTACGATTTTCGGACACGCCGAGGTGCCGGAATTTTGTCCCCTAGGAGTTCTTTTACATGCCAGCAAATCTACTGATATGAGGCTGACGTACTGTATTTGAGCACCTTCAAATACCACCGGACTCAGCAAGGATCGATCCTGCCACGTTGGGGTCAGAAGGCCAGCGCCTCAATCGTGTGAGCCACTTAGCCTGGCACAGTTACTTTTGCCTCACTTGAATTGAAAATTTGCAGTCCTGTTTTTCATTGAAGCAAGATGTTGGTAACATTGTGGGTGGTCTGGTATGGCGTGAGAAATAAATTACCCAGCAAGTTGGCCGCGCGGTTAGGGTCTCGTAGATCTGAGCTTGCATTCGGGGAATAGTGAGTTTGAACACCACTGTCGGAATCCCTGAAGGTGATTTTACACAGTTTCCCATTTTCACACCAGGCAAATGCTGTGGCTGTGACGTATGTAAAGCCATGGTCGCTACCTTCCAACACCTAGCCCTTTCCTATCCCATCGTCGCCGTAAGACCTATCTGCGTCAGTGCAACGTAAAGCAAAGATTGTAAATTAAAATTAGAATGAATTTACTTTTGCGAGAGGAGAGAAAGTAGGAATGAAGTAATCTCCGCAGAGTGGCGCTATCTAACGGGGACATTTGGAACTGTTTCTCGGTAGGGGACTTGCTAATCTCGTGCAACTCCCTGAGACCGACACTGGCGAGCATGCTACCTGATGCTATACAGGCTTAGGCTCGTCCTTGATGAGGTACACTGCGCCGCGCTGTCCGCTAGGGAGTTGCCGTAGGAAAGCAAACCTCCTGAGTTTGATTCGAAGTCAGCAGTATTTGTCGGTCCGTTACGAAGCATTAGTACTACGAACGACCAAAGATGTTTGATTTTAACATGTTTTCGAATATATGTTAGCTTTATTAAATTAAACCATTAGAAGAAAAGACGACAAATGAAGTGGAGTTGTGTAACACTGCAACAATACCACACACCGCCCCTGCTGATATTCCAAAACAGTAATGAACGACTACACGGGTAATACGAGAATCATCTTTCGAGTGAAAGTCTACCCGCTTCTTAATACCCAGGTATTAGGATAGCGCACTGGGTAACGCTCGGGTAGCCCGGTAACCGAGTTTTCAAGTATCTCTAGCCCTAGCTTTAACAATAACAGATTGCGGGATCAAATATCAGAGCAGTCGGTTAAGAAAATTAAAACGCGAGGAATTCCAGTTAATAGATTAACTGACATATTAAAATTCATTCTGCCATTTTATAGCGTTTATTTAATTATTATCCTATGTAAATTATGAATGATAAATGAAGAAGATTACATCCTTGTGTGACCACCGTAATGATTCTTCACCACTTATTCATTCAGCCATCAACACGTAATTACGGGTCACTCTACAATTAAGTGTATATCGTCACTGCGTAAGCATTCGTTACTTTTCTTTAAGACTTGTCGCGCCT